>NC_070590.1:6882202-7250535 GCF_027409825.1 Scomber japonicus | reverse complement strand
TTGGTGGGGATTTCTTTGTTTAGCTTATTTCAAAAGGGAAAATGGCAATCGCAAAAATACCATATTAGACATAAAAGAACAAGTATCTGTTATTTCTACATGGATTTCTGTCTCTATGCTTTTTACAGTAAACTTTGATTTAAATTATGTCTATAGAAAGAAACTGATGCTTGAAAAAGCTGAACACATAGATGACATGATACATCATCATTAGTTGTTTTATACCCCTGCAAAGCCTTTAAGACTGAGCAGTGGTCATGCTTTATTGTCATGAAGAATAATTAATAGCACTCGATGATACTGTCAGTTGCCTTGGAGCGCTTTCACAGTCTGAGCTGTATTGATGCGTTGACTATACCAAGTCGAGGCAGACAATCCTTCAAGGATTTGTATTTCTATAGTATACTGTATGTGACACGACACTGCTGCCATCCTTTAAGAAATAACTGCTATCTGACTTCTGGCAAATCTATCAGTAATTCTCTGCTGAGCTTATTTGAGCCTTTAGTTTAGTTGGTTCAGGTTCTTCAAGCGTCTTCCCTGCTGCTCTCTGGTACTGCACTGATCTCATTCATCTTTTTATACACTCACAGCAGCCTGCTCCTCCCACAGAGAGATTTGAACGCTTGTTAGGTTCATTTGCAGGGCCAGTGGTCCAGACTATGACTAGACATTTATCTCATAAATAAAAACAACTGTAATCCTTCAGTTTAAAACCCCTAACCTGAATGAAGTAATTAAGTATCCTGGTAGCCAAGGTCACTGTGAGGACAATGCTGCCTATAAGGAAACCTGTCTCTTCTGGAAAAATGCAACATTACTTCAAAATGACAGCAAAGTTTTCAAAGTGTTCAATCTCTGTATAGCGTCAACGGATTTATTAAATTGAGGGATACAGTATGAATGTGGATTCAGTTTCCAATCAAAGTGAGATTATTTGGCATTTGTCTGATTTAATATAACAGGATTTTCAGGATAGAGTTTCACCTCCCCTAATAATTGATATTAGTATCAGCTTCCATCCAAATACATAATCAGCTGACCTTTTGTTCTAAACTAGCCTGCAGCTAAAATCCATGTGAAGTATTGATGGTGCCTGCTCTGTGCTTTATCAACACAACAGAAAAGCAATTTGAGACAGAATACAGAGACGAGATCGGACATGACCTAACCACACAGTATTAGTAAACCTATATTCCTCTCCTCTGAATTATTTGCCATCCCTTCTCCAACATGCTGAGATTATCTAAGGAAAGTCTGGCCTTGAAGACAGATGTATTACAAAGACCAAAGCTCCACCTGCCTTAGCTATAAAACAGATGTGTCCCTTGGGCTACTAATCTACACCAGCTCAGCTTGTATTTCAGCATCTTCTTGACAAAGTATTAACAGTATGCATGCAAAAAAAAGAGCTGGAAGATATTTTTTTAGCCATGTTTGTGGTCTACACTGAAATATCTCAACAATTACTCATTTGCCCTGAAATTTTGTGAAGATATTCAAGATTATCAGACAATGAAGCCTAATGTTTTTCATGGTTCTGAGCTTAAAGAGGACATTTCCAGGTCTATATTAATATTTACTATCTACTTAATCTACTGGAATATCTTTGTATGATTATCTGTAAAAGAAAAAGGACGTTTGTTATTTACATTACTTACGTTCCGCCTCTGTCTGAAACTGAAACAGGAAGTATTAGCGCTTGTCTCTTTAAGGTCCCCCCTCCTGATGAGCCTACTCTCGTCTGATTGGCTGGCTACCAGAAGCTGACCTTTAGCAGACCCCCGCCAGCTCTGGACACAGCATAAACAAACATTAGTAGTCTGATTTTTGCTTCTTCTCCCAAATCTGATTCAAAATATGCAAATAAAAAACGAGATCACCCTTAGCAACAAACTTAATAAGAAATTCTGATAACAGATTTGCCATTTGTGGGCATGTACGAACAATCTGACGTTAGCTGGATGGGGAAGTAGAGGTAACATTACATACACAGCGTCAGAGCAGGCTGAAGCTCTGGTTTTTAACTAGGAGGTAGCATTTTTATATACTTCAAAGAGATAGCTGTTTTCCTTCATCCTTGACCTGCCATGTATATATCATCTCATACTGTGCACTATCATGGTAACACACTTCAGTGCATCCAAATTATATGAGGCGAATATTTTATGGGTGTGTATCTAATAAAGACTACCTGGAAAATGAGTGAGACAAAATATGTCACACTTCACTGGCTGTAGTAATTAACAGGAGGTTGACCTATGCTCCTGCCAGCGCCGCTAATCTGTAGAGCTGCCACGCAAGTTCATAGATGAACATCGTCTAGAAATATCTTTATCTTGATGTGATGCCATCTTTAATTGGCATGTTTTTCCCTTTCCCAGGAAAATGAGAAACAACTCCAACAGTTTGCAATTTTCCGTAAGTGAGCCTGAACAGATGCTTTTGGATGATCTGGCAGAAATACAGACTACATTTTTGGATCATTTGTGGATAAAATATAAATCTCTCAGTCTGTGAAAAATGGAAAACCAGTTGAATCACAGGGGTACTGTAAAGTGTTGGCTGTGTTGGATGATGTAAGCAGAGGAGCTGCAAAGATTTGGGAATAGATGTGATGACAGGAGACCAACAGGTTGAGGGAGTTATTACACTAGTAGGTGTGTAGTGACTAGTGACGCATCCTGAAGCTACAATCAGGAGACATTTATTACTGCAACACTGTAAGCACACCTGACAATTGTAATTTCAGTAAAATATCCCTGTTATGCCCCAGTCTAAGGGTGCCTAGGGCATAACTTGAATAGACCCCATCTTCCCCAATTCCCAAGTAGCCACAATGGAAATTAGGTTGTGTCTAAAGAAAATGTATTTACACAAATCAATAAATACATTTATAGATATAAATAAAATAGATGAGCGAAACTTCAGGGTGGACCAAATATAAGGTTGGCCAAAATAACAAATAAAACAATCCTATCTAGAAAATAAGAAACTTGCTCTAAGAAACAAATGACAGGAACTTAACTCCCTAACTAAGTAAAGAAGAGAAAACAAGGTTAACAAAACTGGCAGTCCACCCTTACTACTCTACTCTCTAAACTATCAAAACTATATCAAAAACAAGACAGAAGAGAAGTGTGGCCGGTTGGGAAAGGAGGACCAGGCCAGGGAACGAACCTCTCCCACCAATCGTAGTCTCATTATGGCACACCCCTATTTGGACTGTAAATGGTAAATGGACTGTACTTATATAGTGCCTTTCCAGTCTTTGCGACCACTCAAAGCGCTTTACATTACATGTGATTCACCCACTCACACACATTCATACACTGATGGCAGGAGCTACAACGCAGGGTGCCAACCTGCTCATCAGGGGGAATTTAACCATTCATTCTCATTCATACACCATTGGCGCAGCAACAGGAGCAATTTGGGGTTAAGTGTCTTGCCCAAGGACACATCGACATGCGGACTGGAGGAGCTGGAGAAGGAGAATCGAACCCCCAATCTTCCAATTGGAGGACGACCGCTTTACCTCCTGAGCCACAGAAGCCCCATTTGCATGTCAGAGGAAAATCAAAAGAAAAACACAGCAGGCACACAAACAGCAGACCAAAAGATACGACACAGGACTATAAGACTATCTTTATTCCCTTTTTTTATGTGAAATATGTAACTTTGCTGTCTCATGCTTTTTCAAAAAGTTGTCGCAGTTCTCTATTAACGAAAAGTTCTGCGTTGGTCAAACATTGCATGACAGTAAGAGCTAAAAAGGTTCAATGCTCAAGCTGTTTTTCCTTCTCACCATGGTGGTAACACTGCTGGATCACAGCAGAGAGTTTGAAAATAAGGTCATCAGGGAAGAAGAGCATTCACGTTGCCTTAGTGATGAAACATTTTGCTGTTGACCGACTGTTTATCCTCACAGCTTGACCGACCTCTGCAGCGTCTGGGAGAGGCTCATCTCCCCTCCGGTTGCATCACCCGTGCAATACTACTAAGCTGATTCTGAGGAGGAATATGTATATGGGATTAGTTTTGTTTCATAATATAAATCACCAAAATCTCCCAAGAAGCATTAAAAAAAAAAGAAAGTGAGTCAAAAACATCAAACCCGAAATGCAAAACTTGTACAAAAAAGCCCTTTTGACTTCTTTGAAAATTAAAAAACATGTATTATAAAATATTCAGTTATTTGGTTAAAAAGGTGAAGAGCATTTGGACTACAGCTGACAGCAGGCACACAACTACAGTCAGGTTTTAAGCAAGTGTTAAGATGTCAGAGTTAGATTTTACTTTCCATTTTATTCAAATTTTGCTCACATGCTGATGATTTTGCAGGTAAAGCCATTTTTGATTTGATCCTGTTGCCATGTGTGAAAGGTGAAAATTTAGATTTCCGACTTGGCTGGATTATCTGTAAAATAGGATTTTCTAAAGCGTGATTGTTTTTTTTTGCTTTGTTACTATAAAAGGAAAAGAAAAAACATCACCTGACATAAAATAAGATCAAACGTCTTTTCCTTTCATTTCAGATTGGCTTGATTTATTCTTAAGATTGTCTTTTAAAGCAAATTTCAATCTCCTTCTATGTAAGAAATGACAATTAGACCGACACTGCTGTTTAAAGAAAAAGGCAAGAAGTCATGCGTTCAATATAGACTGAGATATTAAGAGCAAACATTTATGTCTGTTGGCTCAGGATCATTTTCAGATGTCTGAACGGGGGCTTTGTTTATTGTCCCCACCTCCTCACCCCCTGCTCTTCCCTGTTACAACATTTAACAGGGAGCTACCTAATGTACTGCCATAATCGAGAGAGATCAAACAAAACCAGCTGCTCTGATGTGTACTAAAAAGGTAAATGTGAAAATACGTCTTCACATAACACACAAGTACAGTCAGTAGCTCTAAATAAAATTATGTGAACTCTATCTAAAAAGCATTACAGTGTTTCAAACATTCATTTTATTTTATTTTCTCGTTAGTATGCAAATTGTGTGCAGTCATGAACTCCAAAATCTAATCATTTCCTCTGTAGGTGGAAGCTGGGAAGGCGTAAAAGTTTTCATCATGTTTCATAAAATAACCCCTGATGTAAAAAAGAAAAAGATGATATTGTAAAATACGTAGATCTAAGTGACAACTGGAGGTCAAACTCCGACTTTTTTCTTTGATGAGACATTAAATCATCTCTGTGGTAAAAAAAGCAAAACAAATAGCATCTTTTACAGAAGCTGTCATCACCCATGAGAGTTTTACACTCTTAATGAGAGACACATAATGGGATGCTGAAGCAAAGCATGCAATCTAATTGTTCATTCAAGCACTGCATAAACAGACAAATGAACACTCAGTCCCTTAGAGTATACAGTAATGTAGTTGCATGGTGAGTCTCCCCCTTGGTTTCTGACACACGGGTCAATTTTTTGGGAGAATAAATTAACATAAACACTCAGTTCATACTTGCTTGTTTTGTTTTTTAGTCAAATAGATTCAACAAAGTCTCTAAATATTCCTCCAGTATTCATTCTATTTTTTTTAATTCATTATTGGTTAGCTCCCAGGTGCTTCCCCATCGGCACACCTGTGACGGTTTATAATAGTAGAAACTGGATTTACCTTCTATTTCTCATTCTTTACTCTAAATAGAAACTTCTTAAATTTCACCGTTTGTGTGCGAACAGTCTGACATCACCATGAGAAGGAGGTCGAGGCTGTCAAGGAGCATTTTTACACGTTCACCCCATGATTTGGAACTTTTACCATGTTTAACATAGACAGCCAACATTATAACAGTATCAAAATAATAGAAAATCACAAAAAGCATGATATGTCCTATTCTTTAATAAATGTCTAATAAGACAGAACACTGAAGTTGCAGCTTGTACTGATTTTTACAATATAATCATTGTTAATTACTTCTCACAACCAGAACTCCTCACTCCGTCACTCGTTTTTCACAAAAATAATAAATGCTTGGTTTTTAAAAGGAGAATGTCCTCCCATTAAAAGCAGTACAGTCCCATTCACTTCAATGAGAAAGTGTGTCCAGGGGTTTGACCATTTTACTCATGCAGAGGCGTTGGGTTGGGTGGATGGTTCCGACCCAGCCGTGGACTTTGCCACAGTGGACCATTATTCATTTTCTTGGTCCAGCCACGAGTGTCACAATTCCAGCTGCAGTTTTTTAACAACCCCTCCGCCCCCCCCCCCCCCCCACACACACACACAACCATAATCCTGTGGTGATTATTGTAGCCATGACGATGAAGGTAGTAACTTTAACCCACATGGTTATCTAACCTTAACAAAGGACTTGTTTCAAAGATTTTCCCCTTAACCTGCAGAATCACTGTTGAGCTCATAGGGATGATATAGGATTTTACAATCCTGTGTTATAATTGGCAATCATTCCTTGAGTCAGGGGTTGGGGTAAATACTACACTGGGGTCATCGGGTGGGCACCTTGCTTCCCTCCAGAAGTTCAGGAGGATCAGTCAAGGCCAGTTTTTTTCTGTTATGATGCACCACCATTTACAATCTTCCTTCAAATTAATATACAGGAAAGATATGTTTACACTGTGTGAGGAACGAACGCATCAACACTGTGTCTGAGAAAAAGGCCTTGAGTTTTGCACATGAAATCAGTGAACCCAAGGTTTAGTTACTGTATATATTATCCACTTTCAATTATTTCCATCACAGCAACATGAGGAAATTACAAGGTGTTTGACCTAGTTTTAAGAAGCTGCATTCTGTGCACTTAATTTTTGCAATTTGACTTTGAGCTATTTACCGCTAATGGCACCCTAATTGCACTTCCATTCCACCTAAGTGCTGGTGTTCACAAGGTGCGATGATTATTTCTAGAAAGTGTACAAGTGCTACATTGGGTGCTGCCTGCTGATCAATATTCAAAAATCTGAAAGTCCAATTGTGCACTGTATTTCATTGAAGCGATTTGAATGTGTATGTGTGTGAAGAGGAAACCCCCAAGGTAGTGTTTCTATGCAGAGGTACGCTGTGGCATAGCAGAGTATCATGAACTCGCCTCTCAGCTTGGAGGTGACTGCGCGGTCAGCCTCGCTCAGTGGGAATTGCCTCTGCAGCTTTGCCTGGAGGGAGGTAATGGAGCTGGCGTGGTAGTCCTCTTAACTGAGCATTGTGGTGGCCACTTTGACAGCAGTCATCACTCAGAAACCCCCCCTACCCCCCCACCTTCCCCCTGTCCCCGTCAGCTGTGTCTCCTTCATCAGTTCTGTTAACACCATTACAGCCAAGAGGGGACACCATCACTATAAAAAGATTTTGGGTAACACTGTATCATAAGTTTTAAGGGAAGCTGAGCAAATATATCATTAGTGCTGAAATAAACTTCTACACAAGAGGAATCCAGTTCATTTCAATGCATATCAATAAATGAATGCTTTATCTGTCAATTACTATTCCTTAACTGATGAATCTAAAAAGTGTGAACTTTGTTACTTTGTTAATGGTGAGGAACAGAAATCCATTATACATCTTGCATTAATTAATTACAAATACAAATTTTACACGTGTTATCGCAAGCGTGGAGGAGTTTGGTCGTGCGTGTGTCTGTGTGTGTTTTTCTAATTTCACATACTACTGAAGCCATCAGCCGAATATTTTTGTGCACATTTATAACTGAATGCTCAAGGACAATGATCCACAATCGTTGAAAAATCTACTTCATAATGCATTTCATACCGTCATCGACTGCTGAGTCCTCTTTACCATCCCGAAGGAGCCACAAGTGATCAACCACCACAGCAAAAGGCATTTTTGGCACACGGCTAGGCTTAAAACAAGGCCACATTTGGGCTTTTATACTAGTTCAAAAACTGATATCTATAAAAAAAAAACTTTGATCGCATTAGCAGATTAATTTCATACCCCAATATGTTATGATCCATTAAAGTTAAACACAATACAAGATGAATAAATCCTTGTTTTTGTTTAGCTACGTCACCATTTTAACTGTAAAGGAGCCAAGAAGGACAATTGAGTGAGATTCTTTGGGAGAGGAGAGGGAGGTAGGCAGGGGATTTATTTAACGTGATGTGTCATAACAGTGTTTAAATTGAGACATTTGGACTTATCATTCTGTTTGATACACTCATGCAAACCCAGGAGGACACTCAGTTAAAATGTTGTTACACCATTCAATGAATCTTAAAGAAAACTGAGACTATATCAGTCTACCTGACGATAACAGTCTACTGAGTGCACTCTTCAAGTTATAAAGTGTTACCAAGGTCTCAGATGTGTGCAACATGCTGCCTGGCTGTGTTGTCACATCAAGCATCAGATGTGTGACTGTGTAAATTGAGCTGTGCCCTTTCTTTCCCTCTGATTCTTGGCTGTGGTGCAGACCGGAGGCTCCTTCCTCGCTTTACTAGGTTTTCTGTTGTCATCTCTCAGCGCTTTTGGGAGATTTTAAAGAATGTCACTTGTTGCACAAATCACGTGGAGCCATGTGTGACTCAGGACTATCAGCTTTTTGTATTGTCTGCTGCCCGGTTTTGCCAAGCTCAAGTTAATGTGCCTTGAGATTAGCCCACACAAGCGCTCCTTACTTCACGGGTTGATAAGTATAGATGTGGGAATGGAGCTTTCTGAGGGACTGAACCGTTTTTAAGTAACTGTGCCGTTCATTAAAGCATTTAAACAGTATAAATGGAGACATCTGTTGGCCAACACTTGGTATATGAATAGGATGTGAAATATCGTGGAACATTGAGACAAAAATATAACTCATATGGAAGCCAGTTTTCTATAATCCAGACAATATGAAAATCCACTGTTTTAAAGATTTTCAGGCTTGAACAAGATGTAATCTTTCCTGTCTGAAAGTGATAGAACAATCTGACACCTGCACAGACATGCCTGTATTTGAAACCCGGTAATATTTTTACAGTTCAGTTTTATGGTCTGTACAGCAAATGTTCCCCCTTGTCATTTAAAAACCTCAATCCATCCCTGCAAAAAAATGGTCGCTATAGCAGCTTCAAAACGTTGCTTCGAGCAATGACTCATAACAGGCAGCAAGTTCAGTCAGCACATAAATCATTAGACACAGCGAGAACAACATATTTTGTAGAAGAAATGATCATGCTGTAAACATTTAACAGCTTCTCGACAGTCTGGTCATCTTTCATTCTTGGGGGGAAACAATCACATCACCTGATTTACCTCCTGTTTTTCGACAGTAGAATTCTCCGCTGAATCCTCACCTGATGTTTTTCAATATTTCAACATCTCATCAATTCAATACACAAACACCACGCTGCGTAGACAATATTTCTCTCTGAATTATTCCGCTGATGTTCTCACATGTCTTACCTCAAGGAAAGGAAATGAATTGGCATATTTATAGGCATTTCAAGTCAGCTTCTCAGCACCTTCTAATGAAAGACCTGGGTGCAAATAATTATCACGTTCATTCATTTCTTTCTTTGCCAGTAATTATGTAATTAATGATTCTTTGCAGAAAATTGGGTAATTATTGCTTTCGATAAAGTTAAGTAGCCTCTTGAAACTGAATTAGACCTATCACCTTTGTTCTGAGAGTCACAGAAATTGGGCTACACATCAAGACTAGAATATAACTCTACTGTCGGGGGAAAAAAATGACTCCACTTTATTATACTCCTGTAGAGTTCACAGCACTGTTGCATCTTTCTGGGCTGTACCCCACAGCTATCCAGATGGCTCATGCATCTGTAGTGCAAAATAGTGTTACAAGCAGTTCCTCCACAGACTGTCTACCAGAATCCTACTGTTAGCCTGAATACAGAGAGAAACACAGGCAATGTTACAGCAAATTAAATATTAATGTCATGAATTAGTTCATGGCCTGACAAAGTACGTCTTGTTCCTTCATCCCTGAAAAAAAAAAAAAAAAAAAAAAAAGATACCCCTCTTAAGAATACTTCAGTTTGCCTTTTATTGTCGGTGTGAAACATCTTGTCTAATTAGATCAGCTTAATTAACCATTAGCAGGGAAAAGGAAGTTTCAAAGGGGAAGCTGAACGCTGTTGCTACTGTACCTTACATTCAAAGCACACAGTATCATTGAGAAAACAGTGCACACAGTCTTTGCACCAGAGACGTGATTATCTGCGTCATCATTATTACACAAATGTGAGGGGAAGAATAATAAGTATACTGATCATTTTGCTGTCCTTAGAGACAAATCTAGCCCGCACACGCTTTAGTCTGGTTTTTTGCCAACTGAATCTACCTAGAAATTACATTTACATACCAAAAATTTTCCCCCAATTCATCAACATTTTGTAGTGTGACGGAGGTACATTTTAATACCGTACAGAAGCCTTAAGGCCCATTCATGCTCAACGTTAAATACGGACCCGGACGGAGCCTTCTGTCCGTGCTCTGCGTTCATTTCGTCCGTATTTCTGTACGTTTCCATAAAGCTTACAGATACGGACCAAACAGATCAGTACCACCGGAAACCATGGGGGGGCAGTGTTGCTGTCACTACTCGATACGTAGCTCTAGTGAGACACGAAGAAGAAATAACAATGGAGGAACTTTTTGAGGAAAGGTTTTGCGAGTTGGTTAGAAATTTTAAACATATAATTTTTGTCTTTTATGGAAGAGGGACATTATCAATATCTCCTCCACAGTCGCCATGTTTGTTTTTAAACTTTTGACTCTGTGCTGCCACCTGGTGGATGTATTGGTTAACATCCATGCCAACGTAAAGGACGAATGGAAGTATGTGAGCAATGACCGTAACATCGTTTGAAACGGACGTGTACATTTTTGTACATCCGTTGAGCATAAATGGGCCCTTACAGGGAGGCAGTCAGGCATTAATGGTGGCTGTACAAAGAACCAAAGGATCACAACCTCACTCAAGTCCACCTTGTGTGTGCTTTGATTAAATTTAAGGAAAGGTAATGGATTTGGTTAAATATTAATAGGTAGACACATCTCATGCTTTAATTTGAAAACTTTTTTTGGTATTAATCCAAGACCATGATCTTTCCCTCAACCAAGGAAAGTTTTATCGTATTGCAAAATAAATTAAATACATCCTTAGTGAACATTTTGTGATTCACCAGATGCCCCTTTCTCTCTGTTTTATGAATCGTTTCTATATAGTCTCTTTTCATTTTGCTTTTTCTTTCTTTTATCTTGTATTGTGAATCATTTTGTGATGTCTTATCAAGAAAGGTGCTTTATAAATATACTTTACTCACTTACCCAATGCATAGGTGGCTGTCCTCAGTTGGAGAAACATCTCTTAGATCAGTATATTTCTTCAATCGACATGACAAACAGTACCTGCTCTAAACACTCGTATACCACAGCCAATGTATCAACTGAAAGTGATATTGATGGCACAGATTTAATAGACTACCTTTTTTTTACCTTTAGGCAAAATAAAACAACCCATCCCAAACAGAAAATAGTCAACATGAACACAATTTCAGGCTGAGTAATGCAGTGAAAACAAAATGGCAAGTTAAGATGAACCTGTGATTGGAGTTGAAATGCAATTGGTGGTGCTAGCAGAAAGAAAGGGATGTTATTAAAATCAAAAAAGGTCCTCTTGGTAGCCTTATTGTACTCAGCAAATGTTGAGTGTTGAGAGATCAAAAGGTAAAAGAATCATCTTCAGCGACCCTGACTGTGTTCAGTGTATTATTTAATGGAAATCTATGTGTTTGATTTCATGGTGGTGGTGGAGGAGGTCAAGGGGGTCATGATGACTATCCATACCAAACTTCATGGTATTGTGAGTATGGTATTGTAAGGTCATTTAAAGTGTTAAGAACAGGAGGGTGCGTGTGAAGTCACTTTGGGTGAGACGCTAGGAAAACAGGAAGCCAGCCTGTCTGAGTCTGGAGATCAGCCTCTGTGGAGTGAGAAGCCTTACAATGTCTTAAAAACAGGAAATGTTTGTGTTGTGAAAATAAGAGGTACGATGGTTTTCTTGCGGGGGTTTTTTGGCAATAAATCACCAATTCCACAAATCAATGCAGAAGTCTGATTTTTAACCCTCTGATCCACAATATGAACAGCAGATTTTGTAATATTGTTTGCTATTTAAGGTCTTGAATTATTCCACCTTTCGAGCATTGGTCTTGTGTTTGTTTTTGTATCAAATAGTGTTTCTTGCCTTTTGAGCTTATCATTTGCATTCATATAGATTGCACGTTGGGGATAATTGGTTCAGGTTAGGTTAAGTGGAGACACAAATTGATGCAGGAACAAATCTGACAACACCAGAACACAAAACCCGCCTACAATTATTTGATATCTAACAGAACAGCTTTGAATAATGCTGGTTTTGCAGCATATATCAGTAGATCTGCAAACTACAGCATTTTGAAGCTGCACTGGGCAACATTACACTTTGATAATGCAAAGTAGCAGCAAACAGGGACTGTACACAGTGGCTGTAAAACATTGCACAACAATACCCATTAATCATCTACCGCAACATCAACAAACCGAGGGGCAAATTGAATGTCTTGGGTGTGTGTTGGGGGTGGAGGTAGAGGTGGTGAAGAGGTTCAGCCACAGTTGATGAGCTCAGCTTTCTCTGAAGGAGCATTGATTCACTGTCGTTGAGGAGACTCAGGACCACTCTAATCACCAGCAGAGCCTTAATTACAAACTCGTGGAATTAATGCTTTGGAAACTGACCAACTATCGATACTGTGTCTATTTTACAGGTAATAATTTTAATGGAGATCCTAGTTTTAACCTGGTGGCTCAAGAGACGTTTTTTTTTTTTTAAATCCAGGACAAAGGATTTAATGTTCATTAAGAGCAAATGAAATAGCTTGCTCTACATTACAATTTACTGTACTTGCTGTTTTCTTCTTTCTTCTCGTTTTGCTTGTTACTTACATATCGATCTATCTATCTATCTATCTATCTATCTATCTATCTATCTATCTATCCATCCATCTATCCAAACTTCCCTACAGTTCCCAATTCTGCCATAACTTCAGTTCATTTATTAAACCAACGATCCTCTGTTCATTTTCAAACTCTGTCACAGAAATTTTATACCAAAAGTTGGATTCTTCTCCAAAATCTATTCATTCATCACAGCTGTCAAAGTTACCTTGTGTGAGACACCAAAGCTTTGCTCTTTCCAGGATTAGAGCTCATTTGTTCACCTCTTCTACCTTGTTGGGCCCCACTAGTGCATCCATCATTGTAATGGTGGTTGAACTCCTGGTGACAAATATACTGTAGTAATCCATCTAATGGTTGTCAATCTCACGATGGTGCGAGAGGTAAAGTCAGAGGATCACTAAAATCACTAGAATTCATCATCTAAGGACCATGAATGTCTGTACAGTTGCAATACTTGTTGAAATATTTGTGTCTGGAATAAAGTGTTGATGATAAAATGATGGCAGAAAAGGATCATACCACATATCACACATCCACTACACTTTAGAAGAAAATGTGTTTTTAAGAGGAGGTAAAACACGGAGGTGGTGATAAGTGATAAGTACAGTAGCCATAAGTACAGTTACAAATCGTATTATAAATATCTAAGTGTGAACACACTGGGTGTTATTTGGTACCTAAAGCATTATACTGTAAAACCTGTGAGGCCTTTTGAAGCCCACACACATATCTTTTTTTACATCGTGGTGGTTGAGAGGTTTCCATCCCGACAACATTTCATCAAACCAGGAAATGAGAGTCTCTGGTCACTTGGCATTTTGAAAGGACAAAGGATGAGATCATGCTATAAATGGTTTAATTTCACTACTCAATAAGACGTAGTAACCCCTGAGTTTAAAGGAAAGGCTTGTCGCTTACAAATAGGAGCTTTCAGCTGGGAGGTTAAACAAAGCAAAGTGGCCTACCTTTATCAGGAAAAGGTTGCTGATTAAACCCCTAATTTGACACACATTCACACCAATTAAAAACAGAAGACACTCAATAGCATAATCAACATAATTATTCTGAATTTATTCTAACTGTTAGGTCACCCAGTCTGTAGCCTAAAGGAAATCTTTACCAGTATATTTTTATCTCTCTCTCTTTCTGCATCCTTCTACCCTCATCTTATAATTACTGAGCTGACTGCTCTGTGAAAAATTGCAAATTTAACAGTGACTTATGGAAGCACACAGGTTTTCACATAACCAGCCTTACTCCCATCCTCTTGCTAATTCTATTTTCTGATAACTAATTTTGTCATAGCCATTTTAATTTGAACCAATCAAATTATTTAATACAGTGCATTGGCTAAGAAAGCCTTTACCCTGTATAAAATGGAACCACTGAATTATATCCATTACTTTAGCATCCAGCTTTTGTATGTTTTTCTTTGTTTAACATACAATTTGTCATTGTTTTTCTTCCACTTGTTGCTAACCATCTCATGTACTGTACTGTTGAAATTCGAGTTATAAATTGTGTAGGAGTGTAGCACTTAAGTCGCTCATTTGCTCTCCTACTGTGGACGTGGTGGCGCTGTGTGTGTGTGTGTGTGTGTGTGTGTGTGTGTGTGTGTGTGTCTTTCTCTCACTGAAAGAACCAATTTCAGCTGAAAACCAGTGTTGTGAAGACATTTCTGTCATCACGTCTTCAACATTTGGTTTTAAGGTTGAGGTTTGTATTGGGTTTAGCTTCGGTTTAGGGGTAAGGGCTGGGTTTAGGTATTTATTTGTGGAAAGGTTAGGGAAAGGGGCTAAGGAATGCATTATCCTCACAAGGATATGAAGAGAAACGTGTGTGTGTGTATGTGTGTGTGTGTGTGTGTGTGTGTGTGTGTATTTGTTTGAATGTGGCTGCTCAGCTCAGCCTGAAGCAAGGCTCAATATTGTCAGCACAACAGGATTTTCCCAGTTCCCCCACTTTGATTACAAGCCAACAGTGCTGTTGAAGTTGATGTCTGGTGGTTGCAGTGTGCATGTAGAAAAGATGAGCGTATGCAAACTGTATCAGTTTGAATAAATCCATGTGAAATTGAATCCTAAAGAAATATTATACAAGACATTTTATAAAAAGATCTTACATTTTTAGTCAAGCGCTCTTTGTTAATCATGTTTGTAAAGCACACAGAAACAGACACAGAAAAACTTCAAAGGATAGGTTCACAATTTTTCAAGTCTGTCTTAAAACAGTTGCAAGCACTTGTTGGACAGTGATGTCTAAAGGCCCATTTATGCTCAACGTTAAATACGGATATGGACGGAGCCTTCTGTCCGTGCTCTGCGTTTATTTCGTCCGTATTTCTGCACGTTTCCATAAAGCTTACAGATACGGACCAAAAGGTGCAATACCACCGGAAACCGTGGGGGGGCAGTGTTGCCGCCACTCGATACGTAGCTCTAGTGAGACACGAAGAAGAAATAACAATGGAGGAACTTTTTGAGGAAAGGTTTTGTGAGTTGGTTAGAAACTTTAAACATATTGTTTTTTTCTTTTATGGAAGAGGAACATTATCAATATATCCTCCACAGTCTCCATGTTTGTTTTTGAGTTTGTTGTTGTCATAAACTTTTGACTCTGCGCTGCCCCCTGGTGGATGTATTGGTTAACATCCATGCCAACGTAAAGGAAGCATGGAAGTATGTGAGCAGTGACAGTAACATTGTTTGAGCATAAATGGGCCTTAACAGTGCAGCAGAGAGACTGGATATATAACATTAACGTTAACAGCAGTGCACTCTGCCTGCCCCTCGTTTTGTTATTCTCATAGAAGCAGGAGACTGCTTTCAAATTAATTAATTAATTAATTAATTAATGCAGTTAACTTTTGGCTGCGGACCATTTATCTTACCGACCAGTCATGTTTCATATATTCATCAGCATGCAAGGTCATTGATAATAAAAAAAGATAATAAAGCAGCTTCATGGTCACTGAATACTTGTGTAGCTCAACTTTTTACCAACACAAAAAACTAATCAGGAATTGATACGGCAATCAGACTGATGATCAGAGTCAATAATCGTATTAGTATCAATAAAATCCTATCAAATCCCATCTCTACTCCTGACAAGCAGGCAGTTTGTATGCAACCTACCATCAGCGTATGAATGTCTGTGTGAATGGGTGAATGTGGTTTGTGGTGTAAAAGTGCTTTGTGTGTTCAGAAGACTAGAAAGACGCTTTATAAATGAAGTCCATTCATCATTTACCGTCCTTCCACTGCAGCTCAACGGGGAAATACTGTTCATTGAGACATATAAAGGGTTTTTTTATACTAAAAAGAAGATATTCACTTTATTTGACTAACTCCGATGACTAAAGCCTCATATTTTCTTCTTTTAAATTCATTTTGTTCTCAAAACGAGGGCTGTATTTTGACCCCCATCACTCATATTGAAAGCGTATTAGGAAGGGACTTTATAATGGTCAGTATGAGCAGGAAGAATAATCACAGTGAGCAAAAGCTAAAATATTGTGACCCTATCCTTCTATCACCAATGTTTAAAGATGAATTCATTGCCATCTCCATTTTTTCTTATGTTGCAAACATTACTCGGTTGATTATTATGGTTATTATTGCATGTTAGCGCCAAGAGAACCATGAGATTTCCCATCAGGATTATTCTTTCAAATGATGAAAGCAGGCAAGCAGGGTTGGATTTCTTCTCTCCCCAGTGAGGCAGACTGTGCACCTTGAAGACTCCTTTTTTCCAGCTACTAATTTCCTTCTCTTTCTTCCCTCCTTCTTCCTTTTTTACAGCCACACTGGGGACCTTGGAGTTCAGTTTGCTCTATGACCAGGAGAACAATGCACTGCACTGCACCATTAACAAAGCCAAGGTGAGCTGCCATGATGATGATAATGATGGTATTAATTTGTGGTCTTTAAATACACATCCCAATAGTTTATTTAAATGTTTTTTCTTCTTCTTTTTGCCTGGATGAAACTCAGCATGAATTTAAAAGAGATACTGTATCAACCAATTTGTGAAGATACTAACATGAAGCACACATTCATAGCAGTTTTAGATTTAACTAAATGTAGCGTAACATACAAACATCTGTCACTACCAAGTCAACAAAAGAGGTCAGGTTGCAGTTTACCAATTTACAGGTTTTCAATATGTTTTTCAATTAAATGACTGTCGAAGATGAATATTTTTGCAGCAGCCTACTCCTGTTTCAACCTACACATACTGGGGAAAAAAAGGCGACTTAACACGTCCCACAGTTCTCTGTAAGAGATAAATTTACATCTATTTTCATCTCAGAGAGAGCAGTAATTATTTCTGAAGTATACTGCTATAACAAACAGAGCACAGAAAATACATCTAACCAATTACGTGTATTAGCTCAAAGCAGCACTAATGAGTAAGTTTTATATTAACAATGCATGTAATACGACTAGCTGCTGAGTGAAGTCAAAAATCAAGGAGGTAAAGAGCTACAGAGAGATATTTTACTCTGAAATTGGCTGAGACAAAAATAGAGAAGAACAGAAGAGAATGAAGGCCTTTAACTACCTTAATTGAAGAGAAACCTCTACTGAAGATAGGCTGTTATTACTGCAGACCTTTAGTTTTCATGTCCTGCTTAATCTGCTCATGTTTTAGATGCTAATTTCCTGTTGCTGCTGTTTGCTGGTGATGTGAATTCACTCCCATCATGTTTCATGATTGATTCGGAGTATAATATATCGAGTTCCTGCTCCTCTCACAAACTAACTCATTTAAATTGGTTCTACTTTGCCCTTCTCTGGTCTCAATCCCCACACTTGTGATCCTATATGAAAAATGTCAACACACTATACTTAACCCACACTGGATGCAAACTTCTCCTAATACCCCCTTTTAATCCATATTCAGAACCAAGTGTATCCCACAATTCAACGTGGCATATTGCACAACACTATTCCAGTTTTTTGGCGGCTGATTTGCGCCCCGGCTGATTCAGCGTGAATGTTAGTATTAATATCCCAAACAAAAATTATGGCAGAACCTCCACAGATGGTTATCATGTTATATTAAATATTATCTCTTCTACTTGATGAGACTGTTAATCGTTAATCTGACACTGTCGCAAGATAAATATTAAACATCCTCGCTTTTAAACATTTTGAGTAATATGCTCCATTTGTTTAAAAAAATCATATCAGACAGAAGCATTTAAAATCATGTTATGACTCTTTTTATGTAAATTAAAGCTATGTGCTTCTAGATAACTGCTCACTTAGTTTTTCCACTGTATCTTTACTCTAATCTGACTGTGACTGAAACACTATTTGGTTTTATATATTTGTGTGAGTGACAGGATGTCTTTATAGTGAGCGCTGATAAACCTCCACAGTCTTGTGGTCACACATGTAGCCATTTGCCCACATGCATATACTGCAAGTGTGGGTTTTGGGGCAGATCCACACCTCAGACACCCATTTTTCACCGAGCTGGAGCTGGAGCTGGTGCTGGTTTGGAGCCAGAGCCTGACTAAGCACCGGTTCTTTGCTTTTCCACCGCCAAAGCGCCAGCCCGGAGCCTCAGAACGGGTGGCAGAGCGGGCACCAACTCTTTGCTGGTCTAAAGCAAGAACCGATTATGTCAGCGGACTGGGCTAACATTTATTAGCCAGCTAGCGGGGTTAACGTTTATTAGCCGGCTAGCAGGCCTAACGTTTATTAGCAGACTAGCGGGGTTAACGTTCATTAGCTGACTAGCGTGGCATTTACAGAGGGTTAAAGATTTGTTGATTAAAAGTACTATTTTTATCATTTTTTTGCCAGAGCTGTCGTCTTCTTTTTCTTCGTTTCCGGCAGGCTAGATGTCTTGCGTCATGTTGCTACCTCTCACTAGTGAATCATGGAAGTACTTCAAAGGCACGCGCTGGCTACGTTATACAGTGACGTAATCGCGTGGAAAAGCAACAGGTTGGTAAGAGGTGCTTGGATTAGCACCAACTGAGCACTGGCTCTAGCACTAGCTCCGAACCAGCACTGGCTCCAGCTCGGTGGAAAAGGGGTAATATTGAGCTGCTGTAAGGCTTCTCCTGCAGATGTTTCAAATCAAAAACTTAGATGCTTGATGTCAACATGAACTGAAGCTACTTGTAGGCTCTTCTCACAACATTTTGACATTTCATAGGAAGGAAAAGCACAGTTGCAGCTCATGACATTAATGATGGCTCTGCTACATTAAAGTGTGACAGTCAGTGAGCCAGCATGCACAACAGCAAGGGCCTGGAAATTACACACCTAAATGAAATACTGCCATTATTATTATTGCCATGATAATAATTTAGCAAAAAAGTCAATAAAACCCTAAAATGTAACATGTTCAATCTTTTCTTTTGTGCTATTTTTATATTTTTGTTTCTCAAAGACTCACAACACTTTAAAATATTCCTCTTTTTTACATATAAAAAAAAGTGTTGGTTTTAATGTTTCGAGCCCAGATTGGATGTTTATCAGCTACATAGGCATCAAATTGAGTCAGGCATGTGTCATTGAATAAGTTAGCACATCTTCAAGCCGGGTATAAAAATATATACAGGACCTGTCAAAAAAATTTGGACACACTTTCTCATCCGGCTGTGTCCAAACGTTTGACTCTTACTGCATTGAGTAACCTGACATCACGGACAAAATATTATGAATATTATCAATAAATAAACTTAAAGAGCTACAGAAATACACAAAACCAAGAATGAATTACATCTTTAAAACAAAGAAAAGAGGGTTGACTAAGAAATGCTGCAACCACGTTTTGTGTTGTTATTTCTAGTCATGTATTCATTTTTGCAAGATTAGCAAAGCTGAGGAGCTCGAGTACCCTCCACATCACAGAGCACCGCTGTAGATCAGACTAGATTAATGTTGCGACTGAATCAATACAGGCTTCCTAAACGGATACCGGCAGTGTTGCATTTATAAACGCTTCAATACATTCATAATCAAGCAACAATCAAGCACACTGGAGGTGGACAGCAACCACTGAACCATATCAGCTATTTAATAAAAAGCCAATTTTGATCCAATACATAATAAATAGAAGTCCATGGGTGTCGTCCTCTCTGATTCCCTCTCCTGTGCTTGTGGTGATGAAGCAGTGTTTCTGACAGCCATGGCTCTCGTCAGCAGTCATAACTCTTCCTATCTGTGTGCTTGAATAGCTGGTTTGGTAGAAAGTGGGTATCACAGGAGCCAGTCTTCACAGGAGTGTTGGACAGCAGAGTGGGCATCAGGCCATCTTGATTTATGGTGGTTATTTCCTATACTGCTCTGCTCCTGTACTGCTGCCTAGCCAACCAGAGAAAAATCCTTTTTCTCTTTCAGATACTGTATATACCCATTTCTGTGATTTAATTTGTTTACTAAATCCTCTACTGGCCTTTCTAACTTTAGATATTTTTTTTTTCTTTTTGCCAAAGCCACAGTAGCTTCAGTAGTAAAGGTGATTGAATGTGCCTCAATAAAGCATTTCTCTAATTAGATCTTATAGATCCTGACTCATGGAAGAATGGTTGTTACTGGGAGACTGATGATATTGGTGCCTGAACTGGTTATGGTGAAAGTGTGCAGATGGGTTTTAGATATATATATATTGCAGTGATACCTTACTTATATAGCCCTCCTGTTGTCCTTGGGTCAATTTCGACAGACATTAACTCAAAAATTTGGTACATTTGCGTTTAAATGAGGCCTATTGACCATCATTTCCAAAATATGTGTAAAACCTGTGGTAATTAGTTGGAATGAAGTTGCCTAAAAAGGTCTAACACAGAATTGGTATAATATTGGTAATGTTGGTATTGGTAGAATAATCTATAGCTTATGCTTTGTACACAGTCAAAACCAAACCACGTCAATTTTTTACCCAAGAGGACAAAGGTTGCATGGTCAACGGAAAAACAACAGGAGGGATCGTATAATGCTTACATTATCATAAACCTGTTGGCATTTGGTTTAAAAAAAAAAAGCAACGGACAAAAGGTCACTGATTTGATAATTATTTAACAGATTTAATTAGTTTTTTTAACTGTGTAACCATATATATATATAGGGATTGGTATCGATACTCCATACCTTGAGGGTATCCGAAATAAATCAATACTAAGTTGTATCGAAACGTCTCCGGTCAAGCGATACCTGCAATTGTCCCTTTTTGCGCCAAGAGCTAAAAAAATCGAATCATTTAGATGTGGAGGAGTGGTGGCATTTTATGCAATATAATGCTTCTATTCACATGATGGGTATCGAAGTACTCAATTGGTATCGGTATCACTTTAAGGATACTTGGATTGGCACTGGTATCATAATTTTTTAAATGATAGCCAGCCCTACATATATCAGATATATAGTGTTATTATACAATATACACACCTCCTATACCTGTATACCTATATGCACCTCCTGCTCAGCTACTCTCAGTCATTAACCCTCTTAAAATGGAAAATGTCCAACCTGAGCTGAATGATACAAATGGCTCTACAAAGAAAGCAAACCTCTGGAAAAGTAATAAAATGCTTTTTTTTTGACATATTGGAAGAATGGTTCGGTACTTATAAGAGAACAGTTGAAAGTGCTAATGAGAGTTCTTTTTTTGACACTGTCATAAACCCCGTTGCCATTTTCATCAATTTAGTCCATAACTCTTCTAACACAATTGAAACTACATCACTGCTGCAGCTTAAAATGTTAAATCTGAATTAGCTTTAAAAGGGCGATGTACTGCTTCGTGTTTTTTTGGACGTGGCGCTTTTTAAACTTCACATTGAAGCTCATTTTTGCCTCTTAGCTTTTGGCTTTGCACAAGTACCTATTTTGTTCTTATTATATTTTTTCTAGGAATTTGGTTTTGCTGATTATGCAATGAAAACCATTTTGACCATGCCATGCAGAAAGCATGAATAAGTCTAGTCAGAGAGAAATCTTCCCATATCTTTTAATGTGTCTAAGGCCCTTCATTGCCCCTTTATACACCCACCCTGCACAATACAGACAAAATGCTACCTGCATGATTGCCCCTCAATTAAGCTGCCAATCATCACCTCTGCATTTTTCACTTTTTCTCCTATTTCTTCTGCTGTATTATTACAAAGCAAATAGTGTATCATTTTCAGTCACTTTATGTTATTCTTTTTTTAGTTATTCCTATGAGTCAGAAGGCTGAATGAGTAACACTCTGAATTTGCGGACCCTGTAAACATCTCTAAGGGTGTAGCGGCTCAGTTTTTGGATGAAGCATGACGTTTAGTATAACGATGGAGGTAGTAGGACACATAAAGCTCATAAAGTGTCTCTTGTTAACATTTAATTAAATCCTTTTCTTTGGCATGTAAACAGGGTGAGAGCCAGAAATGTTTGATAATTACCTTTTAATTTGTTTGTTTTTTAATGAAGGCTTCTTTTACAACTTAAAATGACTCTTGCTGCTTCATATATTTTCCTCTTTACAAGAGAAGACACGCTCAGAGACTTATAACACTGATGTTCTTCATCCTGTAGGACTTTTCTTTTTCTTTTTTTTTAAACCTATGAGATAAAACCACGAGACATTTTTAGATCTCATAGGGGTATTTACCTTGTCAAAGTGAGCTTTGTATTATTTCCACTCTGATATCCATGCCACCAAAAGCAAATTGCTGCTATAATGAGACATCAAATAATGTTTCTATTAAGCTGGGGGATGGACACAAATGGTATAGTTAAAGGCAACGATGACTATCTTGGCGTCTGTCAATCAAATATAAAATGACTCAGAGAGCAGTTATCAGCTAATGACAGTGATTGAACTCATAGTGAAACCTCACTTTACATACTAGAGACCTTAAACCTCCTGGCTGACGTTAAATTGGTTAAAACTTTGGCTACAGAGGGTTTTATTTTATTGTCGGTACGGGAGGTGGAATTGCACTTTCAGTTATTTAGATAAATTTATCTTCAAAACATACAAACAAATGATTATAGTTTCTCTGATTTAACATTCATTCTTAGGGCGCTGTTATTATTATACTTCTGCTCTTTCCCACCGCAGCTGCTTGTTAATTAATTGATAGCGTGTCATGCTGCTGCTGGTGTTTGTGTTCTCTCTGTTAAGGTCTGTTCGGCCAACTGCATTTTGGATCAAGTTTAATTATCCTATTATTTTATTCAGGTCAGGACTGGCTGCACTCAGGTCCCTCTCAAACCAGGTCTCTCTTTTTTTTGAAAATTAATTTGTGTACATCGGTTTTGGATGGGTTTCCCACTAGTCAGTTTTGGATCAGGTCCAAAAGGCCTCTAATGGGGATGTAGTCAAGGCAAACCACACTGGCACAACTCAGCTGTTTTTTTCCATTACAGTTTGGCAGTGTAGTAAAAGGCATTGCTTACTCTGCTCATGTTGAGCAATGTGAGGGGTTTTTTTTAGTTGCAAATATATGATATGATATATATCCCTGGTTTTGGTGTAAACAGTTGATTACAGAGATTGTAAATTAAAAAAAATTCCAATCAACAAAAAGGCCAACCACAAAATTCTTGTGTCATTTGTGTATGACGACACATATTTGAGCCACTTTAGGGCTAAACGACACTTTAGCCAATCTGCTATGACAATCTGCCTCTGTTAATGAGGGGTAATATACTTTTAATAATAGACTTTATTTATGGAGCACCTTTCATACAAGGCACATAGCTCAAAGTGCTTTACATATAAAAATGCATGAATAAAACAGCAAATAAAACAGAATTCAAGTAAAATTAAGTTAAAATGACGTTAAGCGAGTAGTGGCCCTTATAATGAAAAGGTTGCACTAATATAAATATATAAACACTTTTCTACCTTAAAAGACAAAGCACTTTACAAGATGGCGGTAGAACTGCCATGCACTTGGGATTCAGTGTCTTGCTGAAGGACCTCAGGCAAGTTAAATTAACATGCTCAACATGGAGAAAAAAGAAGAAGTATAGTATCCCTTCAAAATGTACTTACTAGCTGTTACCAACCCTTAATTAATTATAAAATCTAGCCTAGCATAAATGTAAATCATTAAATTAACATGCAAATCAAACTAAATTTACCTTGAAAACCCACAAAAATTTAGCTTAATAACAACACACCAAAATAGCAGTTCTTCCATCACCCTGATTGATAACCTGTGAAACTGAGAAGCTGAGAGGGGAGAAAATGAAGGAGTGGTCCACCCATTCATCACTACTACGCCAAGAGCTTTCAAGTGTAGTAACAATGTGTTCACACGCCACACACTTTCCTTCTTTTATAGTTCCCTTGCAGGAACCCAGAAGAAAGGAGTACATTTTGGTGGGCATTCCTGGGAAATACCGGGTCTGAAATATCACCAAACTAACAAGTCTATACACTGAAAACACAGAAATAGATTGATATTAACTCTCCATGCAACTCCTATTAAGACAGACAGTAATGGAGTGTTACTGGATGTAGTTAATATCATTACTGAATTTCAAATTGTGTACTGAAAAAAGTAATCAAATTACTGTCCAACACTGCTTGGCACTAATTGAGTAACCCCTATAATGGCAGTAGTCAGAAATACTTATTTATAAAGCACTTATCATCCGAATGTAGCACAAAGATCCTCATTAAATCATCAGTGCAGCATCATTTGTCGTTGCTGCTCGGTCTGGATAATGATACTAAATGAATGGTTTCGACCACAGCCTCAACATCTCACAGGTCAAACAGGGTCACACAGTAACTTTTCTCAAGCAAGGAATTACATATGTATTCACAGTTGTATTTATTCACCTTGCTAACCTTGCTAATATCCCTCCATTTGTAGCTTTGCCATCTTCACAGGCTCTTCGCAGCTCTAAGTGAATCAGATCAGGCTCACATGACTGAAATAAGTCAATTTTTACCCACTTGGAATATGTTTTAATTGATTTAAAAAGGGATTACATGTATGTAGACACCCAGGGAAACAGAAATAACATGCAGCTAATTCCTTTTCTATCTCTGTTAGCCAAAGAAGCGACTCCTGGAATTGTGATGGCTACACATAAAAGCATCGGGTCTAAATCTCACCCCTTCACTTTCACATTTTAGTTGCCTCCTGGTGAAACTTTAGTAAATTGCACAAAATGACTCACAGCCGTGTCTCCAAAACCTCACAGTCATTCTTGATATAACAGTATGTATTTGTGAAACTCAATAATGCCACTAGATTAAGCTGTTTTATTGTGTCTTGCTTCTGTATGTGACAGACTGAATTTCCAGTTGGAACAGGATGTCGGGTTGACACAAACCGGAGGAACAGATTGTTAAAATGAACACATATTAGACCAAAGCACACATACATACGTAGATTAAGATATAATATTCAAGCTGAATTATCTTGTGTACAGTGATTGCTGCTCAGAAGTCTCTCTCCATGCCTTCAAAAGGTGGAGACAAAAAGAACTACAAAGTCAATTATTAACTGAACTGGTAGCTAAGATATCCAAATTGTATTGTAATGACATTCGTGCCTCATTATCATGAATATGTCAATACAGTTCAGGCAAGGATCCTTACCAGGCTCTGTGTGTCAGACTGCCACAGGAGAATTTGTTAATTTTGTTCAGAGTTTTTATGTATGAGCTGAGTAGGAAGGTATGTAGGTTGGGACACATGTTGCTCTAGGAGTAATTTTAATCATTGCAGATTATTAGACACACAGTGCAAGTGTGTTTACATATGTTAAAGTGGTATTCAGCAAGTCATTGTTTACCTTGAAATGATGTTGGAGGTTTGAGGGTTATTTTAGATTTTAATTTTGGGAATTTTTTGCCTTTATTTAAAAAGTATGTGGCATAGAGGCCGATAGGAAACAGAGAGCGAGAGAGAGAGTGGAACGACTTGCAGCAAAGGTCCTAAAGGTCGAACCAAGGATGCTGTGACTGCCAAAGCGCTTTGGAGGTTTGTGTTTTGCCTACTTCACCAACAAGCTCTCTGAATAATTACATTACAGTAACATCCGTGACCTCACCCATTGGTTTGTGGACTGCTGCTCGGAAGCCAATAGTTTCGAAATCTAGGCAGCGCCATCTTGAAAACTTCAGGTGCATGCTGGGAAAAATAAAAACATGGATTCTACTTATATTGGCATGAGGCGAGGCCATGGGCGGAGCGGGGAGGTTGTGATAGGTTGCGAGGGCTGGACCAGGACCCTAAGCAATGGAAGTAAAATAACAAGTAACATGACATGTTACTTTTGCTGCTGGGTAATAAGTAGATGAGTAAGGTGTAATCAGTAATTACTTTCAAGTGAGTTGTCCAACACTGGTAATTTATCTCGAGTGGGAAGTTATTTATGCAAAGACTTCACGCAGGTGCTACACAACAAGTGAATCCGGAGAGGTACAAATGACATCAACTCTCATCTCCGAACCATGTTGAGCCACAAACTTGAGTGTGATATCAGCCAAGTTCAGTTGAGATTGTTAAAAGTTTGTTTAATGTGTGAAGCACAACATGCCAACAGTGAAGCAGGCAATTAAGGTATGTGCCAGCAGGAAAACAACATGAAACCTTAACCTTTGTGAGAAAGTACATGAAAATATCAAAAAGGGTTTCTTTCTGTATTGTAGATGTACATGCATTATGCATTTATTTTGCTGTAGTCTCATAGTAGTGCACCTTTAAATACCCCCCCCCCTGCTGAGTTGGTACTGCTCCCCAAAAGCCTCCTCTTATGAACACCAGCGTGCATCTCCACATTTTTTATTGTACATAGTATTTCTCTTTTATGGTCCTTTTATCAGCACCCCCAGGCATACACTCTCTATGCTTGTTAGTCCTTTTCAAAGCCGCTAATTGTTCTTCTGCAAAGTTAGATATCAAGCCGTTGTTGTTTCTTGCTACATTGATTTGTATGCGTTTACATTTACAAGGTTTTTTGAAGACAACGCTGTGTATTATTTCTTGGATGGATCATAAAGCACTTTGCAGGACGAAACAACTTGACATGATTTATGCAGGAAACTCGCTGTTTATTTGTTTACATTTCCCTCTAATCTCCTAGAAAAGCAGAGAAAATAGTGAAAGCATCTCACAAAGGTATAGTATGTGGTGCTATACAGTGTTTGTGTATGCAAATAGATGTGATAGGCAAATACTGGATTAATCACAAACATATTAATGAACCACTGCAAGTTTTTTAATCCTCCTGTTGTCCTCGAGTCAATGGAGGAAGGGAGGAAGGAAGGAGGGAAAGAAGGAAAGAAGGAAGGAAGGAAAGAAGGAAGGAGGGAGGGAGAGAGAAAGGAAAAGAGGAAGGCGAGAAGGAAGGAAAGAAGGACAGGAAATAAGGAAGGTAATGGGAGGAAAGAAAGAGACAAGGAGGGAGGGAGGAAAGAAAGAAGGGAGGAAGGAAGGAACGAAAGAAGGAAGGATAGGAGGGAGGGAGGGAAGGAAGGAAGGAAGGAAGGAAGGAAGGAAGGGAGGAAGGGAGGAAAGTAAAAGAAGGAAGGTAGGAGATAGGAAAAAAGGAGGGAGGGAGGAAAGAAGGAGGGAGGGAGGGAGGAAGGACAGAAAGAAGGAAGGAAGGAAGGGAGGAAAGTAAAAGAAGGAAGGTAGGAGGGAGGAAAGAAGGAGAGAGGGAGGAAGGGAGGAAGGGAGGAAAGAAGGAACAGTCAAAACAGACAGGGTCAATTTGACCCGGGAGGACGACAGGAAGGTTAAATCACATTACAAGAAGCTAAAACACAGTTTCATACACTGAGTCAACACAGACACTTAAATAAAAGCATACATTTGGTGTTACGAAGCTGCTTGGCAGTCCATTAATTCTTAGAAGGACAATCTTACCTGCTACAGTACAAACAAACATTATCTATTCACCTTGTTAGCTTGCCTGATGCAAACATGAAATAACCCTGCACACCTATTTTGCACCATTTCAAATCTCACTAACACCCTGCTGCTTGCTTTAGCTCCTTTCTCCTCAGCTGAATAAAGAAGTATTTGCTGCCTCGTATGATAACATTACTGTGCACCTGAAACCAAGCAAATCAAGATAGATTCTGTCACTGTTCTGCTTCGGTTCGACTGCAGGCATCCTTATAGCTTGTTATGCCTCAACACATCACCACAAAACCATTAAATTACCCAACGAACTACTCCCCACAGGAGGCCCGATGCTGCAGCTCCGGTTACTCATCCTCACAAGAGCTGAAATATTATATGAAGGCAAACTTAAAATCTTATACTTCTCTCTCTCTCAAAAAAAAAAAAAAAAAAAACACCTGCCAAAATGTTGTAGCTCACTCGCTCTGAATTTTAACAATGCCTTCCAGCTTTCTTGAAAATAAGAAACATCCTATCAACCGTTAAGAAGTTCTACTTGTCACCCTTCACTCTGCCGGACTCCAAACACAAAGTGATATCCTCCTGGAAGCCTTACAACAGTTTATTGGCATTCACATTACTGCAGCTAAGTGATTTAACTCACACCTGACTTTTCCAATTTATTTTATTTATACCCAATTTATATGTCAGGTAGTTACAGGTCGCAGCAGTTCTGAGGTGTATTTTACATCTTTCTGTGCGTTCAGACCCAGTAAATCCCTATGTGTACTCACTACCTACTGCTGGTCTGTCATCTAGAATGATGTGTTTTGACTCTGCACACTGATGCGTTAAGTACAGCAATGAAACATGAAACCTGTGTTTTTAAAGTTTAACAGTCCTGTTGTCCTCGAGTAAAGGAAGGAAAGGAGGGAGGGAGGAAGGAAGGAAGGAAGGAAGGAAAGGAGGAAGAAGGAAGGGAAATGAGGGAGGAAAGGAGGAAGAAGGAAGGAAAGGAGGGAGGAAGGGAGGAAGAAGGAAGGAAAGAAGGGAGGAAGAAGGGAGGAAGAAGGGAGGAAGAAGGAAGGAAGAAGGAAAGAAGGAAGACAGGGAGGGAGGGACGAAGAAGGAAGGAAAGGAGGGAGGAAGGAAGGAAAGGAGGGATGGATGAAGGAAGGACAGAAGGAGGGAAGAAAGGGGGATGGAGGAAGGAAAGAAGGAAGAGAGGAAAGAAAGAAAGAGAGAAGGAGGGAGGGAGGAAGGACAGAAGGAAGGAAGGGAGGAATAAGGAAGGAAAGGAGGGAGAAAGGACAGACGGAGGGAAGAAATGGGGATGGAGGAAGGAAAGAAGGAAGGGAGGAAAGAGAGGAAGGAAAGAAAGAGAGAAGGAAGGAAGGAAGGAAGGAAGGAAGGAAGAGTCAAAACAGACAGGGTCAATTTGACCCGGGAGGATAACACAAAGGTTAAAGATGGATCATTTTCTTTCATTTTTTTTGCCTCAGCTGATATATCAACAACTATGGATCTGATTGCTGTGATTTTCTGCTGTGGACATTTCATACACTAGTCTTAAAAGATAAGGTTGGCGATTTTCTTTATTTTTCTTATTGTCAACAAATCTCATGTGTGGAGCCAGGTCAACAATGATTTGATGTACTTACAAATATTATATGTGTATCCAGAGCCTGATATATCTTATCCCTCTGTGTCATAGACCTCTGTTGTTATCCACAAACTAGTAACTGATGGCATCTTCCTACACCACATAGAGGTTGAGCATGTTTCGAAACGGCTCCCAAGACTAATAACAGCGATCACGTTTTTCAATCTCCTGGGAAAGATTTGTTTGCAATAAGAAAAATAGAGAAAATCAACAGCCTTATTCTCTAATAATGATATCAGCAACCATCAGTGCTTGTCTGCAGTCTGAATCAGTGCTGTACACATGTTGTATAGTGCTTGCATTAACGAGTGAAGAAATTGAAAGTGCAGATATGCAAATACATACTGCCTCCAGGAAGTAGACATATACTCACAATCAACACTAAATGAAAGCTGTTGTCTTCTGCCACATACTTTGCTTTATATGTTATCAGCAATTCTGCAGTTAAAAATAGAAGCGTTCGCCATGATACAAATACGAGTTGGTAGGTTTTTCTTCATTTATTGTAAAAAATGAATCTTTATTATTGGTTTATTTGCACATTTGTAAAAATAAAAGCAGAGAAAAATAGTCAAAGAAAAAAAGAAAAAGATTTGCGGGTGAGGTAGAAACCTTATCTTACCTTATCTTAAGAGATAATACAATGCAAAGTGAAAATTACAAAAATAAACATAAATATGATTTACCTAAATAATGCAAAATAAAATAAAACAGCAAAAAATTGTAAGTTGAATAAATTAATTAAATAATATCTGTTTTAATTAACATGCATTCTAATATTTTGGGAGGATAATAAAGCATAAATGTATCTTCTACCTCTTGATACACACACATCTAGTCAGAATGTCTTTTATTATCGTGGCCTGAGGTGTGCATCACCCAGTACAAGAAATACAAGCTAGTCCAGACTCCTGCAAAAACTCAAATTGTTCAAACTAGATGTCCAAATCAAGACATACTACCTTGGGATTAGGGATAGGTTTCAGCGGCAGCAAGTGAGGCCTAACTTGGTTTCCTGCATTAACATTAGTAGCAAGTAAGTTACTATGGCCAAAAAGAGTTGTTCGCTTCCTTCACAGTTGGCTTCAGCTCAGCATTGTCAAAGGTTTATCCAAGGTTCTTTCAAAACTTTGCAGTCTGTGTCTCCTGAACATTATAACACAATCTCTTCACTGCCTATTTGCAAATTCATTGTGTGCTTATAAAGACTTTGGAAGACATCAGTGATACCAGGCGGGGAGTTCCGGTCCTCTAAAATGAGGCCAACGCGGAAGTAACTTAGAACTGCATTCTATCAAAAGGCCACCAGGGGGCAACCATTTTGGTATCAAAAGGACTTCCATCTCTCTACAAGTCAATGGAGAATTCACCAACTTCTCACTTGATTTCTAACCTCAGTAAACGTTTTCAAAATTTGTTTATGGTCTCAATCGCTAGTTTAAAGCCTTCTTCAATGCAGTATGATGTTCATTTGTGAAATTCTGGCCTCCCTGATTTTATATTTGACGATAAAGCAGGGTATGCATTAGGGCGTGACTACGTGGTGATTGACAGGTTGATTGCCCAATGTCCTCGAGATCTAGCCCTCGCAACCAATCGCAACCTCCTCGCTCCGCCCATGGCCCCGCCTCATGCCCATATAAGTAGAATCCGTGTTTTTATTTTTCCCAGCATGCACCTGAAATTTTCAAGATGGTGCTGCCTAGATTCGAAACTATTGGCTTCCGAGCAGCAGTCCACAAACCAATGGGTGACATCACGGATGTTACGTCCATTTCTTTTATACAGTCTATGGCGTTTACCAGTCAGTTAAGATTACTGGTTGTATTATAGGAAATATAGAATCACACACTTTTTGGCTCTTGATCCATACTAGGAACTAAAAGTCCAAATATCTTTCCATTTTCTGTAACAATGCGAGTCCCCCAACTTTCTAGAAGTTCAATACTAAATCCCTGGAGTGTCGTTTTAATTATCACTGGTGTTATAGTTGACTCTTACAGGATGTAATGAATGCTTTCTCATAACTTTAAACCCTTAAGACCTTCCTTTTCTGATCTACTGTATGGTAGACTGAATATCCTGCAACAAATTGAGTTGAAGTATAGAAGAAAATGGATATTTCTTTTATTATTTATTTGTTTATACTGAACAGAAAGGTTACATAAACAACACTGTTATCATCCCTATGGGTTTCTCTATCAGCGCCAGGCACCAGACAAATTCAAATTCTGCTTTTCTATCAAAGATGCCACTATGTTTGAATGGTTTCATATGCCAGAGCTTTACAAGGCTTTTGATGGCCTTGATATATTGTTGATATAAGCGAAGTCATACCTTTTCATATCCCTTCCTGTCAACCCACACATGGTGAAGTAAATACCCGAGAGTGAAGAGTCTTTCTCAAGAGGAGAACCTCCTCTATAGAAAAAATAGTTTCCTGCTATTATCAATGAATCAGATCCTGTCTCACTATTCAATTCCAGATCCAAGACCTGTTTATTCAACACCACATACAATACAACCCACCTTGACACTCCACTGCAGTCTCTCACATTCCCTTCTTTCTTCTGCACACTGCCCTCACATTGCCCGATATGCCAACACTTGTGTGTGTGTGTGTGTTTGTGTATGTGTGTGGGAGTGCACAGACACAGACGCACACACACCTTTTGGCTCTGTTTCTTAGAGATGTTTTGGTCTTTTGTATTCATCATCCTTGTTTGTGTCTGTTTTTCATGTGGCTGGTTTAACATAAAAAGCCTTTATAAAACACACTCGTCTTCATTTGTAATCCCTGTGTTACATTAAATGGGAGACCATCTGAAAAAATCTGAGGAACGCTTTATTTTTATTGTTCGGCTTGTCACATTTCAGCTCTAAATATTGACTAAATGCCAAACAGACTGTTTCCAAAAGGCTATTCAGAAAGGCTGACGTCAAGAAGCTGCTATGTCATGCCCACAGCAAAATCAATTGTTCATATTCTAACAGTTAATGCTGGTGCTGTCAAGTCTTAGACGGCAAGTGTCTGGTTAGTAGATAAACAATAAATTATAAGTGTAATTTCTGCCCAAAGATATATTGAGCTTTAGAGGTGTTGATTGTTGCTATAATACAGCATTTCTGAGGGTGAGATAAATGGATGAACACTCTCATATCTGTGTGAGAGTCTGTGTGTGTTAGCTTAGCTTAGCCTAGCCTAGCAGATTAATGCACTTCAGATTGCATTAATCTGTGCACAGTCACTGCATCCAGCTGTGAAAACTACAAAAAAAAATCTTTACATTTCTGTTTCTCCATGAGTTGAACTAGAGAGTGATATGAGATATGAGTTTTATAAGTGTTGGTTGGCTCATTTTCATAGACTGTATAAAAGAAATGGACGTAACATCCGTGACGTCACCCATTGGTTTGTGGACGGCTGCTTGGAAGACAATAGTTTCTAATCTGGGCAGCGCCATCTTGAATATTTCAGGTGCATGCTGGGAAAAATAAAAACATGAATTCTACTTATATGGGCATGATGCGGGGCCATGGGTGGAGCGGGGAGGTTGCTATGGTTGCGAGGGCTGGATCTCGAGGACATTGGGCAATCAACCTGTCAATCACTTGAACAATCATGATGTAGCTGTCTCTACCTGCTTCCAGTGTTTATGCTAAGCTAGGCTACTGTTAGCATCCTGACTCCATTCTCCTAATATAATCAAATAAACATTTGCCAAAATTTTCAAATGTTTTCTTTTAACAGGTTATCCTCCATTTTATCATTTCACATACTGTGTTATGCCTTTTTGTGGTCATTGAATGTATCACTTACCAAATTGAGGTGTTTACATGTTCTGCCTCTGTCTGGGTTAGTGAAATTTTATGGGCATAAATATCTGCCGAAGTGATCCTCGTCTTCCTTAAAATCCCTGTGCAGCACAAATAGCAGCACAGTGATTCAAAGCAGGTTTTGTAGCTCTGGCAAGTATAATTATTGTCACAAATTGCAATTATTGCAACTGCAAATTACATTTTAACATCAAATTTAAACAAGTGAAATAACAAATGACTGGTGATGTTTTCTTGAAAATGAATATATCAACAGATTATTAAAATTGACAGTTTTAATCATTTTGTCCTCCCAGACTATTTCCACAGAAAACATCTCAGCAGTGCTCTGAGCTGTTTAATAAAAATACTGCTTCTTCTTATTTATGTTTGACTTTCCATCACAGCTTCTTGTCCTGTTGCATGTTCATTTAATTGCTTTGATTTTTAAGTTGACATGATCAATGTTGCTTTTCTTTTTTCCTCCACCTTTACTCTTTTGCATGCTCTCATCGTCTGTGTGTGCTGCTGCTTTATATTTGTTGGGAAAAACAGCTTCCTATCCCCAGATACAAAAAGGTAAGCCACTGAGATAAGCTCAAATCCCAACCAGTCCCCACTAATCAATACTTAGTCTTATCCAACCAACATCCAAACCCAGTGAACCCTGATTGAAACCACCACCAACCCCCCATCTAACCCTCCTCTGAACTGTCACTGTGAATCTAAATGAATGTTTAATGCTTTTGAATGTGATACTTTTTTAGTTGCACCTTACTATAAATTGTAAATAATTACTCACAGAGACAAGTCAACTAATTACAATCAAACACTTTGATAACAAATAGTGACAGGAGCATACATCGAACTGAAAGGTCAACCAATTTACTGGTTAAGCTGATGAATTAAAGGTCAGCTCCATCCTTAGATACAGGATGCTGTTTCACATCATCAATCAGTGTTATTCAGGTAGTTATTTGGAGTTACTGTATGTGTTGTATTAGTGTACTCACTTTCCTTTAACTAAATCCCTTTTCTTATGCTCTCACACTCACAATTTCTTGCCTTTCCTAGAAACCCCTCCAATAGCAGCCCACAGTTATCAAATTTAAATAGCTATAGGAGAAACTCCCTGTATGTATTCCCATGTACAACTGCACATTATATTAATTCAGGATGTCTATTGAGTACGGCACGTGTTCAAACTGTAAATTAAGAAATGAGAGATGTTTAAAAATGCCCACACGCAGATTAAAGCGGCTCAGTTTGTGGACTCACAACTGGGAAATATTTACAGCTATGAAAAGTGGCATAAAAACAAACCAATTAATTTTTAAGTATTAAACCTTAGAAAAACATTTACCAAATTTCATACTGGCCAGTGGTTTGTCCATTTAGTGCTGCTAAAGTAAACATTTTTTATATTCGCTGTTAAAATAGTGCACAGACATGAGTTGTGTCCCAAATTGCCAGCAAAGAATATATTGCTGCTAATAATAGTAACAACAATAATGCATTCATTATTATGTAGCATGTTTCAAAACAGGTTACAAAGAGCTTTCCTGTGCAATAAAATACAAGGGAAATTGTAGAAAGACTATAATTGTAAAATAATATGTCTGCCAATGAGGCTCATGGGGTTAACAATTCAGAGACATACTCAACTAACACGACTTCAGACGTTATTATATTTACATTTTGTCATTTGGCAGACGCTTTTATCCAAAGCGACTTACAAGCGAGCCAAGACAATCAAGCATTAGAGGAGAGTGACTCCAAAACAGCCGTGGTACAAAATCTCAAGTAGCTGACCAATACAAGTGCAATGAGAGAGAGTGTGCTAGACAGAAGGTATGTTTTAATTTTAAAGAATTATATATGTAAAGTTAGATACTGTATATACGGTATACGCTATATTATATAGTATACTGTTTGGGCAGCCTGTACAACAAAAAATTAATGTAAATTATCCTTTTGTTGTACAGGAAATTATGCAAGATGTCAACTTTGAATGCTTTTTCAGGCAATGTTTCAATGCAATTTCTGATATCTTTGAGTATATTTAATTGGATCCCATTTCTATAGAGTATAGTGCATAGCTTGTGTTGATAATGTAGTTTAGAATATGAAATATAGTCAAATTAATTGGGGCTCTTCTCTACACTGAAAGGTTGATAGAAGCAAATAAACTGCAGAGAAAATTGAGTTTTTGACTGATTTTTAAAGGCTTTAAAAGCTTTCTCTATGGTTTGTTGTAAGTGCCAAATGGCAGCTCTTGCTCTTTTTATATGGACGGATGCCAAAGTCATTGGCTGTTTCACTGTGAGAAATAAAAGTAAAAGCCTGCACCAGCATCAGCAGCACAATGTCAAACGTGTTAACACATCAAACTGTTTAAATGTTACTTTGGGTCGTCTCCCTGCAGATAAAAATCACAAATCAGCCTGTCTGTTGTGTTTTTCCACCAAATCAATGACACGTTATCGATGACGCGACTGGCATTGAAACTAATTTCTCCCAGTGTGACTATGCGACACAACCCCCCACTTCCACCCATCTCCTCCTTAAAGCCTCTCCATCATCAGCGTTGACATTCATTGGTGATGAATGGGACCCATCTGCAGGCTCTCCATATTGCCTGCTTCCATCACTCCAGGTTCGCCTCAACTAGCCTTGACCCGAGCGCCTCCACTGATCCCAGGTGGCACCTGAAATGTTAACCCCTTCTTTAGCATGAGTGCGGGTCAGCTCCCTCTGGATGAGATCAATGCCCCGTCTCATCCGTCCTGTTATCTGCTGCTCCCGGTGATTGATGCCTTCTCCACCTGGGTGCTACCAGGCCAGTCAGATATGGTAATGAAGACGTATGCCCTGGTGGATGAAGAGGCTGATAACACTGTGGAAAAAAGCCTCCGTGTGGGATATGCAGCTTAGGAAATACACATAAGCACTATTTGCTCAAAATAAACTGTGTTTTCATAAAGAGGATGTCAGTTTACTGATTTATATTATGCCAATGAAAGAGATAAATAAGTGATCAAACACGCATGCTGTATAGTTATCATGCTGACATTGCTGTTGCATAATAATTAGGGATTTTCTTGATCTGCTTGCTGACAAATGTTCCTAATATTCTTCACGGTTAATAATTAACTATTGACTATTGTTTCTAAACTCAGTGCAGTTCACAGACATTCAACAAAAACTGTGGGAATATATCAAGAGCTGTATCTGACACAATTAACATAAAATATGGACTACTAAATATAAAATCAACAGTTTCTTGTTTATGTTAGCATTAAAATGTGAGCAGTGGTAGAAGATTTCAGTATGTATGAATGAATCTTTAACAGAATCTTAATCTTTCATTAACAAACTGAATCAGTAGTATTTAGTAGTGGGGTTCCCTTCACTGGTAATTGAAATCAGCTCAGTATGTTACATCCAAAAGTCCTAGGAATAATCATGATTTGATAACACTCTGAGTTTTGTTAATTCTATATAAACAAGCTAATTGCTGAGATCTCTGAACGTGACAAGATTGTCTCCATGAAATCAGATGAGGCTCGACACTGAGTCAAATAATCAGTTTGTAAACTAGCAAACTTCAGCCAGATTATCTAAAGCACTTTATTTTAGAGGTAAATCTAACAGTGAGGCATTCTAGTAATCTGTTCAATTTCAGCAAGTTCATCTGGTCATGGATGAATCAATAAGTCGATCTGTAAACTGTGACGTATATTTACAACTTAATTTTACGATGTTGCATCCCAAAACATTTGTGAGCACAGCAGTATTATTATCAACAATATTGGTGGCCAGAACTATGAACATATTAAGTTTAATAAACCAAACTATCTTTTAACCATATAAACAGTGTGTCTGAAAACATAATTTTGGACTGAAGTGAATGAAACAGTTTGAAATATCAACAGGCTTCAAACAGGCAATTTATATCAAATCTCAGACTGGAAGCTGTGCATTATAAACTGTGATACGATCGCCTACTGCTGTGCATCTGAAGCTTGATGTAACCATTTAGTACAGAAATGAAATAAAGTATCAGTCAGTCACTTCAAAACCTGTAGAAAAAACTCTTGTAAGTACTAGTAGTAGTTATAAATAGACTTAGAAGCATGTTTGAGCTGTTAGTACAAACATTTCTCAAACTAAATGATCTTCAGCAGTTTATTTTAAGTAGATTCAGTTTAATTATGGCTTCAGTGCACATCTTCTTTTTCTGCTTATTTTGCTGCCCAACGCCACCACACATGCCAAACCCCCCCTACCCCCCCTCACTTCCCCTGAAAGGCAACAAGGAAGCTCATAATTCCCAAAAGAAAGAGAGCTCAACATCATTTCACAGCATGTAAAGACTGTCATTCAAAAGAGCTTCGATGAATGAGTGTGTGTGAGTCGGGAGGTGTGTGTGGACACGCTGATGCATGTTACCCATCTGCCTTTCCCAGTGGTCATTTTTCTCCAGCCCTCAGTAATTATGATCAACCGAGTATTCACAGTGTGCTCATGCAATCAGCAGCATGACGCATCTGTGTGTTCATCCCAATCCAACCCCGCACAATGAGCCTCCACTTAGATGATAGCTCAGGTGTTTGCTCAAGGCAACAATAGAGGTAGATGAAGGAAGCACATTAACCTCTCCAATCAACTCACATGGTGCCGTCTCAATAATTTCGTTGTGAGGAAAACACATTCTAACGGCTAAACATCAGCTAGAAATGTAACATTTCAGCACCCAGAGGTGGGTATAATAGCAGATAATGAAAATCAATGAGCAAGGAGGGTTATAGTATTAGAGGCATGTTAAGCTTTGAGCCTGTTGATATTCCTTTTTTTTTTTTAGTAGATAGAGGAAAAAACAGTTCAAAGTGTTAGTATTTTAGCTCCAGCATGTTATATATAGCTGAATATTTCCCTTGTTTAGTTCACAAAGGCTGCTCCTTGGATAAGAGAGGAGAAAATAAGCAGCAAGATTGAGGAGAAAGGGTCACGACTGACGAAGATATTGGGGTTGCAAAGTGAATGTTGACTGTGTTGTATTGCCTTATTTTTTATATGGCACTGTAGACGCCAGGTTCCCTCTGCCTCTCAGCTTTTTATCACTTTTCTTTTAAGCTTTACAGTGAGCAAGACAGCAGGGAGACATAGGAGAGCATGCATTAAAGTTTGCAATAAGGTTGTAATCATTAGGCCTACTCAGCATTTTTTTTATATATAAAATAGCATCAAACTCTGTGTTTCAGAGGCAGGTCTGTTGTTTCCTTGTCTCAGTTTGTGTTTGTAATGTGCCACGCAACATAATGTTTCATGGACAAAATGACAACATTCGAAACTCTCAAAATGAGATATGAATTTCAAGCAGCTCGATTCAACCCTCTGGCAACTCACGACTCGGCTATCAAAACAAATTTCAATAGACGTGGCTCATTTTTCTTTTATCTCTGGCAGAAAAGTCATAATTTTCCCACAGCTTTCTCATGACACAAACAAATAAAATCCTTTGGCGGTATTTTAATACATATTTAATGATCATAAAAGAAAGATGGGGACTTGTGGGTGTGATTTAATACCAAAACCATCTATTCATTAAGTTGGCATAAAATCCTTTTTGCAATACCAAAAAAAATCTGGTAATTTCATGCAGTCTTTTTCACTCATTTAAGTGATAAATGTAAATGTAGTTTATTGACTACTATCTCCCATCTAAAGTTTATTTCTCCTGCATAGCTGACTTCTTGACTAAAATGTGTGCTATAGCAAGAGAAAACTGTCTGTGAGCTGAGGAAAAGATGCAGATTAACTTTTGCTGGCAATGATTCTTCATAACTAAATAATGCTCACCAGCAATTACAGCTAATCACTATACTGTAGCTAATGCCACATTAGCTGGTACAAATGGGCTGGATTTCCATTGAGAATGTCTCCATGTCCCCACTTTTACTGTTTAAGTTTGATTTAATGTGCTCATCAAGTATCACCTTTTGCCAACAGGTGCCTTGTGGAGTTTTCTTGTATATGCACAGTTTATGCCTAACAAAAAAAGTTTGAAACCTGCATCATCAATATCCACTTTACTAGCTTGTCACCTTCATTACCTCTGCTGCTGCATTTCTGCTTCTCTTATACCCCCTTTCCACCGAGCTGGAGCCAGTGCTGGTTCGGAGCTAGTGCTAGAGCCAGTGCTCAGTTGGTGCTAATCCAAGCATATTTTACGAACCCGTTGCTTTTCCACCGGCAAGGAGCCACGTGATAATGTCACTGTATAACGTAGCACTTCCATGATTCACCAGTGAGAGGCAGCAACATGGCGCAAGGCATCTAGCCTGCAGGAAATGAAGAAGAAGAAAAAGAAGACGACAGCTCTGGCAAAAAAATGATAATAAACGTTAGCCCCGCTAGCCAGCTAATAAACGTTAGTCCCGCCCCCAGTCTGCTGACGTAATCAGTTCTTGCTTTAGACCAGCAAAGAGTTGGTGCTTGCTCTGGCTCCTGTTCTGAGGCTCCGGGCTGGAGCTTTGGCGGTGGAAAAGCAAAGAACCGGTGCTTATTCAGGCTCTTGCTCCAAACCAGCACCAGCTCCAGCTCAGTGGAAAAGGAGTATTAGCATACCACTGCTACCTGTAGATCAGAGGAATAATGTGGAGTCAGTGGCAGGCATGTCAGTGGCAACCACCTTTATACTTGTGCTCATACACCATGCAGCACAAACAGCCGTGTCAACACACATAAAACTGCCCTATCCAACTCAGTGAGTGTCGTTATCACCAAATTGAATGGCATTCTGTGAGCTTGGCACTCTGCAAAGTCCTCCACAATCTGGCCTGGGTCCAATTTCTTTTGTTCTCAATACTGCCCCATTGTGCTCCTAAAACAGTTTTTAATGCATTTCAATAAGTTTAGTGACTGAAATTGTCATAAAAAAGGCAAAGCAGACCTTACTTCAGGTTTACGACTATGCTGAACTAAACAAAAAAGACTTTATTACCTTTTAAAACTTCTTTTGCCTCTCCTTTCTATTTTGCCTGTGGCATTTTAGATGAATACACTGGGCATTTTTCCATTCAATTTTATATCCGTGAATGTGCCTGTAGGCTCCTGATGGGTCGGTGTGTTTGATGCTCTGCTGGTGGCGCATTAAGTTGGTGTTTAATTAAGGTGCTCGATATGCAGCCATTGTTACCTCTGCTGATGTATAATAATGGTAACCTCCTAACATGCTCCTGTCCTTTAAGCTGCTAAACCTCTTAAACAGGTGACATCATGGATCAGTGAAGGTAGTAAAATTAGTAGAATCTAAGACATCTCATACTGGCTTCATCAGTATAGCTAGCTAATGTCATTTTTCACAATAAGCTCATACAAAACAATTGTTATATAACACAATGCTATATGAGGGACAACACAATCCTGGAAGGAGATGAGATGTCCTGTCCAATCAGAGCATAAACAGGTCCAGTCATGTTAAAGTCATGGTTTACTTCACAATATGCAGACATACTTGTCTTTGTGACAGACTTAAATTAAATCAAAAAAATCCCAAAGAAAGTATGACTCATCTATTCAATATACCCTCTTGAACTGACTTCAGTGGCTGTTTTCATAATGTAGTCTCTTCACTCTGGACTCTCGGTGTCCTTGAGATGCTAAGTATATCTGACATGGCATAGGTGCTATCGAAATGTGGACATGTTTATGAGAGTCAACTTAAAAACATTAGTGTCACTTTGGTCCTGTTTTATGCAGACAGGATCTAAAGCAGTAGTGTTCCCTTATTAGAGACACAGTTGAGTGTGTCATTTTTCTGCCAGTAATTCCTGCTGAGTGCCAGGCTTTGAGCCGAGCTCCTCTATTAAGCCTGATAATTGTGGGTGTATAGATGTCATATTTGTTTTGTTTTTCCCTTTTTGATCCATTAAAGAAAGAAACTCAAAGACATGGAACAATTAACATAGCAGAGCTACTGTATGCTGATAATAAAGAATTTTTCCTCTTCTTCGTGATGCCTGTTTTCAGAGATTTGGAATTTTAATTATTTGCCAGATGAGAAATGAAAGCTTTGTATTGTGAGATAATGAAGCCGTGGCTTTTTAAGCCTTATTATCCTTTACTCCATGCATTAATACATAATACGAGTTAGAAAAACGACAGAATTATTCGTTTCAGCAAGCGCCCCAAAACTATGTATGCGTGCATTCAAGTGACAGAAGCCCTCTAATGTCCATATTAATTATGCAGCAGAACCATGACCACAACTATTCTCTAACCTAATAATGTGATTATTATTGTAACTGTGACAACAAAGGTCTCCAAACATCAAATATCTCTTCCAGGTATGTTTAATACATAAAAACAATTTCCTGCTTTGAATAATAATTTGTGTTAAATATGTTTATTTTTCTTCCAAAGAACACTCAATTAGTGCATAGACCCACAACATATTTTATTTAATTGGGGAGGACTTGTTGTGTGATCCTTTATGCGTTCAGATTAGCCCATCCCACCCTCCCACCTTCCTTCTGTTCACTTCCTCTTTTACATATTCGGCCTATTCTGTCTAAGTGTACATATTTACGCTCTACATCCGCTGGCGTCCCCCCCCTCATTCACACTCACGCAGTCTCCCCTATATGTTCTGTATAGTGGCTGCTCATTATAGCTTCTTTCTGATATATATTGAGTGTTATCTGTTGTGTGTTTTTTTGTCGACTTAACCCTAACATACTGTTCAAGATCCAATTTGATCCAATTTTTAGATTTGAGAGCTGTAAAAACACCCAATAAACATTATTATGGTTCATGTTTGTGCAGCTGACCTGGGTTTATTACAAAAGATCACCATTCAGACATGTTGTTGTATTCTTCTTATTCTATAAAGTCTTCTCCTGGACCATAAAATAGTGATTGTAAAAGTCTTTTTTTTCTATAAATAAATAGAATACAGTTTTTTACCATTTATTAATGACTGATGGGAGAATTTATGAATGTGACTTGGTGTAGAGATTAATTATGAGTCATAATATGAACAGTATGTGAGGGATTAAAGGAGAGGAAACAATTAAAGCCCCTGTTCATAAAGAAAGAGGCAAAGCTAATTTTTTTGTTTCCTCAAAAGTTGACATTTTCTGAGAGTGTTGCTCACCGTTACAGCATTGATAGAATAATGGCAAAAACTACTCATTCATGGACTCTGATCCAATTTAAGCTTTTAACTCAAAAGGAGTAGGCAACCTGAATAATGTTGACACTGCATGAAGTCAAAGAAAGACAAACAAAACCTGTAAGTGCAGTCTGTGCTTCATGGGTAGATATTTTGATTGAGCCGCAATTCTGTTTATTCTCTGCAAACCCCCTTTAGTTCCTTTCACTTTACTCAGAAGGCACCCACATGTTGCTTTATTTGGTCTTAGTATGAGTAACCTTTACATCCTGTTCCTTCTGTGGGTCTCATTGATTTATTCTTCGAAGGAATGCTAAACCTCTTTTTGTTCTTAAATCTGTTCACCTGCTCCTGATATTTTCATATTATCACATTTTATGGAGCTCATGAACATATGTGACATGCTGAGCTGCTTTTCATTAGTGTCATGTCCACATAACAATGTCCACTGCAAAATAAAACATAAAGAGGACATTAGATGCACATTTCCAGGTCTATATTTTTATTCTGGGACTCTACTTAAATTTCTTTACATGATTTACAGTAAAAATAACTCCTTATTTATCTTAAATTAGCCCTTTTTGCAGGCCATGATGTGTCTTTTTAAGGCCCTCCTACCGATGAGTCCACTTGAAGCTAACGGTGGCTCCATAGACTGTATAAAAGAAATGGACGTAACATCCATGACGTCACCCATTGGTTTGTGGACTGCTGCTTGGAAGCCAATAGTTTGGAATCTAGGCAGCGCCATCTTGAAAATTTCAGGTGCATGCTGGGAAAAATAAAAACACGGATTCTACTTATATGGGCATGAGGCGGGGCCATGGGCGGAGCGTGGAGGTTGCGATTGGTTGTGAGGGCTGGATCTCGAGGACATTGGTCAATCAACCTGTCAATCAGGACGTAGCCACGCCCTAATGCATACCCTGCTTTATCGTCAAATATAAAATCAGGGAGGCCAAAATTTCACAAATGATCATCATACTGCATTGAAGAAGGCTTTAAACTAGTGATTGAGACCATAAACACATTTTGAAAACGTTTACTGAGGTTAGAAATCAAGTGTGGTGAATTCTCCATTGACTTGTATGGAGCCGGAAGTCCTTTTGACACCAAAACGGTCGCCCCCTGGTGGCCTTTTGCTAGAATGCAGAGCCCAAAATGGATCCAAAATATGTGAATGGATGGTGTGAACAAGCTCATGGAACAACCTTATGAATGCATGAACAATCAGATGTCAGTTCGCTGCGGAAGTACAGGACAATTGAGCAGCCTGAAGCCCTGAATTTTGACTTTCTTTGACTTTGCTTTTTTTTTTTTTTTTTTTTACATACGTTGACATCACGTTTTGAAACTATGACCATGTTTAACATAAACATCCAACATCATATCAGTATATAAATGACAGTAAATCACAAAAAGCATGTTAGGTCTTCTTCCATATGTGTGAAAACATAAATGTAATATAAATAGAGTGGCAGCTACATCGAGTTACATTTGGTTCTCATGTTAACAATGTCTTTATGCTATTTTTTTTGTCACATCTTGTCTAACATTTCAGTTTGTTTTAGTTACTGTTTTATTTTATCCTTTTCTGTTATTTTTACTTCCTGTGTTTCCCCGCCTTAGTTGATTTCCCTTATGTGTTTCACCTGTGTCCTGTTTGTAATCATCCCTTGTGTATTTAAGTCTTTTTTGTTGTGTCTCTTATTGATTTCGGCCTGTTTTCGTTAAGCTTGTTTTTGTTCAGTTTGTTTTGCTTGGTTTGTTCATATCGGTTTTGCTCAGTTTTACACTTTGCCTGCGACCCAAACTTTATATAAAGACATATTCTTCAGCCCTGTTTGTGATCTCTGCATTTGGGTCCATCTGCTCCGCTTTCCACATGTGTCAATTTTTATTATTATTTTTAAGAATAACAATGTCTGCAGAGTTGTCAATCAGACACGGTCCAACACTTTAGTCCAGTTCTCCTGAAGGTGATTATTGGTTATTGTGACGATACCCAAGTCAAAATTACCCTTTGATCAAAACCATGGTTCATGAGAGCATGTTGAACTCAAATTAATAGTCTTAAAAGATTTGTTGGGTGGTTTTACAACCCTAAGCACTTTGATCCAGGGTAGGATAACAGATTTCCAGATTTTAATAAAGGCCTGAGGTTCAGTTTTATCTCCTTATATAATGCAGTAGTAGCCCTATCAATGCTACACAGAGAAAATATATTAACAAATATTAAAATGTCTGGAATTTAAATTGAATAAAACAATAAAACTTGGCAATAAAACAGAACAAAGAATAAAAAAGTAGCCCTAAAGGAAGATATTTTGAGGAACAAGGTAAAACTATATAATAGTATATATAGTTTGAGGGAGCTCCTGGCCTCTGCATCAATATGTGTTTTTTACTTTTTTTTTATTTGATTTTCACTTTCATGGTCCCCCCTGTATTGAATTTGAATGTTTTTATGACTCTATTACCATTTCTCTCACATCTCACATCAATATCAAGCTAAATTTCTCATACCACATTCTATAAATGTACTGAGCACATCATATTCCCCAAAGCATGAACTCTTTCTATTTGACACTCCATGAGCTTTTTCCTTTTTCACAACGCTCACAACAAATAGTCAACTTTTCACCCAATATTGAAACTCACAGGCAGATTTTGCATGACCCCCTGACCTCATTAGGGGGGTATTTAACAGGACTGCCTCTAAAGGCTGCCAGTGGAAGGTTAGACTTAAGGATATTCCCTGTAAATTACACACATCCTGTATTGTGGAGGTGATTCTTGTTGCAGGAACCATATTTGGGTATATTTATAGAAGAAAAATGAATCAAACTTTATGTTTTCATAATTTCTGACTGATTCTCTTTGTTTCTTCGCCAGGGGCTCAAGCCGATGGACCACAATGGGCTTTCAGACCCCTATGTTAAGCTGCACCTACTGCCTGGCGCCAGCAAGGTACAGTATATATTATAGTATGTTGATTAATCATACATCTGCACTTTAATTGACATTCCTTTTACCATTTGTGATGGTTTTGCATATCAATATTGTCAGTGCTGTGTCGACCTGTGAATTTACTGTTGATAAAGTTCACCTTTCCATAGTTAGCCTAGTCCAGCATAAAGAGTGAAAACAGGCGGAACAGCTATTCTGTCTTCATCCAACGGGATCAGAGGCACTTATCAGAACTTCAAAAGACCATTAATTGAAGCGTTTTTTAATCTAATAATGAAGAGAAATGCAAAAATGACGATTTGTGATGTAACACTTTCGTGCTCCTTCTGGGGCTCCAAGAAGTTCATGGACGCGCATTGTCATGGTAACGGTCGTAACCACTGCGCAAACTGACCAACATGGCGAGTCTGAAGCGTCTGCTGCGGGACGGTAAGTTAGCTTTAGTTTGATAGCAGCATTTATTGCTCTGATAGTACCGGTGGCCAGCCTGGCTAACACCAGTCCGCGTCTCAATCTCATGTGAGATTATTGTGATAGCAAACCTGTGTTTATATGTATTCATGACTGTAAACAGTTTTACACAGCAGCTCATAGACTGTAGCAGCTACGCTGTAGGTTACGTTAGCACGCTGCTAACGTTAGCTGCGAAGCTAACGTGCAGCGCGTCAAACAGCTGTAGTAACAACTCTGCTACTTTACAGATAACATCACAACAACAACATCCTGACTAACTAGACAGTGAGCTGAATGTCAGCAGGTAACGTAACAGTTTATGTGAAGCAGAGCTGATGTTACTCACCTGTCCAGCAGATCAGCGTCTGCTTTCACTCTCCGCTCCTCCGCCGTGTCTCCGTCAGTCCCTACGCCGGGTATCCGTCGGGTCTCTGTCAGTCCCTCCGGACAGCTAGTGGATAGTGAGGAGAGATTCGTGATTTTGACAAAACATTTATTGTATTATTATCGCTTACTACACCTTTAAACACAATATAGAAAGAAAATTGTACTTTAACCATTATCAGTCAATCACAGCATAACTATAAGTGATTTCAATTCTCTGACAGTCCTTTTTATCAGCTTTAAAGAGTCCAAGGAGAAGTCTGAGCATTCAAGAATACATATATTTCATACCGAGGCCTTTTTGTGGTTTTCTCAGTGTTGTGAATAGATCCACATGAGAAAAAGGCTAAAAATCTATTTCATGATTCGGGGAGCACCACCAGTGAGGGTATGTCAGTGCAAAACGGCATCAATGTAAACAACATTAACTGACTGACCTAATGTACCAGCTTAGCAGCGATGCGATTCACTTGCAAAGACCTTTTCCTCTTATCACCATGCTGTGAGCCCAGCTTCGGCCTGCTCAGTGTCACAAGTGGACACACAAGAGGAGACATAAATTAAGATTTGTTGTATAAAAGCTATTAAAGCTCTCATGTCTCTCAACATGTCAGAGCCCAATCAGTGCTTTCCAGCCAATATAAAGCACACATACTGCATCAATTAAAGATGGACACGTATCTAAAACTCAACTGACGAAATGGCTCGCTTGTTATTTTGTAAAAAAGAAATTGAATCCTATAATTTGTGTCTGACAGCAGACCTTAAGGTTGATTTAATCCTTTCATTAAAGTCCTGAAATCTAATATGAGTAAATTCTACAAAAGCAGCTTATTTAAAGCTAAGGCTGTGTGATTATCCATCTATCGGACTCACATCTATCTTTCTTCTTATCTAATGCCTCAAACTCATCTCATTTATTTTTTAGGAACTAAACTTTGTAATTGTTTAATACCTGCTCTTGCCATTGAACTTCAGTTTTGACTAATGTTATACACTTGCCAGATGTGTGAAAAGGTTATGAATAATCACATGTAAATATGTTTTTTAATAGGTCATTCTTTAAAAGTTCAGCAGATATCGACCTTCCAAGAAAAAGCAGTAGTGATACCATGCAAGACAAACAGTGTGTGTCTACTGTACAATTAAAGGGAAACAACACAACTAAGCTTGTTAAGTTGTGTGCAATAATAAAGCCAGACGGTCCGTCTTAAAGGTAGGGTTGGTAATGGAGGAGACACACACATATTTTTTCCACAATACAGCTTAATACTGACACTGAAATGCAAATATTCTTAAAGCTTACCAAATTATTAGGATTCAGTTCATCCTCTGAGGACCATGAATGTCTGCATTACAATTTGCAGCCATGCATTCAAGAGTTACAGATCTATTTCTGCACCAAAGTTAGACTAACAAGTGAGCAACTAAAAGAAAAAAGGTGTACCAGCCCAGAAAAGTTTGAGAAATACCGGCATGCAACAATCGTTTTATTTCCTACAAATACTTTCATCTAATGGAAAAATAAAACACATTTGCACTTTAATATGTGTTATGAATGATACTCATAATCTGATAATGATATTTTCTGTTGCTGCAGTGTGCTGTAGAGTCCACAGCTGATGCTGAGAAAGTCTACAGTAATTGAAAACCTGTTGATTTCATACTTAAATTTACAGATTAACAGACACAGAAATTCTGACAAATTGACTTCATACTGTTTTACATCATGACGGTCTCTGTGTGACATTTCACTCAGTCAAGGCTGAAAACACTCTGGATCTCTGAAGTAGTCTGAATTGAAGACTCTAAATGAACTAAATGAGTCAGATCTCTGCAGACAGATGGGAACAGTCATCATGTCTGCCATGCATATGCCACCCTTTATTGGCGTCTACTGTACGCTCAGCTACACAATGCGCTGTGACTTTTATTGTTGCACCCCATGCTCCAAACATGGTGTTGATACCAATTTCAGTCTTTTCATATCTGACTGGAATAAATCACTGACTGCCGCCTGTGTGCAGACACTGATGGTGCTTTGTTGTGACACAACTTGTTTTTCATGATTTTTTTCTTTTTTAAACATGGCCTAATTAAGCAGAATACGAAGATAGAGTTGTGATTATTAGCATGAGAATGCGTAATTAGGCATTCAGAGGGGAGAAAGCCCAGGGCCTGATGAGTGTAATGAAACAGTAGCATAATAATTGTCACAAGACACATACAGCACATGGAATAGGCCCATAAAACAAATCAACAGTCTGTCTGCTGTTGTTATGTATTGGATAGCTCCTTCCCTTCAATCACTTCAATTAAAGGAGAAATCTGCCAACTGTAGACATAATTCCTGATAAATCCATCTTACAAATTTGTCTTCCAGAGCAAGACAACAACTAGTGACCAGATTGCTGCATCCAGAGGATGATTCAAATCGTTCGATCTTTGCAGGGAGAAGGGGTGTAAAATAAATAAATAAATGAAGAAAAAAAATCAATGATGCAATGCTGTTTTATCAAAGATCTTTTTACTGAAAGACTTCCCACAAACGTACACACCAAAAAAACAGTAAAAGCTCTGCTGTTAGCTGTCTGAATTTAGAAAATGTTTGTGAGCTGTCTGTTCTGCAGAGATAAACATGAGGAAATGCTGTTGCTTAGAAATACGTGTTGAAAATACCATATACACATGAACAGTAGAAATACGGTATCAAGAATTTGGAAGTAAATGACACATAATGGTCTCAGCAGTGATTCATCACCTCATTTTCCTAATTGGATTTTTTATTTAATTTCTCTAAAGATAATTGCTTTGTCGTCACAATTTTAAGTGTGGCTTCTGACAGCATTAACCCTGAATTAATTATCATTTTCATTGTTATGATTCATTCATTGCTTTAGAATTACTGAATTAATTATTATGTGATAAAATGCACAAAATCATTTTTTTGTTTTGTTCCTCAAACACATTCAGTTGCTAAATAAAAAAAAAATGCAATAAATGAATGAAAATGTTCTTAGTGTTTGCACATCTACACATACAGTATGGTTAATGTTGGGCTACTAAACTATGGTTAGGATTAAGGAAATATTACGGCCATGGGGGGCAAAAGGGGGTGTCAGAGAAATAACTTGACATTTTGGGGAAATGTCTGAGAGTAGGATATGAAGATCAACACCAGAGATGAAAAATGTGTTGGTCCAATTTCACTCAATAGTTGGGTGCAGCTTTCTGGAGTCTTTTCATCACATTTAGGTCCAGGTTTAATATCACTGAGCTTATACAGAGGTCAAAAAACAAAACTGCTCTTACTTACTTGACTGACTGAGACCGTGCACATTTAACTACTCTGTGGATGAATAAACAGCTTTCTACCAAGAAATAATAAATTACAATTGTGTTGTTTGTGTACAAATTCAAAAAATGAAACCCAAGCTGTCAATTAGTTAGCTCTAGACATATTATTAGCTGTTTTTTCTCCTCTGTACAAACACAGAGGGAGTAAATTAGTGCTTTTGCCATGCCTTTAATTGTTGGTCTCACACAGGAAGCAAATTAAAGTCAGACCCACTACATGCTGCACTGGTACTAATTCATTTCTTCAAAGGTTTATCCTAATGGAATCGCTGCAAATCATTTGAAGGGATATAGTAGATTGCACACTTTTTTCATATCCAGTCAACTATTACCCAGGCGGGGAGTTCCGGTCCTCTGGAATGAGGCCAACGCGGAAGTAACTTAGAACTGCATTCTAGCAAAAGGCCACCAGGGGGCGACCGTTTTGTGTTCAAAAGGACTTCCGTCTCTATACAAGTCAATGGAGAATTCACCAACTTCTCACTTGATTTCTAACCTCAGTAAACGTTTTCAAAATGTGTTTATGGTCTCAATCGCTAGTTTAAAGCCTTCTTCAATGCAGTATGATGTTCATTTGTGAAGTTTTGGCCTCCCTGATTTTATATTTGATGATAAAGCAGGGTATGCATTGGGGCGTGGCGACGTCGTGATTGACAGGTTGATTGACTAATGTCCTCAAGATCCAGCCCTCGCAACCATAGTAACCTCCCCGCTCTGCTGTTGGCTCCACCCATACTCCCGCCCATGACTCCGCCTCATGCCCATATAAGTAGAATCCGTGGGTTTTTTTCCCCAGCATGCACCTGAAATTTTCAAGATGGCGCTGCCTAGATTTCGAAACAATTGGCTTCCGAGAAGCAGTCCACAAACCAGTGGGTGACGTCATGGATGCTACATCCATTTCTTTTATACAGTCTATGCTATTACCCCTTTATTTACCCTCTTAAATAACTTTTAATTGAACAACTGTAATTGCAAGTAGTCACAACGTCTTGCTCCATCTAGCTCAAACGGACAAGTGAATGACATGTTGTGGTTTGACTGCCGCTTAAAACGTCCTTAAGACAATTATTTTTAGATTCTCCGCAGTCTTTGCATTTCTGGAAAAACTCTTATTTCTGCTACTTACTTGGGGTAATTTGTCACTCACATACTGTTGCATCGTTTCCCACTGATTGCTTTGCATTTATGTGAGTGCTTTTCATGTGTTTTATGTGTTCTGCTATGGTGGCTATCACCGCTAATGCCAATTACCCAGCACCATTCAGCTAAATTTAGAGACTATCAGAACAAGCATTTATGTGAAAATTATCACGGATTACTCGCCTGATAAATGAAAGAAAACTCTCCCCGGGGGCTTGTTGCTTCTAGGAGTTGTCTCCTTTCTCAACAGGAGGCCGCACCGCACCTTCTCCCGACTCCGATATTCTCTCAGCTTGCTCCAAAAATAATCATTAGGTTCGGTCTGAGAGCCTCATTAAGGCTCACTAAAGAGGTCATAAGTTCTGCTTGCACTCTAATCAGAAGTGAAGTTTCACGCTCTGCTGCAAAGCCAGATCACAGTTTCATCTCCTCTGAGACCACAATCAAACACAATGAAATGCCTGTAATTATTCCAGATTAAACTGTCGATTACAGACAGGGATTAAACATTGTGTAATGATGATGTTTTCACAGGACTGCAAGGTGATTAACTGATGCACTCGATAAAATTGTGGGATTCATAGCTAAAGCAAATATCTGAAGTATTTATAGTTGGGATAATATTGAGACACTGGAATAGTAATAACTCAAAAAGACAGACAGGAGTTACAAAGTCTGTATGACTGATAAAATAAAACAAATTATATTTCCCTGCTTGACTTGATTGTTTTAAAGAATAAACATGCAGAATACAGGAATCAGTCAGTTTAAGGAGAGTGAAATTGAATTGAATTCTTATGAGCTAGACATTGTTCGTTGCATATTGTATTTTGCACTTTGTAATAAATCACAATAAACACAGTGTTTGAGGAGATGAGAATAAAACAGAATCAGTTCTGAAATTGATTGTACAAACATAAACACTTTTGAAAAGCTTCATATCCAACATTTATACATCTAATATATAATTAATATATTATATAGAGTAGCAAAGGTGATTAACTGACTTTATAAACCCTATCTGGTTACTACATCAACTATCCAGTAATAACAGCAATACCACAAAATACAAATTGACTTTATATACAGATATATTATGCAGTGCATGTAAGAAGTGTTGACTCCTCCTGGGATTTTACATATTTTATGGTTTTACAACATAGAATAAAGGAAAATTTAATGTGTTTTGTAAATTAAATACAAATATCAAATACATCATGTTTTAAATATTGATCTAAAAAGAAACTACAGCTGTGAAATAAATGAATAGGAGTGAAAAGTATAATATTTCTCTCTGAAATGTAGTGGAGAAGTAAGTATAAAGCAGTCTAAAATCATACTACTTGAGAAAAGTAAAAGCACCTCAAACTGTAATGCTCTTAGTTACGTTCCACCACTGCTGTTTGTTACTACTGTACAAGGTCAGCCATGACACGGGTGTATCTTTAGGGCAAGACAATTATTCTGTTTGGTCTTTGCACCTGACCTTTGACCTTTTTATGAGATTACCAAATTAGCAGTACTCACCACTAAGCCATAGAGTCAAAGCAGGTGCAATGCAGGGAAGTCGAGAAAGGTCCACAATTATGCAAATGGGAGTGACGATCAATTACACATCATCTGTCTCGCTTATACAGATATTAAATGAAAGTACTTTAAACAAACTGATGAGGGCTTCCCAATTCTCTACCATATAACTATAACAAGTGACTGTGATTTGATTAAGAATTAATTAGTGTATAATCACCGGAAAGTAAGAGTAGCTATGTATCCGTTACCTTAGAATGAGCCCTTTATATTAACATAGGGGGTGGGTCCTTTTCCACTTGGTTGCCATGTTGCACCGTTGTGTTTCTATAGTAGCTCAGAACAGACAAAACAATCACTTGGCTCTAGAGAGGGCCTCATTGCAATCATTGGTATTTATTTATCTTTAAAGCTCTAGTCGGAAAACAACCACCATACCTGTCAATTATGCTGGATGGGAACCTCGGAAGGTATTGCACACATGACTGGCTTATGTTTAACGTCCCTCGAGCATGAACTGAATTTGGGAAATCAGTCTTTTGCTTCAGTGCACCAAATTATTTGAATGACCTTCAACACACACTAAAAATCAATATCCTACCAACCTATGGACATTTTAAAACCCTGATCTCTAACCTACCTGCTTCACGCTGTAACTGTTTTAACTGATTTTCATTTGTGTGCTTGAACTGCTTTTTTTTGTCTTCATTTTAACGCGCTTGTAAGTCGATCATGGCAACCTCAATGATTGTTTGAGTTTAAATAAAGGTTGAATCTTCCTGCTAGATGCCACTAACTTCTACACAAATATCACAGATAATAACAATATTAATAAAATGTAGGTGTTAAACTTAACTTAAACCAGCAGTTGTGGCCTAGTTAAGTTAAAGATGTCTGTGTTTCAGCCCAGCTTCCTCTCTCTCCTCTCTGCCCATCTCCTTCAGGTATTGAGGACTTTTAAATTAAATCTTGTTAGAGCAGAGATCCAGAGGTCCATGCAAAGATATTGCAATAACTGATTTGAGAGTGAAGAGGCTTTTTTAGCATGTGGAGCTGAAATGACTTGTGATATCGATTGCTCATCTGAAGCGCTGTCCTCCGTCGGAGAGCAGGTGGTACCGGTGAATTATTTCCCTTTATTGCATGCTGATCAAATGTGGAGAATAGGAAACTTCTACTGCAGGTTCACTCTTTATCAGATCTGGTGGACTTTTAAATTGCACAGTTAATGTAATGTATAAAAGTTAAAAATAAGTTGGTTCCAGACTGAATCGAAAGGCTGTTCAAAGGTTGTATGAATCAATATGAATTAATCTGCATGTTTACAAAAACAAAGCAAAGATGTTTCTCAGTTAAAGGAGTCAATTTGTGGAATATACTTGAAAAATAATAACACACTACACAGATAATAAGATAATATATGAATAAAATGATTAACAAATATAAGACTGAGGCATAAATATGACTGTATATATGAATTGTGTAATAGATTATATAACCATGCATCCTATGTGTATATTTTTGTATATTTCCACTAGATTATTTTATGTGTATTATAAATATATTAAATGTTTTGTGTTTGTTATATACATAGGAATCTACTCCAAAGACAAGGACATATGATTATTTACTATACACTTTATTTTTATAGCACCTTTCAAAACCAAAGTTACACGATGCTTCACATAAAACAATATTAATAGAATAACATTTTACATTTTATCTTTAAAAGCTTTTTAAAATGAGGCACCGACTCAGCTGACTTGATACTGAGGGGGTCAACCACAGTAAAAGCATGATCTCCTTTAGTTTTAAGCCTGGACCTTGGAACATATAACAACATCTGTATTTATGTAGATCTGAGGGCTCTTGGTGCAGAATAAGGTGTTAAAAGTTCAGAAATGTAAAGTGGAGCTAGACCATGTACGGATTTTAAAGTTATTAGTAAAAATTTGAAGTGGATTCTGAAACAGATGGGGAGCCAGTGTAATTCAGCCAGGACTGATTCTCTGCACCCTAAGATGTGAATAGTGAATTACAGTAGTCCAAACGGGAGACAATAAGGGTTTGAATGAGTTGTTCAATTATGTGTTTCCTCCTGTTGTCCTCTCGTCAAGGAAGGGAGGGAGGGAGGAAGGAAGGAAGGAAGGAAAGAATGAAACGAAGGAAGAAGGAAAGAAAGGAGAGAGGAAGGAAGGCAGGAAGGAAGGGAGGAAGGAAAGGAGGATGGAAGGGAGGAAGGTAAGGAGGAAGGAAGGGAGGAGGAAGGAAGGGAAGAAGGAAAGGAGGAAGGAATGGAGGAAGAAGGAAGGAAAGGAGGAAGGAATGGAGGAAGGGAGGAAGGAAGGAAGGAGGGAAGTAAGGAAGTAAAGAAGGAAGGGAGGGAGGAAGGACAGAGGAAGGAAGGACGGAGGAAAGAAGGAACAGTTAAAACAGACAGGGTCAGTTTGACCCGTGAGGACGACAGGAAGGTTAAACTAAACTAAAACTAGCTTCATCACTTCAAGGATCTGAATGATTGGAGGATTTGTAAAGCAAACATGTTACATCACCTTCAAGATGCTGCTGCTTCATTATGGTTATTGACATCCCTGCCCACAAGTCACCTGTCATCTCACTACATTGTTATTCAGCTGATCACTTCTGCTGCTTTTGCCATCCTGCCAACAATCCACTTAGTAACTGCCAAGCGGTGCGTGTGAAATAAGCAAGGTGCCCTCCCCACCCCAAAAGTTAGGAACACTGTGACTTTCATGGTGGATAGTAACACTGCTTTAGACCATGATGAAGTAGCTTAATGCACATCTAACATCTTGAGAAATAGACTTAAATGCATCTATTATGTTATAAGTGTGTGTTCTTTGCATCTATGCAGGAATATTCTTTTAATGTTTACCACAGCAGTACAGTTTTGTAATTATGTTGTGTAGTAATATGTTTTTTCTTTGTTTGTACAGTATTATGCAAACACAGTAGGCTATAGCGGGAGTGAAAAATGACTTCACATGGAGTGAAATTGGCCCGAGGAGGAAATTTGCAATTGCACAAAAAAATTACATATAAAGCTTTTGAGAACAATTTCATCACACGCATACATATTCTGTGAATGGTCCTAATTTATTGGTTCACTTGTACATAATTGCAAATCTGTGTGCAAACAATTGCTCCTCCATCAGAAACAGGTGTGTGCTGCTACTCTCTATAGACTGAAAAACGGGAACGCTCTTAACCTTCCTGTCGTCCTCTATTTTGACTGTTCTTTCCTTCCTTCTTTCCTTCTGTCTTTCCTTCCTCCCTCCTTCTCTCTTTCTTCCTTCCTTCTTTCCTCTGTCCTGCTTTCCTATCTTCCTCCCTCCTTTCCGTCTTTCCTTTCCTCCCTTCCTTCCTCATGTCCTTCCTTCCTTCCTCCCTCTTTTCCTTCCTTCTTCCTCCCTTCTTTCCTTTCCTCCCTCCTTTCCTTCCTTCTTCCTTCCTCCCTTCTTTCCTTTCCTTCCTCCTTTCCTTCCTCCCTCCTGTCCTTCTTTCCTCCCTCCTTTCCTTTCTTCTCTTCCTTCCTCCTGTCCTTGATTCCTTTATTCCTTCCTTTCTCCCTCCCTCCCTCCTGTCCTTCCTTCTTCCTCCATTCTTCCCTCCTTTCCTCCACTGAACTGATGATGATAAATACTCGACAGGCTTGTGTGAGGAATATGGACTCAGACCTTAGAAACTCTAAAATCCTGGTTACACCTCTGTTTTTTGTCAGATCAACTGAACCAAATTCATCGGTATTTTACTTGTTTTCAGTGTGGTCATTTTTTATTAGTAGCTAGTCTGCAGTATACAGAAAATGAGTCATGAGAGCAATATGCATGCCAAAATTCACCCTTACACATTTGAACTGGGAGCACTGGAAGTACAAGATTAGCTTGTTAAACCCCCGTGGCGTTGAGCATGAACAGCCTAAATTCACTCCACAGCATAATGACTGGATACCATTAATATGTTCAGTATCTACTGCACTACAATTACTCAAGACAAGATTGAAAACCTGGAAAGAAATTAAAGAGGATGAATAATAATGGAAAGTACACAAGATTCGCATTTAATTACTTAATTAAATTATGAAATAAAAATGTTATTTGCATTTTTATACGAAATCTGGTTATCAGCTTGAAAAACAAAATAATTTCGATGCTTAGTGTGTGTGTGTGTGTGTGTTTGTCTTGTGTGTGTGTGTTTATCACCCTTCCTGTGGGAATCAGCCACTGATTGAGGGAGAAACAATCAGCGAGAGCCGTATTACGTGGAAACCTGCCATCAGAATTGCAAATAATCACACCAGCTAATTGATTAAATCCAACAGAATCACATGTCCTCACCCATGACTCACAACACAGTATCATTGTCCTCATCTTGTCATCTTTGGCGGCGTGCTCGGAGGATTTCCCCGCGCAATATTCCACTGATAAAGCTGTGGCGCCTGTCATAGTCATTTTCATTACCTTGCTAGATTGCAGTGGATGCAGCAACTCTGACAAAGTAGCAGTGTAGCTAAATAACAGTGGTGTCTGTTTTGATATTTATTGATGCAATTCTTGCTAATAAAGTCACTCACGGACTTTTTGTCACAATATCCATCCGCAGAGTGTTTATTGAGACTGATTTACCTGTCATGACTCACTTCTGTGTTGCTCAAAACTATATTTCCACTCCCTGTTTGACCAGATTCAACTCTTGAATAAGCAATCTTACTGGATCTATACTTCATGGGGGTTTAATTGTATATGTATTCATTTCATAATGCAGTACAGATGTTATAGTGTGCTGAAGATAATGCTCCAGGGCCCAACAATTCCTGTGAAGACTATTTAATAATAATAATAATAATAATGCATTTACGCCTTTGTGCAGAACATATTGGCAGCGCACCACTTAGCTGTTGTATGCTCATGGGTGTATGACTTCACCAAGGTAGCTTAGTTACTGTGGTTACCCTCCTGTCAAAATCACTAACGAAAGACCCATAATACTAAATAATTATGATTAACCCTCCTCCAGTGTTCGTTCGCTCCACCCTTATTTTAAGTGTTCACGGTCAAATTTTACCGGTCTCTTTTAACTGCTCTTATATTATAACACAAAAACCGTAAATCACCAGCAAATTTTGTTTAACACTTTTAAACCCCTGAAACAATGTCTCAGAGTAACTACCATTCACCAAGATATCATTTGGCTCAAAGATATGTTCCAGAGCCTCTCGGACAGACAGAGAATCGCTTAATCAGTCGCTTTATCATTGTGTTCACAGAGTAAAATGAGAGCAAGGTGCAAATAAAGCTTTATATATGGAGTCTGTGAGAAGATATAATACATTGTTTAGTCTGGAAGGTGTAGTTCATGTGGAGGGATGGACACTGGGGGGGTTGGAGGAAAGGATGGGGGTGGATGGTTGGGGGGCGAGTGGGTGAGTGTATGGGGATGTTTTCTACCTGATCCACCCAATAGATGAACATAATATAGTCTTAGCCATTCATTTCTGACCAGGAACAACAAAGGTGTAACAATGTTTACTAAACCACTCAAATTCATTGAATGTGGTGATCAACAATTTTATACATTCAAATGCCTAATGTGGAGGAACTCATAAGGCCTTGAGGTAATCAGATGAAAAACACAATATTTATGATGTATGATTAAAAGTTGTAACTTGGTCAGATTTGATCCAAACACTGGAGGAGGGTTAAAGTATGTGTCCTTATCTCTGTATTTAAACTATACCACACACACTCCTCCCCCTAACCCTCACTCCACCTTCAAATGAGGCCGTTCAGAACAACAATAAAAACTGCACATGAGAACCAGCTCTGAAAGAGAAAAATCTAGTTCAAAATTAGGAATGTAAAAGATCTGGTTTTGTTCCCTCAGACTGTTATTTTTTATATATAACCTTTGTTTAACCAGGAAGTCCCTTGAGATTGAGATCTCTTTTCCGAGGGAGACCTGTTACCGCTTAAGTGGAAATTGTTTCAGACAGAGGCTGAACTGAGCGGCTGCATAAAGAGGCAGTAAAAGATAAATAAGGAGTTAATCATGCGAAGATATTCGACTAGAGCTCCAGAATATAAATGAAGACCTGAACATGTGCATGATAGGTCCTCTTTAAGGTGTCAATTAGTGTCCACCTCTTCCCTTTGTTTGATAAATATTACTTCTATTGTATCGATAGTCCAGATTTCTATTGTGTTCTATGGATTTAAAGATGAATTACTTTCCTAATTTTTTGTATTCAGTTGGTGCATTATTGAAGGTATTCATTTTCTATGGTGTTTGATATTTGAATCCTGGTGGTCTCAGCCTGTGACTCACATTTAAATATGTTGTGAATTTACTGCCTGGTTGAATCAGAGTTCATTGTAACTATCTTTTAACTTCAGTGTTTTGAACACGCTGGAGTCTTTTTCACTCGCTGCCTGCATGGCTTTGATTATGCCTGTCACTTCATGTAAATGCCTCCTGCTGTTTATATTTCATTCCCGACAGTGTTCAATATGCAGCAGTGAGCTCATGTTTGCATGCGTGCCACCAGACGTCAATGCATTGACAAATTTTCACCAGGCCAGAGAGGCTTTGTACATTTTCAAGGATGTTTGTATAATTCTGGCAGCATGTCAATGAAACTGACACCTGAGGGATGAGCTCTCTGCAGGCGGCACAGGAAGCTTGTAGTTTAGTCCATCATAATGTTCACTTCTGTTCAATAGCGCAACTTCTCCGTTTGTCTTTCAGGCCAATAAACTTAGAACCAAGACCCTGCACAACACACTCAACCCTGTCTGGAGCGAGACCCTGACCTACTACGGAATCACTGACGAGGATATGGTCCGAAAAACACTCAGGTACTCTTTGACTTTGTGCCATTTTACTCTGTGCCCAGAATGAAGAGGAAGACATGAGATATGGAAGAAAGTAATGATGGAGAGGGAGGAGAACTTGAAGGATTGATAGGACTTCTATTCTTAGATTGAGCATCTAAGAATAGAGGATGTTGTATTGTTGTACAGATTGTAAAGCTTCCTTGCTTTCACTTGACTTTAATAGAAATGAAATGAAAGAAAAGGAAAGGAAAGAGAAGGAAAGGAAAGTGTGAAGTAAAAGCATGGAAGAAAGAAGATGAATATAAAATGGACCTGACAGATTGAAAAATAAAATAGAAGGAAGGAAGCAGAAAAGACAATTGTTGCAGAGGAAAGATCATTGGGAGGAAAATGAGATGAATGGAAGGGGAGGAGAAAAAAAGAGGGGAAGGAGAGAGGGAGGACATTAAATGAATAAGGGGATGGAAAGACAAGAAACAGAAGGGGGAAAAAAGTCAGAAGCAAGGGGAATAGAGGGATGGAAATAAAATAACTGGAGGTAGAAGATAGATAGAAAAAAAGAAGAGAGAGGAATAAAAGGGATGGACAAGCAAGAGTAAAAAGAGGAGAAAGATCAACCCCGGCTATCTCCCTTAAATTACATTTACATACTACACTGTTTTTCCAGTTATGTTGCATTAAAAAACATAATTGCTGCCTGTATTGTGCTGACAGGGAACATTTTAATAAGAAGGAATTAAAGTCTACATTTATAAATTGCAGTGAACCAGAGAGGGAAGAGGTTCGCGTGGACAGCAGATGTACAAGATGAAGGCTTTGGCACTAGTACTGAATCCCATGTGTGCTTCATTTTTTAGATAACTAAGCACACACAGTTGGTTTAGGTTAATGAAAGGTTGAGGTTTGACTTAAAGTTGAGTTAACATGTTGTGCTTCAAGTTACTGCAGACTGTAAAAATGATCTTTCCTTAACTTTAACTGAGTGCTGCCAGTGTCTCAACATAGCCTAACCCATAAAAAGCTTAATATTGCTTTGGTCACTATTAGCTGATTTTGTACTGCAAGATCAGATAAAGGACTATCTCTGAATGTTTCACTCATGCATTCAGTATGACATGTTTGCAACTTGCCATAGGTTAATTAACATTTTCTGGTTTTGTTGAAAGAAGACATAGTTCAGCCAGCATTATGCTTCTATAGCAAAGTGTATTTGCTGTTGTGAATACACATGAATAGGAAGAAAAGAGGAAAAATGAGTCTCCATGTTTTCATATGTATTAGCCTTGGCTTTCTGTATGTGCTCTGAAAGGGTTTAGGAAATAAATTAGAGGGAGCAGTGATGTTTGACTGTTTCTCTCCTTCTTGACTCTTGAGGTAATTCATGTATTACATCCATTAGCAACAGCCATTTGAGCCCAAAAAAAAAGAGTGATGCAGTTATTTATCCTGTGCACTCTCTTTTCCCTACAATTTATGAAGTTTGCTTGACCGTGTGATAGCCTCCAATCAGAGTAACAACTGGGAAACCCTTTGTTTTGTGAACTCCAAACATCACTCTTGTTAAGGTGAGACAGAGGACTTCCTGTTGGTTTATTGTGTTTCACTAAAACAATTGAGAATAGAATAAAAAACTTGGAAAAAGAAACTTCTATACTTCCCTTGATAAATATGTCATTGTTATGCAACATAAGTGTTACTTCACTGTTCTTTGCTCCTTTATTTTTACCAAAGTGTTATCTCTGTGCAATCAAGTAGTGGAAGTAGGTTATGTAATCATATACCGATCCATTTTGTAGCTGCAATACTGTATGTACTCCAGTGATAGGTGGGCCGTATGTAATAGAGGGTTTAATTTATCAGTTTGACCCCTCCCAAGCACCTCAGGACTGTTAAACTACTGTGTGTGTAGTAGTCCTACCAGTGCAAGGTGCTCATTATATCACCAGACTGTCATAGGTTTGCTGTACACTGAAAGAAACAAGTGTCATGGGAAAAATGGCACTGATTGGCTTTACTGATCATTTTTCTACCGATAGCGATCTTAGTCTGTCAGTTAGTCCATCACCTTGGTCACAACTGAAAAATCTCAACATCTGATGAATGTACTACCATTATTACCATCAGTGTCATTATTATTATGTTGATCTTTAGAGCACACATTCCCGACAGTTACAGCAGGACATTACACCTGCCAAACATCAGTATGTTGGCATTGGTAATACAAGCATATGCTAACATCAGCATAGCATTGCACTGCTGATGTTAGCATTTTGTTCAAAGCACCACTGTGTCTAGATCAGCCTCAGAGAGCTGCTACAATAGAAACAGAATGGAATAGAATGGAATGGAATGGAATGGAATGGAATGGAATGGAATGGAATAGAATAGAATAGAATAGAATAGAATAGAACAGAATAGAACAGAATACAATAGAATACAATGGAATGGAATGGAATGGAATGGAAGGGAATAGAATAGAATAGAATAGAATAGAATGGAAGGGAATGGAAGGGAATAGAATAGAATAGAATAGAACAGAATAGAACAGAATACAATAGAATACAATGGAATACAATGGAATGGAATGGAAGGGAATAGAATAGAATAGAATAGAACAGAATAGAACAGAATACAATAGAATACAATGGAATACAATGGAATGGAATGGAAGGGAATAGAATAGAATAGAATAGAATAGAATAGAATGGAATGGAATGGAACTGAACAGAACATTATTATTAGCTGGATTTGTTGACTTTGCTCACCTTTAAAACATTACAGAATGCTAAATGTAAAGCACATTGAGTTGCCATTGTGTATGAAATGCGCTATATAAATAAAACTGCCTTGCCTTGCCTTAAAACAGCAAGTCAATAAAAACAATGAACACACACACAAGTTCATGCATGAACAGCACACCAATATAGTACAGTTATACAGTAGAGTTTAATTGGATCTCCAAACATGGGGATATTCTACTGCTATTTATTTTTTGTATTATATCGATTGTATTTGGTACAAAGGATCCCTCATATGTTTTTATTGACCAGATGTGTCCTATAACTTCATCCAGAAGGCATTGACTAAAATTCAGAATAGAGGATGTTGACTTTTTTTCAATATTTAACCAAAACCATAGAGCTGGGTTTTGTTTAAAAAATGACAATACCAGTACCAATCCAAGCACCCTTAAAGTGTTGCTGATACCAATTGAGTACTTAATTCGAAACCCATTACACATTTTGTGCACTTGCTTTTATCTGGCTTAACAGGCGTGTAGTGTAGCCACACTTTAGAGCGTTTAAGTGGCATCTTGGCTTGGCTTGGCTTGAACTGCCACCACAGACGGTTTGTAGCTGCTGTGGCAATAGGCCAATCACATGTTGCATTAATTTGAATAATGTTTGCATTAATTGGATGTGAGGAAGTCCATACAAATGTTCATTTTTTTATAGCTCTGGGTGCTAAAAGGATCAATTGCAGGTCTTGTTTGACAGGAGACATTTTGATACTATTTGCTATCATTTTATTTTGGTTGAGTACTGACCCAGCCCTACAAGACCACTACCTTTCCCATCCTTTAACCAAGTGTTCTGTAATGAACCTTTAGTGTATTTGTTCCTACTACTGCCAAATATATGTTTATATTCATATTCAAATGCTCATAAAACATCATAACATATAATACAGTAATAATTGAGTTATTATTATTATTATATTTACTGTGATTAGTTCTTCTAACCCTGTGAAATAATTTGTCTACAATAGATTATGAACTGGAAAGGACATATTGTATCTCACACCTGGTAAAGTAATTGTTGAATCACTGTTATAGAGTGACAGGCAACCTTATCAACACTCTGCAAAATTGCTTTATTTTATTTTATTATTTTGTGTTCCAGTCAACAAAGATATGACTTTAATGTTACTGCATTGAATCCCATAATAACAAGAAATGTGATCCGATGGACACTTGTCTGTGTACAGGCCAAAAAACCTATTTGCATAACAGTGCCTTGATTAACCATTTTCCAGGAACAATATGCTACAAGAAAGAAAGACCTCCACTTTTCCAAACGGCAATATTTGTTTCTTTTTGTAAATTGAAATTTGGATTCAGCACCACCTGTGCATGTGGTAGATAAGTTATCTTTTATCCGTTGAGTTTCATTCTGGGGCTACAATGCTAACATATAGTAGCTACTCATGTGACTGGGTACAGAAAGGCTGCATGCTTTCCTCCATATGGAAGCTGATTATGCAGAGAAAAACACTTGAAGTAAACAATATTCCACTACATGAGCTTGATGTAATCATGTAGTGTGGAACATGTCATTTCAGAGCCGTGAGTGATTACATAAGATCTGCTCTCCGCATTTATTCAAGACATACTGGATGACTCTGAGAGCTTTGTTGTCCAACACCAATAATTGACTTTCATTAGAAATTTTATGAAATGATGGAGACGAATATTTCCTGGAAAATAAACATGGATCTCAGTGTACTGTGTGTGTGTGTGTGTGTGTGTGTGTGTGTGTGTGTGTGTGTGTGTGTGTGTGTGTGTGTGTGTGTGTGTGTGTGTGTCCTCGGTGGTTCTTTCAGTGCAACATCAATCATCATCTTTTATAAGCTATCATACAATTGCACCCATTGGTAATGGCACTCGCAGTATACTTTTACATAGACTTGAAAACTGGGTTAGTCTTCTGGAGCAATTTTAAATATGAAGGAATTATGTTGTTGTTGGTGTTGGGAAACATAATTCAAAATGCATGCCCTTGCCCTGTGGTGTACCTCAAGGGTCAATTCTCGGCCCACTCCACTTTTGTTTAACCTGTGCATGCTTCCATATGGCCACATCCTTCAGAACAATATCCTTGCCTATCATAGTTATGTTGATGATACTCAAATTTACTTAACTCTCTTATCAAATGTCTTCAGTTCTATAGAGTTATCATGCAAATAAATGACTAGATGTCTCAAAACATCCTGCAATACAGATGTAATTTTATATGACAGCAAAGATGAGAGGCTTGGGGTTTCTGCTCACTGAAAGGACAAGGCACCAAAAACGAAAGAGCAGGTTAAACACTTGTCATGGTGCTGTCACAGTCTGGCTTTATATTCCTGACTTGGCATTGTCCACCAGTCCAGCCATTTCTCATTAGACATTTCTCCCTGTTTGAGAAGACTGGACTGAGTGGGAGAAGTGTTACATGTGTACTTTAATATTTTAATTTTTGTTAAGCTGTGCCAATCAGTGTGTGGAGTCATTTCTTACATTGTTCTATTATTCCCTTTAAGTAAAAATACTGGGATCTAATGTGGAAATATGTAAACTTATGGGTTCTACCTTTGCCTGTAACCAGAGTCTGGTAATAAATAGTTGTTTTCTGTAGTTCTTGTTACCCTCCTGTTGCATTCTGCATTTGAGTCCACCTGGTATTTTAATTAAATCCAGCCTAAGTCATGTAAAAGCAATAACAAAATCAACATTTTATCACCTTTTTAAAAATGTAGCCAAAGTCAGAGAGTCAGAGAGCTTATTATAAAACATGTTTGTAAAAATTTAGTCATGCTTTTATCTCCAAATTGCTTACTGCGAAGGAGTTCTGACTGGACTTCCTAGACAGACCATCAGGCACCTGCAGCTTACTCAAAACCAAAGCCAAAATGACAGCCCACATCACACCACTTCCAAAATTTCTACACTAGTTGCCAAAGAGCCACAGAATTGATGTTTAAGTCTTATATTACTTATGAATCTCTACATTAAGTAACAAATACAACCCTATGATACCTTTTAGATCACTAGAGAGTTGACTACTATTGATGCACAGGACAAAGTCTAAACAATGGGAAGTAGTGATCTCCATTATTTTACTCTTTTCCAAATGCTTTAACTTCTCTGTGCAGGACTTTGAATCGATCTCTGTATATGAGACCGTCTTCATACACAAAACAGCCTTGCCTTGCCAAATGAATAATGATTCCTCTTCTTTTATTCATTGTATAGCACACTGGGAAACATACTCTAATTTTTTTTCAAAGGAGGTTATCATACATTGGAAATAAAGATGCTTGTTGTGTTTGGGTGTTCAATAGAATCCGATAAATAGAAAAATGGAAAAATGGTCACATAATACAAGTCAGTAAACAAGCTGGATGTATTGTACCATGCATCACAGCACAATTCAATTCAAGCCGCACTAATTGAGTAAATAAGGTAAACACAGCAAGATATGTTCAAGTTAAAGTCATGATTTGGTTTTAAATGGCTTTGATATAATCAGAAACACTCACATCTGAAATACCTCTTGATTTCGTCTCATAAAAAGTTTCCCCTCTCGTTTTATTCACTGAGAGTCTTTTGATCCATACATGGCTGAATGCTTCCTAAAGCATAATTATCCCATCATTTTCTGTCATACTGATTGAGTCTGGCATAAATCTTATGAACACCTTCACTGCAGGGCTACTAGGGTTTTGCTTCCATAGAGAGAGTCAGTGGGAGTAGCTCTATAGTGAAGTATCCCTGTGATGGAGGATGATGGGCTCCAGGTGGAAAATGACTGGTTTTAAAGTTGTAATCCTCCTCTCAGCAACAAAAACCTTTATCTGAGCTTCACTTAATTCTGGTCCGCCTCCGCCTTTTGTTCTCTTCTTCCCCTCTCAGGATTTCAGTGTGTGATGAGGACAAATTCCGCCACAACGAGTTCATCGGGGAAACGCGAATCCCCCTTAAGAAGCTGAAGCCCAACCAAACCAAGAACTTCAACAACTGCCTGGAGAAACAGTTACCTGTAAGCCCACTCTGACACACACACACACACACACACACACACACACACACACACACACACACACACACACACACACACACACACACACACACACTCCAAAGCACTCTTCTCTACAATACTTTAACCCTCACAAACCAATACTATACCTCACTACACTAATATACTATTATACTACATTATACTAAACTTAATAACTATATACAAGCATTATTACAGTATATATTGTACTATGTGATAAAAAACTATATTATATATTATACTATACCATACTATACTGTACACAATGGTACTACAGTATATATTGTATTATACTGTACTATACTATGAATGCTAGTACAGTATATATACTGTACTAGTATCTATGCCTTCTCCAGTATACTCTATCATACTATAATTAACTATACTATACTCTAGCATCTATTATATAATACTGTTATACAAAGCTATGATACAGTGTATACTATACTATATATGCTAGTGTAGTCGATACTAAGCTATGCTCCAGTATATAAGATACGATAAAATAAGATATGATACAATACGATACTATACAATACGATACAATACCATATGATACGATACGATACGATACGATACGAGACGATACAATATGTGCGATACAATATAATGCTCCAGTATATACAGCATTATACTAAGCTAAACTGTATTTTACTGCACAGTTTGGTACTATACACACTACACTTCTAAGTGCATTTATTTTTATTTTGTGCTGTATCTTATATTTCAATAATATTCTAATATCATATTACATATTAAATAAGGGGTTAACCTCATTATATTACATGGTAAACTATAAAGCAATCAAGAAATCAGTGGGAGGAAACATTAGACACTGATGGGCCAGAGAAATAATTCAGTAATACTTACGTGGGTGGTCTATTTGAATAGGTCAGTCTGTTTACAAGGTAAGAATGCATTATACTGTATTTTTTTTATATTTCATGCAGATTTATCTCAGAATATTATGTAAAACCTTGGACTTGCAGTTTCATGGCTGCAGGGTGGTTTGTTTTACCAATGAGCTGAGGGACACAACGTGGCAGCAACTGATGGACGACAGCAGCCTCTAACCTTCATCTGTGTCTTTTATATTAGCTGTAATGCCATCTAGCTATCAATATATTAATAGATCATAGATGATAATGCTAAAATATCCACCATCTTACAGTATCAATACAATTACGCAGTCATGTAGTCAATAGTACAGGAAAAGAGACAACACCTAAATTTTTTTAAGTCATCATTTGTCATTATTTGTTATTATATCAACACTTCTGAAAAGCTTTTGCCTTTTACCTCTAAATGCCTGCTAGTTTTTCACTGTTGAGTGTAACCAGAGTTATTTCAACTTGTTTTTGTTGTTGTTGTTGTTTTCAGATCATGTTCATGTCTCACTGTATTGCTACATTTCTTTATTTTCCTTAGCATTACTCCTCATTAAAACTTCAGCATGATATATGGCAAAACTTGTTGCATATATCGAAGTCCTTAATACAGTGTAGCATAGAGAAAATATTCTTATTTTCTCTATTCTACACTATGCTATTCATTATTGGTGTTATAATTATATATATTTTTACAGGAACATAGTTAAACTGTTAAATACCAAATAATATGAAATTCAGATTATAGTAGCTTCACACCCTCACAACAACCACATAGGTGCATTTGACACTTATATGAAACCTCTATTTGTGCTTTCTGGTTAGGTTTAGGCACAAATACCACTTAGTTAGTGTTAGGGTTGGGCAAAGAACATGGTTTTGAGTAAATTGATCACTTGAAACATGCTGTGGATTAAAGTGACTACATCCGTACAGTTCAGCAATCACCATCATCATGGCTATACACTTTGACTATAAACACTTTGACAATCGTAGTTACGCTTTTTAAAAAACTATTCCAAATTAAGGCTGGAAACAGGAAGTGAACAGCTGTCTCCTGCAGCTAAGTTTGTTTTGTTTTTTTTACCAGTTATCTATCTATTCATTAAGTCATTCAACCTTCCATCTGTGATTATGGAAATGTGTCACCTTATATTGACGCCATCTGTCAATTCTCCAAATTATAGCCGCTAGATGGCGGCTTTCACTCAAACATAACTATAGGTCCATTTTCAACCTATACAGTCATTTAACTTTTACTGAGGACATGCTGTATAATATATTATGTCTTTTTTTTTCATTAGTTATGGTGCAAAAAAATATACCCAATGAAATGATCCTGCACATAACAGAGAAAAAAAACATAAACTTGCTGTACATCACTACAAGGCATGGCATAACATATTAATAATTGCAAGACCAAACCACAGTATCTATAAGGATTTAGTTAAAACCACATGACAGATTGTTATGTGAATTAAACCCGTTGGGTTTTGAGACCATCAGTAGGGTGCAGGAGTGGATTATGTGTTATGAGAGCATGGAAGTGGAGTGGAGTGTCATTGAACTGTGATTGAATACCCTTTTTGATCCCTTTTTGAATTGCCCACACAGTTTATAGTTAAAAAAAAAAATAATAATACAGTGTAAATCGGGATCATCCATATTTTGAGTTGATGTGTTGCCTCTGTTTGGAGAGGCTGATTCCTGTTGCTTCTTTTCATTATGCTTTGTTGTCCATGAAGGAATGTGAAACAGCATGCGGAAAATATTAAATATGCTTGTGCTTAACTGATAGCTAATAGTTACAGAGAAAATAACAGAAATAACAGCCACACATAGCTGTTGGTGTTTTGTGTGTGTGTCTAATGGTACACCTGTGATATGACGATATCTATAAGGTGATGACAAGGGAAAAAAAGGTGTGATCAGGTGGATATTTACTGTCCGTACTGATCGTTTCATAGCCTCCAGTAGATTATATGACATTTCAGACAGAATCCATATCTCACCATGACTGAAAGTGAAAATGATATAGAAGATTGAAGGTAGACTTGCTTCAACCTGCAGCTTTTCAACACCTAGTGAACAATCAATAGGTGAAGAATCAAAGAGTGGATGCAGTTCCTATATATACATTTCCATATTCCTAGTGAAGATAATACTGAGGAGGTTTTACTAGATCTTATATTTCAGGCCTCGGTGGCATGCAGTGACTTTCAGTGTGGCTATAAGAGCATGTCAAACTCCATAAGTGTTTTTTTTTTGGTTTGTTTTTTTGTTTTTCAGGGATTGTCAGTTCTGTCCCAGTTAGTTTGCTTTGCTATTTTGGACCAGTCTGTCACATATTGTCTCACACAAGCAAGCAAGACTATAAAGCACAATATGGCCATTTTTTTGCATGGTTCAAGGGAAAGTGAAGCTATGACTGCTGCTGGTTACTGAAAGAGCTCAAGGCAGGAAGCTTTCTGCTCTGCTTGCTCTTGAAAAAGCGAATAAGGAGTTCTGTCTGAACAGAGGATGTTGTTTGCTGTGCTGGGGGACAGAGCGCCAACCATTTAATAATCTCATCCAGCAGCTAGCAGCCATGAATTATGGTTGATTTTTCCCTGACAGCAGACCAGTCACAGGTTGAAATATATAGGTGAGGAAATGTGGAAAACAATGATTAGATGTAGTATAAATATCTAAAGGTTTATCCCATTTTCACTCAATATATTCCAATAGAAGTGCTGAATAAAGTGAATGACCAGAGTACAGAAAAAACTACTCAATTATGTGCTCATCTACTGTGAAGCTAGTTTGGAAATCAAGTAAGCAGTAAACAAATAAAGTATGATGCCTGTTTAAATCAAGTTTTCACTAATCCAACTCTATTTAAGAAATGAGACATTCATCAAAATTGAATTACCTGTGACACTATTGTGACTATCTCACCTCTGAAGAACAAGAATCTCAGAAGACATCAGCCAGTCTAAAGTTTGTTGGATGTAGAGATGGAGATAGTGATCTGGAAAGACAAAAGGCTAATTTAAATGAAGTATATGACCTTTCTTCTTTCCTGTAACAACTTGTGGAGTACTTTCATAAACCAGGTTTTGTCTTACACTGTAATGACTCATGACGGATGCCTTGATACTTTCATTGTAGCATACCACAGATACCTTTATTCATTATGTAGATATTTGGGTTTTTTGTGGTTGGAAATTGTCTAGTTATTGCCAATATGACCCACATTAATATCTGACTATTTAATTATAGTTCTATACCTGTATTTATGTTTTTTTGCTTTGTTTTTGGTGGATTTAAAGTCAGGGTCAATATATTCCTTCCATCAGCAAATCGCTCAATTCATTCCTATATTTGAATTTTCAATGCTGTGGAAGTTTATATATAATCAAGGTAGAGCACAAAGGCCAGCACCCAAGAATTTCCAATAAGCATGTACCTGAAATAGTCCAATTTATATGGAAAAAGGTTACAGCACATTGATGAAAGTGGCTATATAGACACCAGAGATACATACGTATAGTTACCACCACAGAGAAGAGAAGCTCATAAACGCATCGAGGCCTTTGGAAGACATAAGGCTGTTTTTGGTAATCTCAAGGTACCTGGACAGCTGCGTCCTTTCTAACATTGTGACCAATCATCCATTTCTATCTAATGGATGTGTCTGCCAGTCTCAACTCTGGATCTGCCCTCAGCACTGGCACCAGTAGACAGCAAGCAGGCATGAACAGTGTAGGAGCCAGCCGCCTAATCTGGCAATGAATCTTGGATCCGTGTCTCTGTGTAATATCTTTCTCTTTTCCCTCAGCACAGTTGAACACCAATGGCTCAAAATGTAAGAGATGGCCACAAATTTGTTGCGCACCCTTCTACCCCTCTAAAATAAAAAAAAATAACTAGTTTAATCCCTGTTTTGGATTACACTTTGTCTCATTACAGTGCATGCAAGCTGTTTAAAAGCCGTTGATTTGTCCACCCTACGCCAGCAGCAGCATAACCACAGTGTTGAGTAGCTGGACAGTGTTCACAAAAGGACAAGGCCCATTAATGGTCAGACCTGAGGGGTGAGTGTGTTGGTCAGTCCTTCCAAACCTTGGATCCACAGAAAGAAATCGTGAAAGTAATATTAAAACATGGACATTCATGGTTCCTAGAGGATGGCAAAGACAAATAAAATGTGGGAAACTAGTGAGCGATCATATAATGTTTATTAAAAACATTATAATATATTTTAAAACACATCATATCAGACTGTGCCAGGGATACAATGATAAAGTTCGGGACTTATTTCCAACATTCGTCCTGGTGTTTTTACAGACCATTTAAAGCTGCAGTTGGTAACTTTGAGGAGAGAGAGGACTTAGCATCAAATTTGAAGTACAACGTTCAGATCCCTCCCCCTCCCTCTCCGCTGCACTCCTGCCCTGCCTCCAAAGTCCCTCATGCTCGCGATCAGTAATACATGAACTACACTCCACACAGCTAGATATAAAACGCTTTACAGTGACTTTCACATGGCTATACCTTACCTAGAAACTAGAGATATGAGCTTGACCGAGCTGAGGAGGAAGGGGGAGGGGGCTGTGAGGAGGAAGGGGGAGGGGCCTGTGAGGAGGAAGGAGGAGGGGGCTGTGTGCGTGAGCAGTGATCGACAGCTGTCAGACACTCCATCAGACACAATCCTGGCTCTGATTGGGTCTTTTTTCCGGCCGCGGTGGATTCTGGCAATTTGCAGTAGGAGCAGTAGGCGGGGCTAAATGAGCCTGTTTTCTTTTTTGTTTTTTTTACAGATTACTAGTTTCATGTAATGCTGTCTTTACATAGTGACAGTCTTAGCAAATATGACAAAAAGTTACAAGTTAACAAGATGGGGTTCATTATCTGACATGAAGAAACATCACAGCACAAGCAGCAAATGTAGACAGTTGAATCACAAGGACAAGTAGTTTCCAGGATGTACTCAAGACGAAGGGCAAGATACACCCACATAACTATATTTTAACAGTCAATATAAAGTTATTTGACAAACCTGCAATGAGTGATTATTTTGGGCCTCTTCTGGGCAGCAGAGACAAGCAACACTGACATTATTACCTTTAAAAGTTATTGTGCCAAGCTTGTTGGCAAACAGTTTCCTGTTTACACATTTAACAGTCGGACAGCAGCTTTAACATCTACAGTTGTGTTTCTGGCCAGTACTCACTATCCTTTAAGCTCCTTTTAACTTCTTGATCTCTAATTCCTGAGGGAAATATCCGACTCTCCAGCTGCTAAATACTCCACTTTGTTCATCAGCTAGTTTTTAACTTTGTCTGTCTTGCTGTTTGGTGCAGGGAGAGTTAGCATGATTATTGACCAGATTTCCTTTAAAGTTTCTTTGATTATTCATGGTCCATAATACTTTTCAGTTTTCAGTATTCCTTCTGATATTTCATGTTATAATAACCCTCCAAGGTTTCTTCTTGTATGTGAGACACATAGAATCAAAATCTAATGGGAATCTTCCCTTGAAATGAAAAGCATTTGTCCCCATTGTGCTAAAACTGAATGGCAAGTATATTATTTGCTCCATCTGATATATCTGTATTGCTGCACTCAGGAGTCTTGACTTTTAGTCTTGTTTCATTTGGGCCCTGAGCAATACGCTTTCAAGGAGTCAAAAAATCCCAGTTTAGCCCCTGCGCGACAGGTTCTCATATCTGATGTGACCTCCTCTGTTATCAACACTGCTTTCTCTATCTTCTCTACATGGGATATGTTTGTGAGTGTGCAGACTGAATGCTCATGCCCCGTAAGCTGCAGCCTCTTGCATAAGCACAATAGTCAGCACCCCACTGTTCTCTGAGAGGTGTTGATCTGAGGGATCCTACCAGGACATTGGCAGGAGATGTGATTTAGCCCTGCTGTTACACACACTTACAGCCTCCTATCCTGAACTACCTACACATTGTTTCAGAGAGGGTTTAGTCATGACATGAAGCATGGAAAAAGACTGGCGCTCTTGTATGCATGTCAGGATTTTTAAATTGTACTGTCAGGCTATAGGAAAAGAGATACTGGCATTAGTGAGATAGGCAAAGATGGAAACACCTGTGGCAGTTAATTGTGGGTTTCTGCTTCAAACCTCAACTTTATAAACTTAAATTTACCTCTGGCTAATCAACCTGCACCTGCAAACATCCCCTTTATCCTGGGATGTTACCACACCTTCTTCCTGGTAATAACTCTGTTTCCCTAGTAACCCCTAAGGAACTGAGTAATACCTGGGACCAAGTCCATACACTTGAAATATTATTGTGTTGGGTTCCTACTTCTGTACTGCTTTGTCACCAGTCTGCAGAGTTCAGAGAACAATGAAGCAGGCAGAAAGCCAGCGATGCATATCTCATTCGCTTATTTAGCACTGCAGCCGCATTCATTTAGAATGATGTTCAGGCAGTCACATTGGAGGTGTCTGGTTATACTGTGTGTTAAATTCAATTAATGGACATCCTCTAGCCAATCTTAATTGAGTTTCCCCTGAGGCAATGATACAATTATCTGGAAAATGTTAAGCAAACACTACTGCACAGCAGTGTGTTTGTTTATGTAAGTTGATTTTATGTTTGAGGAGACTGATGGACAGAGGAAGAGGTGACTCATAGAAGCAAGGGAACGAGAACAAACCTCAGTCTAGTAAGAGTAGAAATCATACAGACGGAGATAATTTAAGTGTTTTTATGTGTGATTAATGAGTTACTGAGTCTAAGAATATATGTATTTATTGGTGATGCTATAGCTTGTTTATATGCCAGCTTGAGAAAATCTCTGTTGTTGTTGGGAAGGAAGGCTAACCAGACTAAATGGATGATCTGTGAGTGTGAAATAGAAGACAGTGAGTGTTGTAAAGATATCTGTACTTGTCAGGTGCGCCGACCTTGATACCATCCAGGCAGTCTGAGGTTTACACTTCCTCTTTTGCTTCCTATCTTGATAGTCTTTTATTCCTGTCAGCTTCTTGGTTTGTCACAGACCTCCCAGAGTGCATCTTATTAGGGAGAGAGAGAGAGACAGGGAGAGAGAGACAGGGAGAGAGAGAGAGAGAGAGAGAGAGAGAGAGAGAGAGAGAGAGAGAGAGAGAGAGAGAGAGAGAGAGAGAGAACAGTGGGATGTCCTGAACATGGATAAACAGTGGAAGAAGAGACAGTATTAAATGGATTTGACAGTAAACCGAGGCGGCGGCTGAAACATGTTGGCATGCCAGACGAATTGGAAGACGAGTCCACCAGTCCAGTGAGACGTCTTGTAAAAGTCATCTGTGATTCATGTAGAGAGAGTCAGTTCTCTGGAGATGTCTGATTAGTATCCTGCTGTGGACACTGCTGGGCAGATTGTTGAGCTCTGTCTCCTAAACATAGTGTAAGACTGTAGCAGAGACACAAGTCTGTATCTGCACAGATTCTTATTTCTGTCTGTTTTACATCCTCATTTTATCCTTCTGATATTGTTTCTGAATGTTTAGAGGTTATTATTGATTCTTTCGAAACAGCAGCATTCAGGTCTATTCGTGTACATACATGGGAACATGTTTGCAAGTTTTGTTAATAAGCTATTAGCAGCAGAATGCTACATGGCATCATTGTCTTTTTCTTTTTTTTGGCATAAATACAGAATATACACATGGAAATGTGCATGATGTGTCCCCTTTAAGCCCCCAACCAACCCAACCTGAGACCCAAAGCTTACAGTTAGCTTGCCAATCTAATGCAACCATGGTTGTATTAAGAGAGCTGGATTTGGTGCCACAAGTCAGTCTTGCTGCCAATTGGCCGCCATGGCCAACTGTGCTGAAGAAAAAAAAACACCTTTTGGCCCAAAAAGCCTTTCCTCAATAGCCACCATTGTAAAAATGCATCTGTAAAACTGTTGACAGAGCATCTCATACTGCAAATGAGGTGAAAAGCCAAAGAAACACAAATGTGAATGTGCAACTGTGAAAAAAATAGTTGCTTTTGGTAGACAATTTTCATTTAAATTAATGGGCACCTATCCACCTCCGCCGGTGTGAAGTAATTGGCAGTTGCGGTATCTTTGTCATAAATGAGACAGTTTTTGGACACATCTTGCCTCTCTAAGTTTCAATGTGAAATTACCCAAATCAAACTTAAAAGAATGCAGATTACCACTACCAAATTTCCTTTGGTCCTGGCACTTTCAAGTAGCTCTCAATAAGCTGGAAGCTGTTAAGCTTCTGTGCATTTGCTCTGCTGATAGTGTTGGTCTTATATTATATAGGTGGGTAAAAAATAAATGCTGATTTATAGGAAAACCCAGCATATATTCATGCAATCAGCAACTGCAGGAGTGTTGCTGGTAAATTGCATTTCTAAGTCATTGGGCATAGCAGTGATTAAAAACAAAGATAGCTCTGTAAGGGTCTGGGCTACATTCTCTTAAAAATCATACACTCAAATATGTTTTTTTTCTCTGTGGAGAGCTTGAAGTGATAGTCTGGCAAGTACAGGGGTCCATTTCACCACTGATCATTAAGCAAAAACTCACTCAACTAACTAATTGATGCTTGATCAGTTAGTTAGTTTTGGGCAGGGGAGTGGGCTTGGCCCTCTAGGCTGGTGGTTTAAGCTGCACACTGACATGCAAGCTTGAATATCACTAAATGAGCTGTGATACATCATACAGGAGGGTGCATTTTCAAAATAAAATGCAGTCTGATGCAATGAGAAAAAAGGGGATAATACATAAAACAGCTGTATTTATGGACAACATTTATTTACTATGTATCAATAACTTAATAAATAATAAAGATGTAATAAATAATAGCATGTGCATGTCATCAAAGGAGATCAGCTCTGGTACTTTTTCTTCAGCTCAAACTCAAACTAAACTCATAAGGAGGACAGAAACCCTGTCTCCTAGAAATTATGCTCATATACTGAAGAGATGTTTTCCCAGTTAATTTGGGTTGGCAAACATAATTGCTATCTGGATTATGTTCACAGGCAATGTTTTACAAATGAATGATATTGTACTGCAAGATCTGATAAAGACCAATGTCGCCACTGAACATTTGATTCATACACTGGAAACTTGCCAAATATGTTAATTAACAACATTTTTTGTTTCATTATGTTAATTCAGCCAGCATTACATTTCTAGCTAAATGTAGTTTGGTGTTATAATTTGGTGGGTATGAATTTGGTTTTGGCCCTGGGCTCACTAAATCACTAAGTCCACCCCCGATTCTATCTATGTGTTTATGTGTAGCTAAAGAAAAATGATCTAACAAGCTTCACTCAATCATTCAATCTCAATCAATCTTTATTTGTATAGCACCAAATCTCAAGGCACTTTACACATAAAGCAGGTCCTAAACCGAACTCTTCAGGTTTTAACTTTAAAGAGACCCAACATTCCCACATGAGCAACAGTGGCAAGAAAAAACTCCCTTTTAACAGGAAGAACCCTCAGAACCAGACTCAGAGTGGGCGGCCATCTGCCTCGACCGGTTGGGGTTGAGAGGAGAGAAAGGAAGGATAGAGGAGAGAAGCACATTGAAGGTCCGGGACTGGAATCTGTCATCCGGACGTCTACAGGCCCAGATTACCAGTGAGACCAGAAAGCAAAAACAACTCTTCCCAGGAGTTCATCCTACAACACTGCACAAAGTGGACTAATGTGTTTTCCCTTCCTGGTTCTAGTTAAATTCATTTTGTGTAGTTTAGAATGTAAACAAATAGTCAATTTAGTGGTAATTTAGAGTTGAACTTTGCCTCTATAATTGGACTAAGTTGAAAATAATTAGGCTTAAATTGAGCCTTTAACACATTAACACCATCCCAACAGGTGGAAATGTAGCCTATACATTTATTCAGAAGCTCCTGAACTTTTCTTTCTCATGTTGAGGTTGTTTTCATCAGTGGAAAGGTGACGTGGTGGTATAGTGTTTGAAATGATACATACTCTTGTCACACAGGTCGGGTGTCAGTTCAGATGTTTATCCTGTCTCTAAAGTACATGGCAGACTAATTTTGATTAGGCTATTAACTCACGATCTATAACGGAGATGGCACCAATCAGCCAATCAGTGTTCGGTGTTCGTCTGATTTTCCAGATGCACAACTGTCAAGCCAAGACGAGAAGCTGCTGTAGACTTTTTTACTATACTTACAACTTAGTGACAGGAAATACGTGAGAAGACATAAACACTGGGATTTGAAAAATGTAATTCGATCCATGGTTGACTGAGTGAAAACATTTCCAGGTGGTGATTTTGTAGTCTACGTGGATTTATGCCATTGTTGTTATCAGAATTGAAGGTTTGGTTTTCTCCCAAATAAAGCATTAGCTGAAAATGATCATGTGAATATAAAAGGGAAGCAGGGAAGCAGGGATGGCAGCCACTTGGAAGCAGAAACACGTGCAAATGGTGGTCTTTTTTTTATTATTTCTGAATCTTGTGGTTTTTGCCGTTGCAGGTTAACAAGACAGAAGACAAGTCGCTAGAGGAACGAGGACGCATCATGATTTCACTGAAGTACAACACCCAGAAGTCTTGCCTTGTTGTTGGCATCATTCGCTGTGCTCACCTCGCCGCCATGGACGCCAACGGCTTCTCCGACCCTTACGTCAAAACGTCAGTATGCAAATGAGAACAGAAACTCAAAATGAGCCGTCTGTTATGACTGTTCCTTCTTTCCTTCCTTCCTTTCTTTCCTCCCTCCCTCCTTCTCTTTCTTTCCTCCCCCTACCTTCTTCCTTTCCTTCTTTCCTCTGTTCTTCTTTACTCCCTTCCTTTCTCCCTCCCTCCTACCTTCCTTCTTTCCTCCCTCCCTCCTACCTTCCTTCCTCCCATCCTTCTTTTCTTTCCTCCTTTCCTTCCCTTCTGTCCTCCCTCCCTCCTAACTTCCTTCTGTCCTTCCTTTCTTTCCTCCCTCCCTCCTTCTCTCTTTCTTTCCTCCCCCTACCTTCTTCCTTTCCTTCTTTCCTCCCTTCCTTTCTCCCTCCCTCCTACCTTCCTTCTTTCCTCCCTCCCTCCTACCTTCCTTCTTTCCTTTCCTCCTTTCCTTCCTTTCTTTCCTCCCTCCCTCCCTCCTACCTTCCTTCCTCCATTCTTCCTTCCTTCCTCCTTTATTTCCTTCCTTCCTTCCTTTCTCCCTCCTTTTCTTCCTCCCTTCCTTCCTCCCTTCCTTCCTTGACTCGAGGACAACAGGACGGTTAAAGATCGATTCTTAAAGTAGTGGTACAAGTCAAATGTGTCTATTGAGCTGAAGTGAAAGATAGAAACTTAAAGAGAGAATTTTGTACTAAAAAGATTATTTTTGAAGATCTCCACTTAATTTGTCTACTTGAAGATTAGACCTAGACTGCTGAACTCTCATACATTTACATTTAAATTTTGTCATTTGGGAGACACTTTTATCCAAAATGACTTACACTGTGGGTCATTTTTAAAAATTTCCTTCCAGCTATTTTTGATCTCAAAATGTCATTTTTACAAAGTATTTATTTCAAAGGTCTTTTTTTTGTTCTGGATGATCCTTTCTTTTATTGTAACAAAGTCTCAAACAGGGCTGAGATAATTATGTGACTGCTGTTCTGCTCATTCAGTCCAAAACAAATAAATCACATAAATGGGTTCTACACTGTCTATCCTGGTTGATAGAAAGACTTTGTGAAGAAAGTGGCTCATAAAATAACATTGGGGAAAAAAACAGGGGTGGTCCGAGCACCACTGCTATACAGGGCACCATCTCCTTTTATTGATTAATTAAGAGGAAAAGTAATTAAATGGAATAATCAGTGTTATATCTGAAAGCTATAAATTCTGAATACAAGGACCTCCACCTTCTGGTATAAAGGATTACACAGATACAATGACTTGGTTATAAATCAAGATATATATTTAACTACAAAAGCGATAGGGAATGAGTGAATAGGCAAATTAAATAAAATTTAAGTTTTTGTCCACAAGATTAATGAATGTTCAAAAATGAGTCAAAAAAAATTGAGATGCCAAGACTTTAGATGGTTTGATGGTTCCTTGGCAGCACCAAGCAAGGCAAAGCACTCTCAGTTATCCTTAGGTTGCCAGAGCGACCACATGAGAGGCATCAGTGAAGTGTTCAGCAGAGGAGAGTGAATCCAGTGCTGTGAAGACCTCAGACTTCATAAAGTAAACAGAGTAGGGTTGTGTGTTTTTGGTCTTGATGCATTACAGTCCGTAAAGTTGAAGCAAAGGTCCTCGGAAAAGTGTTAAAAAATGTAACTCCATGATATAAACAGGAGATTACAAAAAATAATAGATACTCAAATGGCAGACGACAAGTTCAGCATCTTGCAGTCTTTTCTTCTTTCTGGAGCTTTCAGCTTTCAGTCAACGACAATACCCCAAAAAGCATGAACAGCTGATAAGGCCGAGAGAAAACAGAAGAAGCGGCCAAACAAAGAGTTGTTAAAGTTTTTATAGTCTGGAAGGCGTGTTCTGAAAGAGAAAGAACCCTTGGCGCTCTTTTGAGGGATCGTACTGATTACTAATTAATCCCTTTGTGTGGAGAGAAAAACCGACCTTCAAATAAAGTTCTGAAAATTACCTGCTTGCATATTTAATACTCACTCATTTCTATTGTCAACGCCAAGTCATCAACACGTCATGTAATATTGATTAACAATATAGAATACAGAATAAAATCAATAAACCTACATTTTCCAATCTGTAATTAAAGCTTTATCCTAGCAATCGGAAAGCTTTTCACTAGTTATTTTTGAACCAGAGCTTGAATTTTCTATATTAATAAAATAATTCAGGCCAGGTTTGTAGTCCCGTTCAATGTTTCCTTGACATCCTTACTCTTGAGGTCAGAGATCATTGCATGTGTATGCTCCTGCATCCACACAGATACAGACTCTTAGATTCAACCCCTCACTTGTCCCTTGGTTCGTTCTCTTACGCAGCACAAGAGGCCATCTACAAAGCTTCAATTTGAAGAAGAGTCCTATTTATCACACCTGAACATTTCCTAAGTCTTTCATCTGGCTGAGCAATGAAAGTGCAATTAATTTCCGACTCTGCTGTGCACGCCTCGAGAACAAAAGCGAGACTCGTTTCGGGAAGGAGAGGGGCTGGCAACAATTTTCCAACGGCTTGAGATTGAGGAAATCTCCCTGAAGCTTGAAGGACACACGGACTGATAATAGATTTACTGACTGGCCCATGTGAGAGGAAATAAAGGAAATGTAAACCCTGACAGATAGACAGGACCGTATGATTTCTGCCCTCTTTCAGCAGTTGATGTCTACTTGATGTCTATATCTGATGCATCAAGTCACAGCTGTCAACTGAACAGTCGGTGGATTTCTCTACTCTGTCGATAATGTTGGGCATATTCTTAGAAACACATGACTGTAGAAAGCAGACACACATGAGCCTTCAAGGTATGTCATGAGAAATGACATGGGTGTACATGCCCTCCTTAATGGCTCCTCAATCAGTGGCAAGTGCATTTCATCAAATTCAGAGGCAAATACATTTTTAAAGTATTCAGTTTCATCACACAGCTGCTGAACAAAAGCATAATAATGGAAAATTGCAGCAATTTACACAGTGAAATAACATTTAAAACCATTATATTGCACAATAGCATTGTTCGCATCCCAACTTTCACTCTCAGTTTATTTTGCCTCGGGGTCAGTAGCCCCATTACATGACAACAATTAGGTTTGCTGCAATATCCTCATCAACAACACTCTCAGCCCCCCATTCCTACTGGGGTAAGTTTGTGAGCAATAACCCACTTAGCCTCCCTTTAAGTCTCTGTGTTACCTTGGGAAATTGAAGTCTGTGTGGGTCCAGTGAGCACGTAAAAGGAAAGAGAAATGTGACGAACTACTGTAATTGCTTGCAGGACTGAAATATACCACATCAAATTGAGCATTATTGCCCAAAAAAGCTTGTTGCCAAATGGGCAGAGGTAATGCACAATATCCAATACGCCGGGTTTGATACACTATGCTCCCTTTTGCATCATTTATGAAGGCAACACTGAAACAAAGGGTCCAAACTACACACACACACACACGTTTGTCTTTATATCTTTGTGAGGACCCTCATTTACATTGTGTATTTCCGAGTTCCTCACCCTAACCTTAACCATCACAAATTAATGCCTAAACCCAACCCTTACCCTACACTGAATCTAAACCCAATTCTAACATTAACCTCAAAACCAAGTGTTAACCCTTAAATTGCATTTTTTACACATTTCTGTGACATTTTGGCCTCACAACACAGAAATGTCCCCACAATGTTTTACAGGTACACACACACACACACACACATAGTGGCTGTAAAATTCACACACACACACATATGCTTTGACCCAGTGCAACAGTGGTACTAATGATCTGTTTTCACCACTGACTCACAGACAGCAGTGAATGCAACCTGAAAGTGATATAACCACAATACTGTTCTGAAACTTATAATATCCCCCAAATACCTCAAAAGAGAACCAGTAAGGAACCCAACAATGATACATTTCTACCAAGTATCGGCTTTGGCAATGTCTTACTGTGGTGATGCGAGACGTCCTCACCTCTGTAATCTCATCAAAAAGACACTAAAATGAAATGTTGTTGTTAAACGAATCATGTATTGGAAATCAGTCTTGATAGAGAGGAGCTGCTTTAAGAGGTGATGACTCAACAGCATCTATGTATTACTGGTTTGAACAAATGTCTTCAATAAAAGCATAGGGGGAGTCGATGAAAGTCAGAAAATGTAGTAATGTAATGTAGTGTGTGTGTGTAATGTAATGCAGCAGTAGTGTGGTTTAATGTAGGGTAGTACCACAGCACCCTCTGGAGGACAGAACAATATAACAGCTGAGAAATTGACTATATGATGTTTTTTATATTGAATGTGAGACTTTATATACTTACAGTGACAATGGTTTCAGGTCATTTACACATCAGCTTCATGAAATCTACAGATATGTGTAGTATTTTCTAACTTTTCCTTCTTCTACAAATAGGCATCAGTAAAAGCTTTGAGATCAGTGCTGTTAAATCCTGTCTTCCTCCCTGTGCTCTGCTCTCTCCTACAGGTACCTGAAGCCTGACGAGAACAAAAAGTCAAAGCACAAGACTGCTGTGAAAAAGAAGACGCTCAATCCCGAGTTCAACGAGGTATAAATCGCGGCTAGTACCCTAAAAACCTTTGCCGCTCCAATTTTGCTTTTGAGCTCAGTGTTTATCCCGTGCTTTTATGTGCCGAGCAACCTCCATAACCCTGGGATCTACAAAAAAGCCATTCAGAGAGAGGGCAGGGCTGTCGGATTGGAAAGAAGCACATTTTTCGTAATTCATCACGTAAACTGACTTTTTTGGAGAGAGCAGCACAACTGAGGCTGTATGTGGAGGTAGTATAATCCTCAAAAGTAATTTTCAGCCAAATGCTTGTCAGTGAAGATGTAGCTCAGCTGTTCTTTGGCAGCACAGATACCTCATATAACCTCTTATTTTCTCATTCACTGAACATCTTTGTTTGATATATCCCACCAAAAATTGAAATGGTTAGTAGATGTTTCTTTAAAAACTGTCAGAATGAAAATTTGGAGGTAATCTTGTAGTCATCCATCACTGTCACTGCACTGTCTCCATCATTATCCTAAAAAAAAAAGGGTTTTTGGCCACCAAAAACTGTGTCAAAATTTGATGTCACACACTTCTGTGCGTGCATGCAGTGCATAGTTGTGACTTCACCCAATGGCTTGCATTGGAGCCAGTTTAAGGACCAGAGTGGTACCTTATTGTCAACACCATCTTTTCCATTTGGAGCCAGCACCTTCCAAATAAGAAGTGCATGGTGTTGTCTTTCATACTCTGGAAACAGGCCCTGCTACTTTGGGCTGAACTGCATTATCAATATTTTGGATTAACAAATGGAAAAAATGGCTCAGCATTGCTGCAGTTCCCCTTTAGCTACACAGAGTTCATTTCCAGTTGCAGCAGGCGGTTGTTTTCGACACAAAAGCTCTGCCCAGCACCAAAACAGCAGGCAGGAAAGACAACATTAACAACAAGCTAGTGAATATGGTGGAGCATTTAGCAGCTACAAAGCAATACCTTATACCTTCAGGAGTTGACAGAGAACAAACATATTGATAAGAAGAAAGTGAATATTGAACTTTAATACATCAGGTGGACAGAAACACACGAGTAAATTGATGTTGTTCCCTGTCTGTTGGATGTGCAAATAAGCTACTGTAATAGGCAACATATTAACATAATCTCATTTTAGACTTTCCAGAGCTGCACTGTGCTGTAGTATTGATTTGATAAAGTACATAGGAAACACATATTTATTTTCTTCCAAGCTGTGCCTGAACAACTCAGGCTTGAAAACTGCAAACTGCAAACTGCACGCCTCTTTTGTGACCACAATGACTGACTGTAAATTCTGTTGAAATCAGAAATGCATTGTTAGGAGTCCCTAGGAACCCAGTCATTTTTTTCCAGAAAGGATGCCAAACATGTTTTGAAGGCTGAGCAAGGGCCCCTCAATGCCTCATGGCACAGGGTAGCTTGGCTCGGAAGTATCTGCCTGTATACAAGTGGACGTCCCTGGGCAAACACACTCGCAGGCCAGCGGCTTGACATTTCCTCTGACATTTTTGCCACCCATATTCCTTCATCACCTCTTGGCCTTTCTGTCAGAGCTGGGTAACAGGGTCTATATCAAGGCATTGATTTCTTTAAGATGAAGCAGCAACCTTAATTGAACTACAGATTGAAATGCAGAATAAATGTTCTTTCTCACGTGCTGCTAAATCAGACGAAAAACGCTTGTTTCATTTAGCGGACAGTGTACTTCATTGATTATTCTGACATTCGGTTAAAGTAGCCTAGTGTGTATCTCACATTTTATGTCCTCTCTAATCAAGACACTCCTGACACTTGTTGTATACTGAATGGATCTTTTTAAGTGTCTTGAACTAATAGGACTGGCTGAGTGTCTAACCACTTTTCGGCATTGTAGTGAATGATGCGCTGAGAGTGAGAAAAGGCATCTGCTGCATCGATATTAACTGAAGAAATTGAAACTCAATGAGGCGCTCTGAATTACGTGAATCTTTTTTTTTTTTCACCAGAAGATATAACAAATGTCAATTGCATTCAGGTTTGTAATGATGATTATGCAAACCCAACAGGAGTGTTTTGTTGTGAAGGTGATGAAGCAGAATGCAATCTCATTCAACATGTTCAAGACCTTTATACCCACCTTTTTAGGCTTTTGTGGTGATCTTGAAAGATGAGAAATGATATTGTAGCTGTATTATGTCATACTGATTCTCCTTTTCTGTTTTCTGTAGGAGTTCTGTTATGACATCAAATATGCAGACCTCACCAAAAAGACCTTGGAGGTGACCGTGTGGGACTACGACATTGGCAAGTCGAACGATTTCATAGGTAAGCACAGGTGTAAAGTGCCAGCTCTGCTTTTCCTTATAGTTGACGACAGTTTGGGACGAGCTTAAATAGCTTGACTGATTTTCAGCAGCATCAGCAGCACCACTGGCCTCCTTTCCAGCTGAGTCTACCATCTGCCTGGCCCCTCCTAAAGCTGGAGGCTGGGAAACAAACAAGCACTGAGTCACGCTGGGAACTAGCTGGCCTGCCATCATGTTTTCATGTCAATTTGAGCATGTTGCACTCATGCCCAGACCTGCTTCAAAGCACTTTAGGAAGTAAGCTTTATAAAAGTAATAACAAGCTTTTTCCCTCTTACAAAGTGAATGGGTAGATTTTGGGGAAAAACATGAATGAAGGAGCACATGAGAGGGGAGGGGGATGGTATTTTGTTTTTTTAAAAGCCTCTTAAGTTTATTTTTGAGCTTGGAAAATTAGTTTGGCAAAACATGGCCAATTTGGGGTCATTGAAACTCAACTGATCAAGTCCAGCCTCATGACAACTATGAGATGTGGTAGAAAGTTGCAGAACCAGCTTGTAAGTGGATCTACAGTTAAGACTGCTTTGAAAAGTATTAATTAGTGCTCAAAGTAAAGACCAGTTTTATGCTCTCAGTTCTTGAGCCCTAAAATCAGTGGACATAGAATGCTGGGGTCGCTGGTTCAAGGAGCAGTCAAGGCTTTTCACAGCAAGAAATATGCCAATTTAAGTGAAGATTCTCAGTGATTTTGGAGTCATTGTAGATACTTGAAGATGTTTCGCCTCTCATTGAAAAGGATTTTTCAGTTCTGAATGACTGTTGGAGAGTTTTCAAGAATCTACGAGTCCAGTTGCTCCTTATGTAATGCTTTTGAATATGTCAATTTAAGACTTGCTGTTTCTGGAGGTCAATTTATAACATCCTGTGCATTTGTGTCAACCTCATCTAGACTCTTTGTATTTCTGTTGCTAATTTTAAAGGAGCTAGCCATATGTGAAATGAAGTAGTATTTTGGGGGCCAGCATGCGTCACATGATTCAGCAGCAGCAAATTCAGACCCTATACGCCAAAATCACCTCACAGCCCAGAGCTGTTCCTAAGGGCTTGATCCACATTTTTGATCTGACCTCCAAAACTGATTAGCCAATTGTTGACATATTTAAATCAGTGGACAAATCATGCAAATCGTACATGTAGGTGGTAATTTATTAAAGGTCTGAATCAAGGCTACTAGTGATCTGCATTTTCCCTGGCACTGAGCAGCAGTAAATAAACACATGCTCACAAATTCAATTCCATGACCATCTCATTGGAGCTAATCCTGTACACAACTTCGCAAACACATAGAGGCCAGCATGTCCGGAGGTGCTCTGTCCCCAACAATTACCAAGAATCAAATTAAACCATTATTCACTCAGGACTTCTACTCTCATGTCTTTACTGTTGTCAGTGAGTATAAAAAGCTTCAGTAATAGTTATTGAATCATTTTCTAATCCCTCTAATACCTTATAGATCACAAATCATTACTAAGAGCTTAAAGAGGACATAACATCCATATTTCCAGGCTTATATTTATATTTTGAGGGCTCTGCTTTGACGCTAAGCTTTCTGCTTATACATGGGGTAAGCATGTCCAATTTTGTTTAAAAGCTCTATTTTACTCTTTTTAGAGCACCTTTTTCTGACTCATGTCATGCCTGAAATGCTGGCGTCAGTCGAAGCTCCGCCCCAGCACTGAGCGGAGTGGCTTGCTGATTTCTGGTTTATTCAACGTTTATTACTATTATACATCAGGTGTGTCCAAATTGCACAAAATTTGACACCGAACTCCCCTGGGTCCCCAACCAAACACCCACCAAGACTGGAATTGAACAGATGGATGGTTTAAGAGATATGTGAAGGACATACATACAGAGATTCCTTCCTTTAGTAGAAAGAAGATACTGGCCTTATATGCAGTATTTCTCCTTGTTATGCTCTTTTGATGATTGTTTAACAGTCACTGTAGGAATGATACATGGATATGAAGCACATCACTACTTCTGTAAACACATTGGCTTCATCAGAGCTTGCGTCAACATTAGTAAATGATTTATTAACCATTAGTTACAACTTATAAACCTTTGATAAACATTTTAATAAAGTACAACCCATCAAAACCATACAGTGTGCCTATTTTCAGTTTTTGTGCTGATATTTATTTCCTACTGTCAAACATTGTGTTCTACATTGTGTTTCCAAGAACTCAGCATATGACATATACTCTCTTTGTGCCTTCTTTCAGGTGGTGTATCTCTGGGTATCAATGCAAACGGAGAGAGGCTCAAACACTGGTTTGACTGCCTCAAAAACAAGGACAAGAAAATAGAGCGCTGGCACACGTTGACCAATGAATTACCTGGTTCATTAAATGACTGAAGACCCACATCCTGTCGTCCAACCTGTTGGCCCCCATCCCTCCCCTGGCTGTACCAGATAGGACTCCCGCCTTCGTTTTCCTATCTCCTCCCAGCTCTTCTTCTCTGGATTTTCCTCATGTTGGCCGCAGTGACCTGTGGCACCTCTTTTGGGAATATATTTCCCCTCAACAGGGCTCAACTGAAAATATTCAAAACCTTATTTTTGTGTTCAACAACACTTTAACATGTACAACCAGTCCCTCCAGGAAATTACAATCTTGTGATCATAATTATTAATGCAAATTCAACCTATCTCCGCAGTATTTGCAGGGGCTTGCAATTTATCAGCATTAAAGGTGCTACTAGGAAGATTTTGTCATCAATATATCATTGCAACTGTAATGTCTATACCTTGTGATGGGTATGAAAGACAATTGCAACAACAGAAATGGCAAAACAGGAAGTAATAGGTTTAATTGTAAATGTGGTCATGAGATTTAGCGTACCACTCGTCACACTTCGCTGTGTCAGTTTTAGCACGTCATTGTATCACATATCCAGGTCAAATTATACAATGGAGAACAATTCCACAAAATCAAAATCACATAAAACTTTGCAAATTGCACCCTAATTTCTGATCGCAGCAATCACAAAAAACTGCGATATCCTGGAGGGACTGTACAGTAGGGGTTGCAAAGCTGCTCATTATTTTTTTTTTTCTTTGAAGAGAAATTCAATCAACAAAATGAATGGTCGACATTGTAATGTTGTAATTTTAAGCTTCATCAGTTTGATTTCTTTCATGATCAGTGAAGATAAAAAGGAGCAAATGTGTTCTATTAAATGAGATCTTTTACAGCAGCTACTTAATTTCATTTACAAGAAGAGAAAAGCATATTCACCAATCCCGGAAACAGCTAACTTTTTCAGCACAAACATATAACACAGAACTTCAGGAGACGGGGTAAAAGAGTAGAGCTTCTAATAAAGGATGTAGCAAACTTTCATACATTTGGAGAACGCATACATTTTTAGTTGAATAATTCTCATCTTCTCATTTTAACCTCCATATGAACCTATTCAGTCTGCTTGTTGTGGAGGGACAACAGAATAAACTAATCAGCCACAGATTTAAAACATTTTTCTCTGGTAACGGAAGATGTTGCACTTTAATATGATTGTAATACTGTTGGTAGCACAGCCAGATCAACCACTCTGTTGTATGCTGGTGTTTTAGCCACTTTATTCTTCATTACTTGGCCAGGTGAGAACAACATAGTAGGACCTCTGTGACAAATAACATACAACCTTCAAATACTGCACAAGTCAAGACTCAAACAACTATGTAGTGAGACATAATGCCTGAGACTGCCATCTAATGTAAATGTCCAAATATCACATATTATGCTCAAGTGATAAAGACCTTTAGCTGCCATAGGATTAATATGAATATTGGCCATCAGGGGGGAGAGAAGGTAATATTGAAGTTGTTATAGAGGCACAAAGTCTACAGAGGGAGGAGGTCTTGGTTGTTGGATGGGTCGACAAAACATCATATTGTGACGACTGCTGCTTCTCGTTTCCTACCAAGAGTCCTTTTAATCATGACCGCTATCTTTATTAAATCATTCTTGTGCATACACCTAACCAAACCATCACATCTAGTGTATATGTGTCAGCCTGGATGGTAACTTAAAAGAATGTATTTTGTAGTTTAATTTGGAAGATCTGTTAGTCGGATCGCATCTAAAGGCAACAGTGTTTAAACTTTTTCCCCCCACATACCCCCCCCCCCCCCCCACTGCCTCCTCACTCTCTCTCTCCAAGAACTGTGTTTTATCTCAGCGTAATGAATTGTACAAATCAGGATAGCAGCACACACTTTCAGAAGTTACACTCACAATGCACACATGAAATGTGACCAAAGTAGCTGTATGAAGAATAAAATAAAATAAAAAAGATAGCATGAAAGAGAAGTTAAACCCCTGCCTTACTATCACACCTCCATACACCTTGCCAATTGCTGCATAAGTGGGCATTCAGACTGAAATCTGCCTTGGTTTACAAAAACGCAAGGGTCTGTGCTGTGGGGGACGTTTCAAATTACAATCCAGGGGCCCATTTCACAAAATACATTTCATTTGCAAGCACTGCATACATGCAGCATTTGCAAATGGTGACAGTGTCCTGTTTCAGAAAAGATTGTCAATCACAAATTGCTGTTAAATTTGTGAGTCCTACAAGTATGGTGCTTTGTTTTGCTTAGTTAAAAAAGTATCTCATGTTGCAAAATTTGGTGAAACTGGCCACTAGAAGTTAATTTTTAGACAGATACATGAGTTTGAAGTCTTATCAGAAGACAAAACACTGCACAGTAATGTATGTGAGGAGGAAGGTTTATTGGAAAGTTCACCGGGGTAAAGAGTAAACATGCATTCACATGACTTGATAAGCTACCATGAATGTGTGCTTTCATGTATTCAATTGGTCTATGCAGCACCTTGGTGGATGGAGTTAACTTTTTTCATGCTGTTTCCACTATCAGAATTGTAATTTGTTAGGAGCGATTAAGTACGATAACCAGACCCAAAAACATTAACATTGAACAACTCCAAAATGCAAGGTCTTATGAGTATAAGTAGACAGATGTTGGCGGTTGATAGCCATAAATTCTGCTTAGAGGATTTTAGGATGATTGCTGCAGGATGACAGGTTACCAAATCTCTGTCCAAAAAGCAAACTGTTGGCCAGTGTGAGCTGAATTAACTGATATGAAAATCTATTTAGCCTAAACTGCTCCTCAAGGCTACAAAGCATACATATTACAAACTCTGTGTGTCTCCAAGTAGACTACGGAGTCATAGCACCACCATTTTGGACTATTTTTGGTCTTTTCAATGCAACCCCTAAACTGTAGAGCTGCCTAGTTTTGTGAGTTTTGGTGAACCTGATGTCAAGGTTTGGTCCATTCAGTCACTCTGTCCACACTTTAAAATAGCTGGTTTTTCATTTTCAGTACAAAAAGAAGCAGAGCCATGTCAGAAATGCATTTTGAAATGGGTCATGTGTACTTGGCTGGTTCTCTCTCTCTCTTTCTCTCTCTCTCTGCCCAAAAGTGACTTTTACAGATTCCTTAAGAGTAAGTACATGAAATACCAAGGGTTCAAGGCAAGATGAAATTTCTTTTGAATGGCCGTGCAGGGTGTTAGCAGAGTCCGCCTGAGTCAGATTGGAATAGACGGTCAGCCGAATGAATGCAGTGAGAGCATAATCATGTAATACTGTAGCTGCTGTGAGTTTGTGAGTAGTCTGAAATTGAAGAGGGTGATGGGGGGTAAAACAGCTGCACCTGATTGATGATATGTGGATAATTTCAGCACAGAAGTGGAAGCATTCCCAGTCACTAGACACAGCAGTCACATCATAGAGCCTATTTTACTGGGGAGACGGGGAAAGAGCCTACTTGATAGAGACCAGCTGCAATCAACAACAAAATGAAGTTCAGTGGGTGACCTGCCTGGCGAAAATCACTTGTCGAACCACAATACCACATGATTGGACAGTTTTATGGTGCGTGTGTGTGTGTGTGTGTGTGTGTGTGTGTGTGTGTGTGTGTGTATGTGTGTGTGTGTGTGTGCGCGTGCATGTGTTTGTGTGTATTCAGCTTAGTTTACACTAGAGAAAATTAGTTTCCACACAGAAAACTCACTGACGGCATTTTCAACTGTAATGTGGGTGAAAATGTACCTGCTGTATGTCAAAAGGGCCGAATTTTAAAACACACGGAAAGTTTACGTCAAATATTACAAAAAAAAAAAAAAAGATAATAACAACAAAAGCATGTATTGTTTACAACAGCCTATCCTTGCTGAAGTTCAAGTTTGCTGCTGAAAGGGCAAAACACGCCCTCGCTAAAGTCACTGCGATGCAAGCTTTGTTAAGATGGGCATGGGTGAGAAGGGCATAATTTTTAATATAATAGCCTTTTCAATAATATATGTTAAATATAATAGTATGTATATTGTTACTATGTCGTTGCATATGTTGAGGGTTTTTTTTAATGTAAGCAGCTCCTCTATAAATGTATCAAACAGAATGTACATGTTTAACCCCTTCTATTCCACAGTAACTCCTCTATGAGATTGTGCACCTTAGTGCTCCGTGTTGTTGATCTCGTTCATATCAAATCTCAAGCGTATTTGGGCACACGTTCTATTTTTGGGAATAGAGATGGTTGAACTCACAACCCAGGAGCAAACTACCAGGGGCTATACGCCACAAGTCATATATTAAGATTGCTTATCTTTTACTTCAGATCCTTCTAACCTGTTGAATCATTTTACAGTTGTTTTTGTTTTTTTCAGTAATATATATGTTAAAGTTTCACACCCCTTATGCCAACTTGAGTTGTCCTCATGGATCCATAGGCTGGGATGCATGCCATGTATTTGTGATTTTATGAGTTTGATTCTGCAGTATGACCTTTTCCGCATGTCCCCCACACCCACCTTCCTTGTAAATTTGCACCGTGCACTGACTGGTAACACGGTAACGCCATACAAATAGTCCTCACGTAACGTTCAGGATTCCTGTCAGGCTTGCAATTCAGCTAACAGCTTGTTGTCATTACCTCACGTCACTGTAGGCCGGGCATGTTTGTTTTTAGGAGCATGTCGACTCTGTCAGTGTGGCTGACTGTTTTTATAATCACATCATTTCAACTCACTAATTACAGCTGGTGGATCTTGACAAACAGCCCTAATCTCCATCATTTAACCCTCTGGAACCCACATAGTTTTATTATTATTATTATTGACAAAGTGTTATCTGACCTATTACATTCCATTTATTTAAGGAAAAAAAAATATTTTAATGGTACCTGACCTTCAAAGCTGTGGAATGAAATGTTTAATGCATCACATCATGCCTCACATCTCAGTTTTCTTTAAGTGTTAACAGCCTCTTCAGCCTCATTGACTTGTGAGGCACAAACCAGCTGTGAAACCTTGTTGGCATCTCAATATACTCCTTGACACAACAGTGATCCCTCCCTCTCTCTCTCTTTCTCTCTCTCTCTCTCTATCTATCTCCCTCCCTCGCTCGCTCTCTCTCTCTCTCTCTCCCTCTCCCTCTCACTGCCTCTCTTTCTTTTTGTCTCTCTCTATCTATCTCCCTCGCTCGCTCTCTATCTCTCTCTCACTCACTGCCTCTGTCTCTCTCTCTCTCTCCCTCTCTCTCTCTCTCTGTCTGTCTCTCTCTCTCTATCTCTCTCTCTCTCTCTCTCTCTCTCTCTGATGAATATGTAATGAATACAACCAACATGTGATTTTGATTTTGTAATCTGTCTGCCTTTGTATGCAAGCTCAATATTATGAAAAAAAAACAAAACTGCATGCATATGTTCTTGGTTTTGTCATGAGATGACTTTGCCTAATGTTTGATACTGTTTTCTGTATAAAAAAAAACAAAATACACAACCGTGGATGCTCTAAGATTATGCTATAAGTCAGTCTTTTCTTCTGGACAACATTTTGTACCTTTGAACACTATCGCATTGCCTGTTTGGCTGCTGTATTGACTATCTGGAAGCGTGACTTGATGTGAATTAAAATCTCTCCTTTGTTGTTTTGTTTCCTTTTTAATACTCAGGCACTTATTATTCTGGTGGTTTGTTGAATGTATGACTTCAAATGCATTGTCTCAAATTATATTTTAGTCCTTTGCCAAAATGGACAGGTTTTTGTCCCCTTTCCTTATTTCTCACAGTAAAATTTTTCCTTTTCACTTCAATACTTAATGACTTAAATTAAGATACAATATGTTTCAGGCTGGTTTGTGATAGAGGGTCATTTCACACTTAAAAAGTTCTGCCATAACGGTGAAGGGTCAGTACTTTCTGCACACTGTGATAATGAATAATGATTAGAAGTGGTGTAAGGTTGCAACAGTAGAAAGGTTTGTGTGTTAATAACTTTCCTTGACATCATTTCTGCAGCTCAGATCAAACAGCAGGTGATTCCTCCCAACTCAGTGATAGCAGAGGTCTGTATTTTGAATGGGAAACAACAGGAAGTAACATTACTGCTGTGTTTCCTGCCAATACAAGACCAGTGTCATCACACAAGTGTATGCCAGCCTAGCTATGTGAGGGAAGCAAAAAAGACTAATGTCTATCTTTTATTATATTGTGTTTTTTAACATATCAATAGAATGAATCTGGATGACTACTTATTGATTTGCTACTGCCTTCTGCTACAATGAAAGCTGAAGACCAATGTAAGGGATTCCTGCAGAAAGTAGGATCTTCTCTCAGAGTGCGAGCATGCTGTTGTTTAGTAGGTAAATGTTTACCATGTTAACTATCTCAGTTTAGAGTGTTAACATGGTAACATATAGACTAAAAAGTTGGTGAATTTCCAATTCCACATAGTGAGCTTTAGACCTGGAAACCTCCCTCCCATCCCAACCTGCCTACATTATGCAGTAGTGTTTCTAACTTCTTTTCTATCTTGCATTGAAAGTTGTTCTCATTCAAAGCCCAGCTGCTTTGTTCATGGCCACTGAAAAGACAGGCAATTTTTCATGTGGTATTCCCCAGTAAGGGCATTACAAGGCAATTCAATTCAATTCAAGATACTAATCTCTTTTTTATGCCTTTAGCCAAGTTACTCTTACAGAAGACCATATGGCCACACAGCTCTAATTCAGATGCAGGGAACAAAAGAAAATCAATTAGCTGTATGAAGGCTTGTTTCTTTGTGCCCTTCTCCCCTAATGCCACCCATTAAAGCCCAACAATGAAACGGTCTGAACTGTCTGTCAGCAGCATTCAGGTACAAATATCAGATGATCAGTAACACTAACAGATAAGAGCAGTCATCAGTATCAGCTGGCTTCTATGTAACCACCTACTTTACTCTAACACTGTGTTTGCTAGAAAAGAATAATGGCGCTTTTCCACTACACAGTTCCAGCACGACTCGACGCGGCTCCAGGAACGATCTTTTCCATTACAAAGAAGTACCTACTCAACGTGGGCAGGGTCGTCATAGCACGGCTCCGCGAAACTGCCATGACTTCGTTTTATACGTGACACAAACACATAAACAATGGAGGACATGGAGGTGATGGTGTACTTGCTGCTGTATGTGGCTTTCTGTCACACACAAAGCAAGAAAATTGAGCTGAATGACTGTAACACTGTTGCCGGTATTTAAAAATGCCGGGTTTGATTCTTGTGTGGGACGGCTCATGACTCTTCCAGCGACAACTCTTCTGACCAGCGGCCAGTCACACTAACCCTAACCCTAACCCGACGTCACATTTTAGTATCGGCTCGGCTCGCTTGGAACCTCAGCAGAGCAGGTACTAAAAAAGTACCAGGTACCAGGTACTATCCCTAGTAAGGCGAGCCGAGGCGAGTCGAGTCATGCTGGAACTGTGTAGTGGAAAAGCGCCATAACATACAAGCTACTAAAGGCCATGGCTGGCTCCAAAAGCATTGCAACTCCAAAAAGCAACAAACCTGCTTGCTGTTGATTTGTTAGCAGTAAACTGAGCATTAACCTTCGTGTCGTCCTCCCGGGTCAAATTGACCCCGTCTGTTTTGACTGTTCCTTCCTTCCTTCCTTCCTTCCTTCCTTCCTTCCTTCCTTCTGTCTGTCCTTCCTCTCTCCTTCTCTCTTTCTTCCTTCCTTCTTTCCTCTGTCCTGCTTTCCTTCCTTCCTCCCTCCTTTCCTCCTTTCTTCCTCCATTCCTCCCTTTCCTTTGCTTTCTCCCTTCCTTCCTCCTGTCCTTCCTTCCTTCCTCCCTCCCTCCTTTCCTCTGTCCTTCCTTCCATCCTCCCTTCTTCCCTCCTGTCCTTCCTTCTTCCCCCTTCCTTTCATCCGTCCTTCCTTCCTTCCCCCTTCCTTCTTTCCTTTCCTTCCTTCCTTCCTCCCTCCCTTCTTCCTCCCTCCTGTCCTCTCTCCCTTCTTCCTCCCTTCCTTCCTTCCTCCCTCCTGTCCTCCCTCCCTTCTTCCTCCCTCTTTTTCTCTCTTCCTTCCTTGACTCGAGGACGACAGGAGGGTTAAAAAAAAACACAATTTAGAAAAAACATCATCCATTGTATACAGCCTACGGGCCAAGCAGGAACACACATATTCAGTCGGCTGCACAATGCAGATGCTAGTAACTTTTTTGGGTCATGTGCCAGGTAAGCAAATCTCGTTCAATTGAATAGGTGCCATATTTGAGACCAGTTCTTAAAATAGATCCATTATTGCTGCCTGTCACAGGGGGGGAGGCAAACTAGTTTCAATTAACCTTCATAGATTTGTCCACACAATTTACTCTCTCATCTGTGAAACGTTTGTTATTGCTTACTTCTGTACTTGAGCAAGCATATTGAGGTAACTTTATATTGGATTGAAGGAAATTGGATCACGGAACTGAAACCGAAAGTTTCTGACATGCCAGAAATCCTACCAATCATCTGAGAGCCAAATTATTGATCATCTGAGTCATTAATCAAGTGTTGTGCCCTTAAACTACATGTGGAATGACAATCAATCTCACACAGCGTCTTCCCAGCTTTAGAGAGTGTAAAATATCATGTTTATTGGTTCATGAGACACTGTATCCTGTGTGTATTAAGCTAAACATATAGTATAAAAATTAACTGCTATGATCCTTACCAATCAGCGGTTAATAGACCACCCAAGTGAAACCAACCACTGGTGGAACAATACAATGGATGAGGTATAAAAGCTCATTATTAATCAAGTGCAACCAACCATTATATTCTAATCTTCAATGGACTTATAAATGTATACTATATACTGTAGTTCTAATTCAATCACACTAATTGAGAAAATTACAAAGTAGGTGTTTTATTTAGATGTTGATATTACAAAAAGCTGACTACATCACTTTTACATTGTTTCAACACATGTACAAGTACTCTCGATTAATAGTTACAGTCGATGATATAACCGGTTTAGGTAACAGGCTTTGGTATTTTGTAGTCTTGAGGGCGTTCAAAGTCCATTCATCCAGGGAGAATGGTGTTTGCACAGATCACAGTTGTGTGTACTGGTGGAGGGAGGTACTTCTAAGACGTGGGCTGAGCCCTGCCAACACCCTAGTTGTTCTCAGGATTTCATCTGGGTCACGGGGAAGAGATTATAGCTTACCCTGGTCCTCCATTTTACATGCCTGTGTTTGAGGCTGCTGCTTCTTAAATGACGTTGAGCAGCAGCACAGCAACTGGATGCAAAACACTTTCAGACTCAATGCTGTGGTGTGTTAGTGCTACAGCGTTGTTTGTAAAGCAATGTAAATATCTTAGACCCACAAAATTAATTCAAATTGAAATACATGGCTCCTATAATCCTTGAGCAAGACTAAGTAAGTCTGATCATATTATTTCTGGAAGGGAAGAAGTAGACTCATTGGCCATTCAGTGCAACACTCTGAATGTTTAACTATATTTACGGTTTATGTTCTCAGAAAACACATCCTGATCTATTCTCCGTAAGTAAAATTCCCAATATAAGTTTATGCACATTACCTGAAAAGCATTAATCACATACTGTAAGTAGCTTCAAAAGTTAGTGGAATGGACTAAGCCAAGCAGTGCCTATAATGCAACAGGTTAGATTTTAAATGAGCTGTAATTTCTTTTTCAACATGCTTAATTTGATCGTTTTTAGAGGCCTGAAGTGGTAAGATTCTCAAGGATTTCACAAGAAAAAGAAATTGAGAAAAGACAAAATTTTGTGTATCAATAAAGGTTTTTTTCTTCTTCCTTCCTATATTTTTAATGGTTTTGTGGCCTATTGGTGTCTTAATTCACATAATAAAAGCCACCAGCACACTTTGAGAGAGCATTCAAGCCAGATACCAGACTAGAGAAATGTGTGGTATTGATAGGAAATAGGGTAATGTAAGAAAAACACCTGAATTACATTGATGGTGAACATTTTGCATTCTTGTTCAGTGTCCATTGGTTTGCATTGGAGATGGTCAGCAACACCTCTTCTGTTTGGAGCCAGGACTTTCCATATAAGGAGTGCACTGGAAACACGGACTACCTCGGACTGAAGTGAACTCTAACTTACTGGGAACTTTAGCTAAATTGAGTTAACATGGCAGGTATTATGATAATCAAATAACCTTATACTAACCAAAATATTATGGCAATCCGACTCAGTGCAAGTCCTGGTCAGCTGTCAATCACGGCTGTCAATCAACGCCTACACAGCAGATATGAAAGCCTACTATAAGTCTTCAGATCTGATTAATGGAAATGTGATGTAAATAATTAAATGGATGATCTCACAACTTTTCATATCAACTATTTCAACCATTCCGAATCACAATCAGGAGGAATAGTTTCTGGGCTTTTCTACCTTGTCAACATTTCACACAGATAAACTGCTTCTGCAATTTACTTTTCACATAGCTCCATATTTTCAGTGAAGTAATCATCATACTGCTGCTAGTCTTTGAAACTGTACCTAACTCAGATGCTTTTAGCCATCATTGAAGTGCTGTTTTATGCACCAAACCTCCACTCCACCACCCTCTGTGTTAATTCAGCTCTTCAGAAGGAGAACTAACTCTGTGAATGAGCTTCCACCAGCAGGATTTCCACTTTGGTGTTATACTTTTTATAGTCCCTTGCAATGACTTGCTGTCACACTGAGATATTTTCAGCACAAGTAAAACTAAAAAGTTTTCATTTATCCAAAACTTCATGGATACCATTTTATATCAAGCAGCTTAAACTCAAAGAGCAAATATCTTCTATACAGCAGAACTCGCTTTTCTCCATCAATGTAATCACACAATATAAAAACACTGACAACCTCATTGCTGGGATCTTGTTAGAAATAAGTGGATTTTTTTGTTTTTTATGTGTCTGTTTAATCCTTAAATGAAATCAATTGATCAAATGGTCTCCTTCACACTTAAACTTTAACTTAGTTTCAAACTCAATTTGCAACATTCAACACACTCAGAAATAAAGGTACACATGGGGTACAATATTATACCCGCAGGTACAAAATTGTTCCTTTAAGTCAGGGGTGTCAAACATGCGGCCCGTGGGCCAGATATGACCCGCAGAGGGGTGCGATCCGGCCCACTTGCAATCCAGTGCTCTTTTCCTTCCTTCCATCTGTCCTTCCTACCTTCCTTTTTTCCTTCCATCTGTCCTTCCTTCCTTCCTTTCTTCTGTCCTTCCTTCCTTCGTTCCTTCCTTCCTTCCTTTCTTCTGTCCTTCCTTTCTGTCTCCCTTCTTTGTCTGTCCGTCCTTCACCATCTCTCTTTCCTACCTTTCTTCCCTCCTTCCTTTTGCCTGTCTTTCCTTCCTTCGTGAAAATGAGTTTGACACCTCTGCTTTAAGTTCATTTAAGCTCAGAACCTTTTGAGATACAACATTGTACCTTTCAGAGTACATGAAATGAGAAAGTACATATTTGTACTAAAAATCTCTGTACCCTTAATCAAATGCTGGCAAATGAAGGTTTCAGACACAATAAAAGACTCTTTCTTCCTCCATTCCTCCCTTCTTTCCTTTCCTTTCCTCAAGCATTTGTACCCATCTAGGTACACCGTGATACTTCTATTTTTCTGAAGGCAGTCTTCCTAAATGGAAAAAAGAGCACAACAACTGAAAAGCATCATGCAAAAAGTGTCCCTCACATTAAAAGTAATCAAGAAAGCCCTCTCTGTGCTGCTAAAAAACACATCTTGAGTGATAATGCCTGGAGGCTGTGAGTACAAACATCTAATGAGCTACAGACATGATGTGCCACACACTGTCATGAGGATCCAACTTGTTAATAAATGGATCCATGTTTTTGCCAAATGCTAAATTTATGGACTCAAATGAGCACATGCTGTTCTCATGTTGCTTTCTATTCCTGTAATCATGCGGTACCAAACAGCATAAGTGTCAAATGAGATCAATTAAAAACAAATTTGTAACAAGTTAAAGGTTAGAGTCGTAAATATAGGAATATTCCACTGGTTACGTCCATTGCCAACGTTCAGGAACACAAGACAGGAAGGGATTTTATTTAGGGAGGCAAACATGGAGTGATGGATGAGTATGCATTTCAGAGTAATCTTAACCACAACCTTTCTCTAACCTTCTTACCCCAGCATTTTAGTAATCAAACTTGGTTTATCGTCCACGACCACAATCTTTCCTTGATGCTTCCACTCATTGTTTAAACACTGGCGTTGAAGGGAATTTGAGGTTTCACAGAAAATGTTATGCTTAAATTACGGTTTAATTACATTTTGATTATATATAATGTCCCTACCATATAAATCTTTTAGTTTAATACAACCAGATTGCACACAGCCTGTTGTAGAAGAAGCTTTGCACGGCGTCATACATAACAAATTCACAGTGCTCAACAGAGTGGCAGAACAGTAGAAAATAAGTTGAGAGCAAATATTAAGTTGGAGAGCATGCATACGTACACACACACACACACACACACACACACACACACACACACACACACACACACACACACACAACTAATTAAAGCCTGAATTACATAAAAATGTCTTCAGCTTATTTTTAACCTTTGCGTCGTCCTTCTTTCCTCCCTTCCTTTCTTTCTTCCTTCCTTCTTTCCTTCCCTCTTTCCTTCCTCCCTTTCTCATTTTCTCTTTCTTTCCTCACCCCTTCCTTATATCCTGTCCTTCCTTCTTCCTCCCTTCCATCCTTCCTTCCTCTTTTCCTTTCTCCCTCCCTCCCTCCCTCCCTCCCTCCCTCCCTCCCTCCCTCCCTTCCTTCCTTCTTCCTCCCTCCCTCCTTTCCTTCCTTCTTCCTTGACTTGAGGACAACAGGAGGGTTAGGTATGTAAGCACATTTAAAGGTGATTACACAAAAATACAGTTGTGTTCCTCATACAGTGTTTGGAGCTCTCACCCTTCTTCATCTAGACTGTAATGCTCACGTCACAGCTGACGTCAATTAAAGTCTGTGTGGGTTCAGTGCTTAGGGCTTTGGGGGAACACTGGAACTGGGCCACTCACTCACTTGCTCTGCTTCCTATGTGTTATCGTGTCTTCCATAACACATTTGATGTTATATCGAACTGCCAAGAGACAGATCCACAACAAAACTAAATACTAGAATGGAGGGTGAATGCAAATCCTACAAGTTTACTCACCAGCTGCGGTTGCATCATATGAGGAGCGATAGTGAAGAAGAGAAGATGATTCAGTGTTTGAAATTATGCGTCACAGCTCAGCAGCTCTGGACATGTGATGTCAAACACACAGACTGTCTCAAAGTAGAGGAAAAAGTAGAAAGTGAGGCAACTTCACACCTGAGCTATAAGAGCTTCTTCCACAAGGTCACAAGCAACAATTTGGCCTTCTTAGCATTGTCAATTATTTCCTGTTTATGTTTCCTAAACAAAAATATATAAAAAGACACAGTACAATCAATAAAATAAAGATATAATACTGCATCATGATGTCTTGTATCTGGCAGTGCTACTTAGAGAAATGTTACTCTTAAATGTATTCACATCACAAAGCTTCAGATCAAGCTTATGGAAGATTTTTACATCCGGAAAGAAAAGAAAGGAAAGAAGGAAGGAAAGGAGGGAGGAAGGGAGGAAGAGAGGAAGGAAGGAAGGAAAGGAGGGAGGGAGGGAGGGAGGGAGGAAGGAAGGAAGGGAGGAAAGGAAAGAAGGAAGAAGGAACGAAAGGAGGGAGGAAGGAAGGAGGGAAGGAAGGAAGAAGGGAGGAAAGGAAAGAAGGAAGGAAGGTATGAAAGAAGGACAGAGGAAAGAAAGAGAGAAGGAGGGAGGGAGGGAGGAAAGAAGGAAGGGAGGAAGGAATAAGGAAGGAAGGAAGGAAGGAAAGGAGGGAGGAAGGAGGGAATGAAAGAAGGAGGGAAGAAAGGGGGGTGGAGGAAGTACAGACGGAAGGAAGGAAGGGAGGAAAGAAGAATAAGACGGGGTCAATTTGACCCGGGAGGACGACACAAGGGTTAATATTGTTTGATAAATGAGGGTTTGCTTTGCTCCCAGTTGATGGCAACATATTTTTGGTTGGCTAGGTTAACATACTTTGAGGTCACTATCATTAGACAAACAAATACATATACAAGTGAACTCTGGAGCTCAATGCAATCTCTCATTTATCATTTATTTCTTCTGTGTTTCTAAAGGAAATAAAGCATGTTCCTGGATTTTACTTTTATGTATTCTAAGACAAATTGGCTCCATTACCCTGGTGATTTTAAACAATGGTTACAATCAGCTGACATCACAATTGCCGCTGCGGTGATCACACCATAGTATTCACAAACTCTCTCATTTAAAGTCAATTTTCCAACTCTTAAGTTGTAATTTCTACACCAGTCAGTCCTCTCCATCCTGCTGTTTTTTGTTGTCTGAGATAACCATGACTCCTCATCTCATCAATGGGCTTGCTTGTTTTGTCAAGCCATGTTTAATGTAGACTCTAGGTTGGTAAAAGAAATACTGAATTGACATTAGATCTTATTTTTATTACCGTCCTTATCTAAACATATGGCGTTAACAACACAACATACTGTTGGGAGAGGCTCCAAGTCAGTTGCTGGTTTCACAGTGGGTCAGCCCTGAGCTCTTGCCAATTTGGCACATTTCAAAGTCTGCAAGTCTCGAGGATGGGACATTAAAATTAGGGCCAGTGTCTAGAACTACATGTGATTAACCAGGTCTGCAGAGTTTATTACTTCCATTTCACTGTACAACAAACCGACCCATTTGTACGATTCATCACATCAAGAAGACAAAAAACACTTGAAAGACACTTGGAGGGATGTTGGGGGGCAGCTAGGAGAGGCAGAATCAAATGGAAGCAGAGTGGAGCAGTTAAAAAGGGCAAAGACTGTCTTCTCTGTAGAAACAGAACTGATAACAATCCTCCCTCCCTTCTTAAATTCAGCCATTTGGAAGTGGTGTACGGGTTTTTGTTTTTGTTTTTTTGGGGGCTTTTTTGCCTTTAATGTACAGGACAGTGGAGATAGACAGGAAACAGGAGGCAGAGAGAGGGGGAATGACACGCAGAATAAGACCGCTCGGCTCGGGATTCGAACCGGGGTCACCTACAACGAGGGCTATAGCCTCAACACATGGGGCGGGTGCTCTACCCGCTGAGTGTACAGTTTTACCGTGGTTGTACACCCTTGTTCATTTAACCCTCCTGTTGTCCTCAGGTGAAGGAAGGGAGGAAAGAAGGAAGGAAGGAAAGGAGTAAGGAGGAAAAGAGGAAGGCAGGAAGGGAGGAAGGAAGGAAAGAAGGAAGGAGGAAAAGAGGAAGGAAGGAAGGGAGGAAGGAAGGAAGGAAAGAAGGAAGGAAAGGAGGAAGGAGGAAAAGAGGAAGGAAGGAAGGAAAGGAGTAAGGACAAAAAGATGAAGGAAGGGAGGAAGGAAGGAAGGAAGGAAAGGAGTTTGGGAGGAGGAGGGAGCAAAGAAAGAGGGAAGGAGGGAAGGAACAAAGGAAAAAATACAGAAAAAGGAAGGAAGGAAGGAAGGAAGGAAGGAAGGAAGGAAGGAACAGTCAAAACAGATGGGGTCAATTTGACCCGGGAGGACGACAGGAGGGTTAATGCAAACTGAGGATTTCAGGGTCCTGTGGAGTGGAAAGAAACTCTGTGCATAAACCTTACGTTATCTTAATGAGCATCAGGAAGAGACTAAACACTAAAGTACTACTATCTATAAGTGAACCTTTTAATGCTTTGATAGTGTACTGGTGTCGAGTTCAAGTCTATTTATTCACTGACAGGAACAATGCAATACGATCCATTTGTAAACCACTTCCAAATAATCCAAACATAATATAACCTACATGGGGTTTGTCCAGTCCAGTCACTCCACTTTAGTTTATTTGCTTAGTTTCACTCAAGTCATGGATGTCTATGGGATCATGATTATGTCATTTGATCCCCTAGACATTCAACAATTGAGCCAAGATAGCTTGATATTGCTGTTTGAGGTAACTTTAGACACCAAATACATTAAAAAAAACTCTCTGCCTTAAAGCAATTTATATTTTCATACTTGAGGGAAAGAGGAAAGAGAAAATTTCTTTAACTAAATCACACACATTTCTGGGTGTGTCATGGGATGATCAGTTGTGGTCATGTTTCTTCACTAATTATCCTGTCATTTCAGATCCTGTCACCCTCATCAGCTCACTCCCCTCACCTGTGCTTCCCTGCCCATCTCCACACCTGGTTGCAATCATCATCAGTTCCCCTTCATATACAGGCCCATTTCCACTTGTCCTCTGCCAGATTGTCTAGTGTTTTCATGCCTAAATTTCCAGCGTTACTCTGCCTGTGTCATTCCTGCCCGTCTTGCCTGGTTCCCGGTTTTTGGATTTTTGCCTGCTCCCTTGGATTTGTCTGCCTGATTGTCTGTCTGTCTGGTTTTGACTCTGATTAAATATCTGTGGACTCTGAAATATCTTCCTGTTGTCGTGCTTTTGGGTTCCTGCCTTCTGAGCCATTACAGGGTGTTGTTCTGGGTGTAATGTACTGAGATGATTGTCAAGAAACACACTTAAATCTAACTATTATCTTTTTGTGAGATCACACAAAAAGAAAATCACCTCTTAATGTTAGATGTTTCTCTTTAGATCTTGCAGCTGTCATTGAAATGCTTTAGTGTTACAAAATAGTATGTACTAAATGTCCTTATCTTATTTTTTATATGCTTATTTGTACAAGGAACTATTTAAAATTCACATCTGAAGATTAGCAGCACAGGAGTTGCCTGTCAGTCACAGGGGAGAATGCTTATTTCTACTTCAGATATCTTGACATTGTGATCTCAATTATCTGTGTGGTAGCAGAGCTCCTGTCTTTGTTTGCTTAATTAATACTTTGTTGTTGGCTGTTAAAGTGAATTGTTCTTGCAATTAGAGAGCTGGCTCGAAATGCTACAGCAGCAGAATCCTGCAGCTAGAGATGACTAACACCACAGTGCTTCTTTGATTAATTGGACAGGAATAAACTTTGTCAGGGATGTGGTTTGAGGCTTTGGGGGGCAGAAAGATGGTCAGGATGGTGAAATGTAGTAGTCGTTGTGCTTACTTATAAAAAAATCAACCAGAAATGCATTTTTAGTATATCTCTGTGAGTGAAAATACTGCAGCATGGCAATATTTCTAAAAAAGACCAAATTCTGGTGATCTTCTCAGTGTGGAAGTCAAAATTCAAATCAGGATTAAGAAGCACTCCAAGATTGCTTGCTTGGGGCTTGAGATTTAGAAGAAGGGATTTAAAGTTGGTGCACAGCTTGTTCCTCTGGGCCAAAATACTTGACACATGACAGACAAGAAGCTGGTTTAAACCAGATCACTTGTGTTGGAAGTCCTGAACCTGAGGTCTACATTTTTATTAAAAGTATAGGAAAGTATAAAAAAACAATGATTCCTCTTTGGGAGTGAGTGTGAGGTATGAACTCCTAGCGTAGAAAACCAAGTTACCTGTTTCTCTGCCTCTGTCTCTCTCCTCTGCCTCTTACCCCTTTTCCACCGAGCTGGAGCTGGTGCTGGTTCGGAGCCAGAGCCTGACTAAGCACTGGTTCTTTGCTTTTCCACCACCAAAGCTCCAGCCCGGAGCCTCAGAACGGGAGTCAGAGCAAGCACCAACTCTTTGCTGGTCTAAAGCAAGAACCGATTACGTCAGCGGACTGGGGGATAAAGCCAGCAACGCCACACCTTCCACCTCAGGATAGAGCGGAGGTGTAGGTGTGTTTATTTGTGCTTTAGAACAAAACCACCATGAAACAATCAGAGAATAACATTATATTAATGTGATTCATAGCTTTGATCCAGGCAGCACTGCTCGCTCTATTCATTCACTTTCTAGCTCACTCGACCAACGCTGCGCTCTCTCTCTCTTTCTCAGGGCTCTACTGTACTTTGAACGACTATTACTGATACTACCATTATGAGATAGAATAATAACACTTTATTTATATAGCGCAGTTATTACAGGAAAATTAAATACAGTGTGCTTCAGAAAAATGTAAGAAAAAAGAAAAAAAGAAAAAAAACAGCAAGATTACAAACATAAGAGAAACCATTAAAGATCTAATCAGAGGGAGACACTGAGCATGTGATCAGATATACAGTTCTGTTTACAGAGCTTCTAGCTTGTTGTGGTATTACAGCCTCTTGACTTTAGACTACTCAGTACAGTACATTGTAAAAAAAACTTTACAATCAAGTGAAGTGGTTGTAATATGCAGCACTGTAACTTTAACTGCGTTCCTGCATATACACAGAATTACTCTCTGGAGACTGAAAATATGATCACTATTATTAGTCTTTGGAGCCATTTCCATTGTTAGTTTGACTTTGCTCATGAGATTAATGACAATAAGCCATATCCTTTAACCCTCCTGTTGTCCTCAGGTCAAGGAAGGACAGGAAAGGAGTAAGGAGTAAGTTGGGAGGGAGGGAGGAAGGAAGGAAAGAAGGAAGGAAGGAAGGAAGGAAGGAGTAAGGACGAAAAGAGGAAGAATTTAGGAGAGAAGGAAGGTAGGAAGGAAGGAAGGAAGGAAGGAGCAAAGAAAGAGGGAAGAAAGAAGGAAAGAAGGAACAGTCAAAATTGATGGGGTCAATTTGACCCAGGAGGACGACACAAGGGTTAAATTCACTGTTGACTTATTCAATGATTTACCCTAACCTTTCCCTAAACTCAAAGTTCTTTAAGTACCAGTATATAACTATAAAAACCTTTAATATGGCTTTATATGCTGTGAGCTGTTGTTTTATTGCGGGGGGGGGGGGGTACACAGGGGATATTGTAGCATAAACAAATAAAATGTGTTTTGCAGATACATTTAATTAGGCTATTAAAAATGTTTCCCAATTTATTGATAAGAAACTTTCATTTAGGTGGCATTAACCTTTTATCAAAACATATTTTCCGTGTCACAACATAATTTTTAGGAGACAGAGAGTACATCAGAGCCAAAATATGAGTCGTAGTGAAAGCAGAAGAAGCAGAAGCAGACAAGGCACAGGGGAGCTACGTAATTGCACAAGAAAGTAGTTTACACAACAGACGAGACAACCATTGCAATCAATAAAAGAACAACAGTTAGACTTCTCTCTTTATAACCATCTCACACAGGTGAAGAACATGTTCCAGGATATAGACAGAGACGTGTGAAAGGCTATTTTTCCTCCACAAAGCCAGTATAGTCTTATTTAACCCTCCTGTCGTCCTCCCGGGTCAAATTGACCCCATCTGTTTTGACTGTTCCTTCCTTCCTTCCTTCCTCCCTCTTTCTTAAATGTTTCCTTTGTTCATCCCCTCCTTCCTTCTTTCTTTGCTCCCGCACTTCCTTCCTTCCTTCCTCTTCTCCTCTTTTCCTCCCTCCCTCCTTTCTTCCTTCCTCTTCTCTTCCTTCCTTCCTCTTTCTTTAATTTTTTCCTTTGTTCATCCCCTCCTTCCTTCTTTCTTTGCTCCCGCACTTCCTTCCTTCTCTCCTTACTTCCTTCCTCTTCTCTTCCTTCCTTCCTCTTTTCCTCCCTCCCTCCCTCCTTCTTCCCTTCCTCCCTCCCTCCTTCCTCCCTTCCTCTTTCTTTATTTTTTCCTTTGTTAATCCCCTCCTTCCTTCTTTGTTTGCTCCCTCACTTCTTTCCTCACTTCCTTCCTTCCTCTTCTCCTCTTTCGTTCCTTCCTTCCTCGTTTCCTCCCTCCCTCCTTCCTCCCTTCCTCCCTTCGTCCCTTCCCCTGAGGACAACAGGAGGGTTAAAGACACATATTCCTGACTGTGCTGCCATAAGTGATGAATACAAGTGTCTCCACAGCAATATCACAACAGGAGAAAACTATTCACTTATACAGACTCACAACAGGGTGTCAATTATTATGAATGTAACCTTGAAAAAAATGTCAGTCGACTCCACTACTAGTCCAAAGATGCCCCGCAGTGCTACCTGGGGAAGCTGGGAAAGGTTGAACTTAATGCAAAAGTCCTCTGATACACGGAAGTGACAAACAATGTTACTTGTATTGATTGTCTTGTGAAAAAGAAGCACGCAGTTGTTGTTTTTCTACACAATGTAGGAGAAGCTGATTGCCATAGAAACTAACGGTTAAATCTGAGCTTGGTTGGTGAATTACATGCCGAACACGCCCACAAGCTACAGGTTCATGAGATGAGCGAGAGAGAGAGAGAGAGAGAGAGAGAGAGAGAGAGAGAGAGAGCCTGCCTCTGTCTCCGTGCGTCAGGATCCACCACGAGACGCTGACCTCTGACCCCGCCTGGAGAATAGAGAGCCCAGAGAGCAGTTTACAAAAAGGTGTAGTAATAAACCAGCAGTGGAGCAAAGAGTCACAGATAGATGAGACAGACTCCAAAAAAAAAAAAAAGCCTAGTGGGAAGAAGAGAGCAGCTCATGACTCAAGGTGTAACACCTCATCTGTGAAACATGGTGGATGTTTGTTTGGAGCCCAATTAGCAACATAACATTTTTATTTATTTTTTTTACATATTTTACTTTGTTTTCTAACTTTTAGGTTTTTGTATACGCTATTTGTTCTTATGTATGTATGTATGTATATGTGTTTATTTGTGTATATGTATGAGCTACTGAATACATGAATTCCCCCCATGAATAAAATCCATCTATCCATCCATCCATCCATCCATCCATCCATCCATCCAGCCATCCATCCAGCCAGCTATGGATTTTCAACCAAATATTCAACAGGTTCACTTTATATAGTTTATTTAGTTAATTTGTCTCTTACAGTATTTCATATGGACAACAGTAAACGTCTAGACTAGTATTCATGTAGTATTTTTAGCAACCCCATCCCTTCAGTATGGCTCTCCCTCATTCAGTTTTATTCCCCCAACACAGCTGTTTCTGTTTCAGTGATTTTGGTTGAACCTACATATTATGGTGTTGTTTGTTAACACCTAATTGGTATAATTGTTATCATGCACTGGGCTGGAAAGAGTCAATTACTTTCTTTAACAACATGCAAATATCTCACTGGAATATTTCCCTATTTGCAAAAAGGAATGTTTGAAAATCTAAACTATTATATTTCCTTAGGACACACTTACAGAATATATGAAATCTATTATATATTTGATTGTTTTTTTTATTATATACTGTATGTATGATGTATTGACTATTCATACAGACCTATATAATTATATTTGTATTTTTTTTTTTATACTCATTATTCCCACACATAATTGCCATGTACATAAAGTTCCACTTTCAATGTATGTTTTAATTTACTGTCTTTTTCTTTCACTCAAATAGTCAACCTTAGCTTGTGTCTCACTATTAAAATATGTACATTTCTCCCTCAGTGGATCAGTAGAATCTTATCTATGACATCTTATCTTAGTTTGGGCTCTAATTTGGCTCTAATTTGGTCTAAAATTGGGAGCGGTCAAAAGAAAATGCTACAAAAAGCCCAAAGAGCTCTTGACTTGTTATAGCAGGAAGAGCAGAGTGGTTATTTATAAAAATGAATAATGGCTGTGTTCCATTTAGTATGCCAGTTGCATGCTAAATTGAATAGAGCCATAAATAACATTGCTGTTATTTATTACAGCTGCTTATTACTGCTTTCCCTGCGATGACAAGACAGATTTTTGCTATAAAAAATATCTGTTCGTCCATCCACTCTGTGTTTATTATCCAAATATACAAACATAAAAGAAAGTGTAGTGGCGTTTGCTCCCATAAACCTATCACAGATGAATAAAAATAAACAAAGAGTAAGGTTATATTAATAATAATGAAATGAAGAGATTTTTTTTTTAACAGAAAGTATTTACAGAATGAAATAGTAGTAATTCTGAAATGAAACACTGACTATGGACTGCGGACAGAGAGATGAAGTGTAGGAAATATATTTAGGTGACAAGAGCAAAACTGAAGTGTGACACGTGCAATAAATAATTAAATCATGTAACAGTCGTGGTTGAAAGCAATGCACAATCTAAAAATCCAGTTTGATGAAATATATGAAAGTGATTAAACAAGGCATGTGAAATGTCAAATACAGCTTGGTAACCTACAGTTCAACTATTTATTAAAAGATAAGATCTTTATTGATTCACCTTGGAAGAAATTCAAATTGACACAAGCAGTATGGGGGGGGGGGGGGGGGGGTGGCAGCATAAGAGTGAAATAAATAAATAAATAAAAATAGTATACTATATACAGTGAGCAATCTCTGTGTAAATAAATCTGCAATATATAAATGTGCAATACTGTATAATAGTGAGAGTGGGGGGTATTGGGAGCTGTGGTGTTGTGCAGTCTGATGGTTGAAATGGTATGAAAATCCAATTCTGGCTGCACTGAAAACCTTCTGTAGGCACATTCCCTGTAGAACTACATTTCCCATCATGCTCCGGTGCACTGCAGACCCGCCCCCTTCGTTTGAATGGCAAGTTGTTTGTTTCAGTCCGACCAGCTGCTAACTATTCCAGGCGGAGAGCAACACGGGGACTAGTGGTCTGCTGCTCTCCCATTTAACAGGTCCTACAAGCTAAAGGGAAGCAGCAGGGCAAGGCTCTTCCGCTTTCGCACTTTTTCTTCAAAATAAAAGCACAAAATGTTAGACTTGTTTTTCTTTCATATGAATGATCAACATGAGATAATTATGGCCATAGATCTTATGATTTAAAATATATTTTCATGAATTCTAGTTTCCAACCCATCTGATCATTCATGTTTATGGTTTATTATATTTTCTGTCTACTTAAAAGGCCAGTGTATGAGATATAGGGGGATCTAATGGAAGACATTGAATATATATAATATTCACAAGAATGTTTTTAGTTAGTGTATTATTATTAGTAAATAAGAATTGTTGTGTTTTGTCACCTTACCATGAGCCCTTTATATCTACATAGGGAGCAGGTCCTCTTCCTCTTGGAGCATGTCATGTTTCTACAGTAGCCCAGAATGGACAAAAACAAACAAACACAGGCTCTATAGTGGGCCTTTTTGCATTTTTTGTGAGTTTTGCATACCAGCTTGGAAGGGGAAGCAATCCACAACCTCACTGTTAGATGCCACTGAATCCTACACACACGCTGGTAGTTTAAAACAGCTAAACTCTATGGGCTGATTTCCTGGTCAGGGAAGGTCAAGTTCAAGACTGTTCCTCAATGGATATTTTCACCAGATGTTTTCTTTAGTCTCGGACTAATCTTAATCTCTGTCTGAGAAACTAGACCTATGTTTCCCTTCACTCAGAGTTACATTATTCCTAGGACTCACCTGAGAAGTGCTGTCTTTTAATAACAAAACAAATGTAACTGTAATCTGTTGAAGGTACTGAGAAAAAATCATTAAAAAGTCATTAAATTACTTGTCATTAGTCACTAATGAAAATGTTGATGATTACAAAGAGGGAACTAATCAACTAATAAATACATTTTCAAATGAGAGATAAATCTTGCTTCATAAGAAATGATCTCCCTTATTAATCATGTCAGTATCCATGAAAAACACTTGAACTTAGGTCGTTAGAAAATTTGAAAAGTAATCAAATGTAATACTTTGATTAGGTAATAGAAATAGCTATATTGCTTATTACACTTAAATATATTAACTAGTAATCTGTAACCTATTACATTTCCAAAGTAACCTTCCCAACCTTCATTACAAGTCCCCTGTTCTGCTGGAGACTTTTATTCTGAAATCCTGAACCCAGAAGTGTGCGTCCTTTCCGTTTTAGCTTTTGACAGCAGCTCCGTTTTCCACCTCTTTGCTTTCTTTATTCCTCCCTGCCTCCCTCTTTCTTTCTCTATTTAATACGCCTAGCCTGTCGCGCTTGTGTATGTGTATGCGTGTGTGTGCGTGCGTGTGTATTTATTTATTTATGCATCTCATCTGAAAGTACTTTTTTAAAAATTATTATTATTTTTATTATTATTATTACTATATTTTTTTTTCTTCTTTTTTTTTTCCTTCTCTCTAAACATTTTTCTTTTTTAGTCGCTCCTCAAATGAGAAGACGTAAAAGATGGAGCTTCACATTTTAGAGCACAGCTTGAAAGTGGCGAGTATAGAGAAAGAGGGGATCCAGATTTGCACTCACGGATTAATCAAACTCGCCTTCTTGGCCTCTAAAACAAGGTAGGTGCAACTTCCCCAGACGTGATATACAGACACACACTCACACACATACACACACACACACACATAAAAAATACACTGTGTCATTTGTATGTTTGTCACATAGAGCTGCAGCATAGGAAAATGTAGCGAGGTGTGTGATTCCTGCTTTAGCTATTTCCTGTAGTTGTGTTAAAAATGTGCAGCTTTTGTGTGTTATTCAGACAGCAGTCGGCTATGTGTGTGTGTGTGTGTGTGTGTTGTTTTTTTTTTGGTGTGTGTGTTGTTGGTTTCATGCCACCAGTTTCCAGGCCTATCCTTGTTCTGTAGTGTCATTTTGTAGCTTTGTGCCATCTGTAGCTGGGTCGACGCCAGCCGGGGGGTGTGTGTGTATGTGTGTGTGTCTGTACAGTAGGCTATATATATGTGTGTGTTTATATATGTGTGTATGTGTAGCCTAAGGGTGAATTTATACCATGTTTTTAACCCAACTTGAACACACTGAAGGATACATTCATACATTTATAGCACGTACAGCAGAGACTATATCCTGTCCCATGAAAGTGGATGTTTACTGTCAGCCAATCAAGCCTGAGGAAACTTAAAGGGGACACACATCATGCACATTTACAGGTCTATTTTATTTTTATTTTTTTTAATCTGAGGCTCTACTTAGATGTCTTTGCATGATTTAGATTATAAAAACTCAGTATTTATATGATTGTGGCTCTTTATAAAGTCATACAGTTAAGCCTCTTGTCTGAAACAGGCTGTTGTAGCTCCTGTGTCTTTAAGCCCTCCTTCCTCTTACTCATGGTTTTATTGTAGGTATGACAAATACAATGCCTACCATATTTAAAGAGGATGTAACATGCACATTTACAGGGCTATATATATATTTTTTTATATCTGGGGTTTTACTGAGATGTCTTTGCATGATTTATAGTTAAAAAACATTACTTTACCTCATACTGCCCCCTCAGGTCAGCGTACTGCTTATGGTTTTATTGAGAGTATGACAAATACACTTCCTGCCATATTTAAAGAGGATGTTACATGCATATTTACAGGTCTATATTTTTTTAAATCTGGGGCTTTACTGGGATGTCTTAGCATGATCTACAGTCATTACAAAGCTGTTATAGCTCCTGTCTCTATTAGGCCACCTCTAACTCCATATGGTTTTATTGTAGGTATGACAAATACATTACCTACCATATTTAAGGAGGATTGTAACATGCGTATTTCTAGGTCTGTATTTATATTCGGGGGCACTTGTGGAATATCTCTGCATGATTTACAGTCCAATAAAACAGTATTTTATCTCATACTGGCCCCTCAGTTCAGCCTCTGTCAGAAATAAACCATTTTAGCTCCAGTCTCTTTCAGGCCCCCTCCCGCTGAGCCCTCTCTGCTCCGATTGGCCGGCCTCTAGGAAGTTGCCCCTCGGCCCTCAAACAAACTATCGTAATAGGATTTCAACACTTTACTTATTTTTCTTCAACTTCTCAACTACATCCATTCGAGTCAATATCAGATCTGAGATATGAATGTGCACTATAGCCAACAACATGTGGAAAAACCATAGCAACAGCCATAGCAACCAAGGCTACTGAACAGACAATCGTTTATGGGCAAGTGCGACAAGCTCAAACTCTACTGCAACAATGAATCGATTACTTTGCCAACTATTAAATGAATCATCCACTATTCTGATGCCATATCGTCTAGCCCTATGTTTAACAAAGATACCCAACATCATAAACGTATATATAAATAACCATAAAAAGAAACTAATATGCCCTCTTTAAATTTAAATAGCCCGAGCAGCATGTCTTAACTTGTCTCATACTCTTTCATGCAGTTTTATTACCATACAGTCTATTAATATTAAACCTATCTAACTTAAATGTGAGCCGCCTTTGTATTATTGGCTGCTGTCTTTGTTGAGAACTCTGACAGGTGACCTCGGACACTTATCTTAGAGTCCGAAATTTCCCTTTGATCATTACATAGTTCACTACAGTTACCTGCTACCTTTTTATATGAGTGTCTGAATGCTGACCGTGAATATATCCACTATATATTGCCCTCAAATATCTCACAATGTCTATGACCTGTACACTACTTCCTGCTAACATTCCCTTAATAGATAAGTTTTTTTCTGTTAGATCATTTAATTTAACCACACCAAAGGTTCGTGACTGCACATACAAAGTGTACGATACTCCACACACGTTTTCTGGCCTTAAAAAAAAAAAGGAAGAAAGATCCAGGGGAAAAAAACCCTGTTAGCCTAAGCAAATTAGTTAATTTAACTGACACACTGACAGGCAAAGTCAGTCCAAGTGAGGCAGCGAGATGGTAATTAACTCTCCCTCTGTGCTGAAGAGAAGTTACTGATCAAACACATTGCTTTCAGCTTACTGATTATATAATGTCATTAAAAAAATACCTACCTGATTTAACTCAAACAGGGCTGCGGCTAATTATTATTTCCAGAGCAGCGACGATTAGTCAATTGATGGATTAGTCTACAGACAGAAATGAACCATTTAAAGTCATTTTTAAAGGAAATGAGCCAAACATTTACTGGTTGAAGCTTCATAAAAGAGAGGATATGAAGCTTTTTAATGTCATACATGATAATAAACTGAGTATCTTTGGAGTTGGGACAGCTGATCAGGCAAAACAAGACATTCAATTACGTCAACTTGGGCTCTTAGAAATGATAAAGGTCATTTTTCTGACCTTTTATAAACAAAACAATTAATCAAGAAAGTAATGATCAAGTTAATCAATAATGAAAATAATAATAAGTTGCAGCCCTAGTCAGTCCGAAGACAGTTAATCTGCAATTTTGATAAATGATTAACTGTTATGGTCATTTTTCAAGCAAAGATTTTCATGGTTTGGGGTTTTCAAATGTGAGAATTTGCTGCTTTTCTTGGTTTCACGTTAAAGCAAGTTAAATGTTTTTTAGGTTTTGGACTTTTGGTCGGGTAAAAAGACACTCGATGACGTCAGCTTGTGCTCTAGCGTTTTGGGACTGGAATCTTTCAGCGTTTTCAGATGATTTATTGAACTACTTATTGAAAATGAAAATAATTGTTAGTTGTAGCCCTACTGATTATAATTTTTGATCAATCAATTAATCATTTTATATTCAAATAAAATTATTTTATTTATTTTTAAGTAGTGAAAAATATACATTGCATTTTGCTTGACTCTAAGGTGTCAAATGTCCAAACATCATCACATTGGTGAAGCTGGAACCAGATAATATTTGACATCTTTGCTTGAAAAATGACAAACAATTGATTATCTATCCAAAAAGCTGCAAATTAATTCATTCATATGATTCACTCAGATAGATTTTTGACACACTGGGTTTCTTGTAGGCAGGATTGTTGTAACTCAATAACACAGATTCTCCAGCTATGCACACTTCCTGTTGAAGTGTGAACTGATATGTTTTGCTGGCGTTAAAAAGCCAGCCACAGCTGCCATGACTGTTGCACAAGTCAAGTAAGAGAAGCCACAGAGCTACATGTTGTTACATCAGCCTGTAATGTCACTCTGAATGCTTATAATCTGCTAAAGTTTTAATGGTGGGGAAATCATGCACACATTGAAGCAAGTTGCAGATGGTTAGACGAGCCACCTTATATCCCAATATACTGTACAGCAGATATTCTGTTACAGAGCTGCAACAATTAGTTGAGACGAGAAAGAAACGGGGTTGTGATGAATCACCAAACTTAGTTTTGAGTCACAGATTGGATTTTTTTTTTAACCAAAAAGTCATTTTCCATTTATTCTGTAAAACACCAAGGGGGGTTTTTGACCACAGTCTTAAAACAAAACAACATTCAAGACGTCCGATGTTTAACTGAAGTCTTAAAATGTATCAAATATTCAACAATCAATTGTTAAATGGAAGTTCAATCTGAGGCGTGATAACTTTCCTCATTTAAACAAGGTAGTGGATCATAACTTACAATCAATCATTAGCAACTAGATTGTTAAACAGCATTAGAAGTTGGTTTGGTTCTTACTCTTTAAAATCCCTTTTAGTTCATGACTGTGTGAGCGATCCACGCGGCTCATAGATTAACTACATTCCTTTACACCAATATTATTAAAATGTTGAGTTTCTCTGATTCCAGCTTCTTTTCTGATTCAGTAAATTTTCTAGTATGATAAACTAAATATCTTTGGATTGTTGAATGTTGATCGGAAGGCGTTGGGAAACCATGACTGACATTTTTCACTATATTCTGACATTTTATAGACCAAACAACTAATCAATTAATCAAATCAATCAATCAATAAAGTGACTAATAATGAAAATATTTATTAGTTGCAGTCTTATTTTATTCAAATAACACAATAAGTTTGGATTGTATAATAATTGTGACTACATAAGGTCCACATAGTTGTCGATACCGATATTTCTACAGTAAACTAATATCAGCCAATAGTTCAGACGGACTCTAATCAATGTCTTCCTTTTTTCAATAATTTGATATTTTGATGAAACAGGAGAGGCAGAACTTATTGTATAGATGTCAGTGAGGAAGTGAACACATAAGCGGAGTGGTTTTACCATTCAAACTCATGATACTGTCAATTATAAGAAACTACTAAGCGATGCCTTTATCAGCTATTACAGACTCATTATGACTGAACTCAGATGTCAACGGCTACCAAAGATGGCTTGAAAAATGTAATTAGTGAGGAAATCTTCAGTATGATTCATCAAACCTTACGACAACATACCAGCTTGACCTGCATGTAAGGTTTCGTTCAACGATACAGATACTTTCACAGCAGACGCCTCATTTTTATCCACTTAAAATGACGCAATCAAAGAAGTGGCCTTAGACTGTATCCATATAACAAGCATCAGTGTTGGTTGCATTAGCCTATTTGTGTCTAGTCTCTAGTCTGTGGGTGTAATTATGCACTCAGTCCATCGTCTTCGGTGGTATGCGGCATAGTGGGGAACATTCACAACTAAACAAGCAAATTAACAAGCACTTTAACCACTGACCGTAACTTAAACTTAACATGTCTGATCTCTGACCCGGCTACAGTTTGCTCTCCATGCATTTTTATTATAGTGTGAGGAAATTCTGGCTATCTCATGTCAACATCTGTGTCCTTGAATTATTTTCTAATAATTATTAACCCTTAAATACTGTTTATATTCTGACTCATAATTAGTCTCTTCACCAATTCATATTCATAAATCCCCCATTAGTCATGAATAAATGTTGTTAGATTATCCTCATGGGGGAAAAAACATTCACAATCATTACTTTATGGTCCATGAAAGCATTTTATAGAATATAATGGAAACGAACACAGGTCAAACTTGTACATTTACATATATAAAAATATTTATAAGCTGCACAAAGATTTAGAAATGATGAATTTTATTTCCATTTTTGTATACTGTGGGTGAAATTAGGAAAAGTCCAGCTAAAAGAAATGTGAATATGGTATTTGTATAGCTCTCAAATGGGTCAAATCTAACCCTGAACAGTATATAAGGATTAAAGATTAAAGACATCTCAGTTATCTTGGACTTGGATTGAATGTTCCCTTTTTTTTTTTTTTTTTAGGTGTCTATCTTTGGTTATTTTGGTGCTAAAGCGTGTTAGATGACTTTGTTTCTCATCTGACCAAACGATCTAGTGTTGGACCAAATCGATAAAGAACAGGCAGCTCCACCGGCTGTGGCTCAGCAGGTAGAGAGGGGTCGTTCATTAATCACAGGGTCAGTGATTCAATGGGTGAATCAGAGGCCTGCTTCAAATCCTTCCAGGGTTAGTTGGACACTAGATTTAACGTTTTTAGAAAAATCCTTAGATGGTGTTTGACTGTTTGCAGCAGCTATCTTATCAATGATGATAAAAGTACATATCATATAACTGCAGGACATGTGTGTGACCTTTTCCATGACTCTAGCTTGTTTCATCTTCTAGCTTTTCCTCCCCTCGTAGTTCCTTCTAGCTGATTATTCTCTCCACGCTCTCCGTTCTCTTCATGTTGTTAAAGCAACAAGCTTGGCACACCTCATCCCTCCTCCTGTTGATAAGCCTCTTCAACAGCACACTTACCTCCTTATCAAAGTGCTGTATTGTGCCTCCTTTCTCCACTGAACACAATGTGTGTACAGTACATACTTTGCAACTGATTTGCTAAATCTAAAGTGATAATTCAGCCCATTTAATTCTGGGGTTTATTCTTGAATCTCTTGTTATCTTACTTCTTTAAAAAAAAACACACAATGAAGGAAAGCTGAAAAAACAGAAATACCAATGGTGCTCAAATCAGTCCCTTCAAGCAACATAATTAAAACCAAGCTGCAATTACATAAAATAGCTCACAGTTTCACTTTTATGTACTGGAAATCTATCCTTAAATTGGTGTAGGTGACTTTCAATTTGTATATACCATAGTTAAGGGGCTTTTTTGTGCTTAAAATACTAGAAATGTTCAATGTATCAGTGTTAAAACTGCAGTAATCAAAGTTGCTATATAGAAGCAATGGATCACGTGATAATGTGAAATGTCTCATAGTGATGAAACCAGTACCACCACTGCCACGGCTTACTGGGAGACTTGAATAGAACAGAGACATTGAAAGGTCAAAATGACTGCTGTGAAAAGGCCTGGGCTTAATGCCGCGTTCACGCTATGTTGGATGTAATGTGAAGGATCAAAAAGATTCTTCTATCAAGGCCTTTCAAGCTTTCACGTGATCCGACAACTCGGGGAAATTGTATTATAACTGAGTTGTTCGTATGAGGGTTTAACATACTGTGCCTTGGCAAAAATTACATTATATCCATTCAATTTGGGTTGAATTATGTTGAATGACGGACTTTGGATCACATGAGGCATTCATGTCTGCTTGGTTTTCAAGCATTTCCAAATCATTCATTATTATTATTATCAGTTGTATGTATCGGAGCTTTCAGAAGATATTTACATCCCAGAAACTTGTATTTACGGTAATTCTGATAGTCCTTGAACGTGGCATAAGGCACATCCAACATAACCACCAGCTCCTTGGTTAAACTCCAGCAGTGGATCTTCATTTACACTATTCTCCACACTATTAAGTATCACATAAAGGCAAAAATGCCCCCCCAAATTGTGCAAAAGCTCTGGTAAACACTTTATATACTACCTGCCGATAATGGAGCATGTAGCTGCTAAAGAGAGAGATATTTTCCTCGAGAGTTGGTGGCAAGCAAAGCAGAGCTAAAAAAAGAAGTGAATATTCATCAGTTGTGCAGAAACATGACTCCTAGTGAATGCTAATGCTGCTGCGTGTCTACTGGATGTATAAATGAGCAACTGATTGCTAAACTGTCCACCACAATAACAATAAGAGATGATTATATAGCAGTATTGTGGTTTCAGCTTGTTCCTCCAACCCCCCTCGAGTGGCCACAAAATCAATTAAAGCAGCTTTTAAATGAAGAACTATTCCTTGATTAAAATTTATTTTCGACCAGGAAACATCTGATGAAAGGGATTAGATGAAACCGTACATAAGCTATAACAGTCTGACTGATCATATGACGATATATATCTGGAGTCCTTCTAACAACCCTTGTGAGATAAATTCAGCTCGTTAGCTTACGTCAACAACTCTCCGGCTAAATGAATCGGTGCAGGACTGTTTGGATTATATTGTGATTATGTTGATCATAAATCAGCTTAATTTCCGTTAATTCCCATGTTCCCTTGGGTTGTTTTTTTTTTTTTTTTTTTTTTTTTGCACAAATTTTATTTTAATTACAGTTTTTTAGTGGTACAATGCAGTGCTTTACAATATAAAGTAAATTAAAGACTCCTTGTGAAGTTCCTTGCATGTACACAGAATGTGAATAATGGCAGCTGTATTCAGTGACACCCCCCCCCCCCAACCCCCTCCTCAGTGAAGGGTAATAATACTGTATGTCTGCAGTGATTTTCTGTTTTATTGTTCATCTGGATGGAACACCGTCAAAGATTAAAGTGAGTCATTAAGTCGGGCTCATAATGACACAATCATCATTAGAGGAGTATTATCAACCTTTGACTTCATTGTATTATCCTTTCTTTTTTCCTTTTATGTATGCGCTCAATGCCTCGGCAGAGCTGGTCACAAGACAGAAGCTCCGGTGCTCATCACATTAATGTCCTGGCTCGACAAAACACGCCGCAAGTCAAAGTGACACTTGACAGCTCATTTAATTCTGAGAGGAAAATGCTGCTCTTCCCATAGAGAGCGTTGTCGAGAGTCTTCTCTGTTATTCCCCCCCACTCCCACCCCCCTCCCGCTGTTCTTCACACCTTTCAGACAAATATGAAGTGCGAGCATTCAGTCGTCGGCCTGTAGAGAATGTGATTATCACACTGGTGTTGTGCATGGTGTTTTTCCATTGAGCTGCTTCCCCCCCTTATGCTTCAAAAAGCCGGCTGGACAGGGTTTAATTATGAAGGAATATTCCTCCTCGCCTTCTTGGAACATTTGCGGGTTCTTTGAATTGAACTTTGACAGCTGGACTTCAGACAAAATCATCAACGCGACCTTTGTTGTGGTCAAATCTAACTAAACATTATTGTGATGTGAAGTATTTTTAGGAAAACAAAAGATGGGACTAAAACAAGAACAAAGAAGCATTTATGGCTATTATCTGAGATGTTTCAACATTGCTGCTAATAGGACACCAGATGAATACGTCTTTTTTTCCCAATATGTTGCATTGATGTATGTTTATCACAAAGGAATCCAAAGTTCTCAAATGTTAAATATTGTCTAAACATAAGCAACCATACAGGAACTCTGACTAAACAAAATAGAGGCCAACATTTTAATTGAAATCAGGAACTATCTGCTGAAGTAAACAATATATGAATCTGACCAGAACAGCTTTCCATACTTAACAATTTACATAACTCGGTGCTATGGATACATCTTGCTTAGCGCTAAAAACACACTGAGGTTTAAACCAAGCCCTATCTGTGATATAAAAACCATAATAATACTTTACTTATATAGCACCATTCATACATAAAATGCAGTTCAAAGGGCTTCACATTTGAAGCAATAAAACAAGAGCAAACAAGTTCAGTGAATTAAACTCAACAGTATAGGTTAAGAAAACATTAAATCAAATGAAACTGAATCTTAAACACAAGATAAAGCACTGATTAACTAAAAGCTTTGCGGTAAAGGTACAGTATGTTTTAAGAGGAGCAAGTAGAGGTAACATATCACATACATTATTATAAAAGACAGAGGTAATTGTGCTGACACCTTTCAGAGTATTAAATATCGACCTCTAACATCAAGAGTGTGTTAATCAGTGTGGGCTGAGTGATCACTGGGTTTTTTCCATGTATCACTTTTCTTATCCAATAACTTGCAATGACACAATATTTACAGGTTAATCAGCCAGTGTGTTGCTATGGTTAAAGGGGGCATAACATGATTTTTGAGATTTTCTGTCATTTATAAACTGTTATGTTGTTGGATGTCTATGTTAAACCAAAGACTGTATAAAAGAAATGGACGTAACATCTGTGACGTCACCCATTGGTTTGTGGACTGCTGCCAATAGTTTCGAATCTAGGCAGCACCATCTTGAAAATTTCAGGTGCATGCTGGGAAAAATAAAAACACGGATTCTACTTATATGGCCATGGGTGGAGGCATGGGCGGAGCGGGGAGGTTGCGATAGGTTGCGATGGCTGGATCTCGAGGACATTGGGCAATCAACCTGTCAACCAGGACATAGCCACGCCCTAATTCATACCCTGCTTTATCGTCAAATATAAAATCAGGTAGGCCAAAATTTCACAAATGAACATCATACTGCATTGAAGAAGGCTTTAAACTAGCGATTGAGACCATAAACACATTTTGAAAACGTTTACTGAGGTTAGAAATCAAGTGAGAAGTTGGTGAATTCTCCATTGACTTGTATAGAGACGGAAGTCCTTTTGACACCAAAACGGTCGCCCCCTGGTGGCCTTTTGATAGAATGCAGTTCTAAGTTACTTCCGCGTTGGCCTCATTTCAGAGGACCGGAACTCCCTGCCTGTGTTAAACGTGGTCAGAGATCCAAAACTTAAGTCAGATTGTGTCGTCTTTGATGCTAAGGTTGTTTTCATGTGTTTAGAAGTCTATATTTTCAGTAAAGAACGAGCGAAAGAAGCAAAATTCTACTACTACTGTTTACGTAGCTTCCAGAGTCGCTTGTTGAAGCTCACAAATCAGAACAGAGCGTCTTTATCGGGAGGGCGGCCTTAAAGAGACAGGAGCTAAAACGGCCTGTTTCAGACAGAGGCTGAACTGAAGATCTGCATAAAGGCCCAGTGAAAGTTATTTCGAGCTTGTTGAACTCTAAATCATTAAAGATATTACAGTAGAGTCTCAGAATATAAAAATGGGCATGATACGTCCCCTTTATTGCACTGCAAATATGTTTTGTTCGTTTATGACCTGCATAATAAATTAAATCATAAACTTAATGGCATTACGAGTCTCTAACCGACCTAAATGTATTCATAATAACTACTTATGAAGAATTTTCTGGTGATTGATTTGACCTATTGCTGCATCTCTAATTTATCAAATCATATCATAAGTGATCCAATGTGAGAAAGGAAATGCATACACACATTTATGATTATCAAGTAAAATGTGATTATTAATCTTAATATAGATTTTAAGTCATATTGCCCCGGCCTCTGTATTAAAAAACATCGATCATTGAGACTCCTCTCACTGCAGGGTTTGCTTTATATTGGAAGCAGAGGAGCACTGTGCTTTATTGATGAGTTGGTTATGAGCCTCATATTCAATATAAAATGATAAAGAAGACATTTACAGGCTCAGTTGTGGTCTTGTATTAGTCCCTGCACATCTCATTGTTGCTGCCTTTTCTTATGAAACCGTCTCTCCTTAATTCTCCAGTCTATTTGATGTGTGTGTTATGAATGCTTCAGGGAGCAGTAGAGCTAGAGGAGACAGTAATTGTTAAGACTGACCTGAGACATGAGTTATAAAGTCGAGCTTGGTCTGACTTGAAGCTTTTCTACATCGTATTGTAAAATAAAATGCAATACACCGTTTCATCCTGTTCTCTCTGTCTCTGTCTTCTTTTATCCAGATGCAAGTTTTTCAGTTTGACAGAGACTCCGGAGGACTACACCATTATCGTCGATGAGGAAGGCTTTAAAGGTGGGCCTCGCTTTGTGGATCTTTAAAGTCACTGTGGCAACCATAGATGGGGCAGCAGGAGGGAGGGAAGGGAGGTAAAGAAGAAAAAAAAAAAAAAGAAAAAAAAGATCACATTGTGTAATCTGTGATTCTCTGCAGTTCCACGTAGCCTCAGCTGCCACTGTTTGAGCACATTTTGTCATTATGGATGTGGGGGCCAAGCTGCCACTCGCCGTGTTTTTTTGTGGTTGGCTGAGTGAGTGAATCCATGTCATTACACACCCTTTTCCAGGGTGACTGTCCTTTGTTGCCCTGGAGACGACGGGCTATTTGTTGCATAACTGGCGCAGGTATTTTCTACTGGTGACTGGCTCTGAGTGTGTTAATGCCTGCTGGAGGTTGAACTAAGACTTTAAAGTAAAGCTCTTGCAAGGTTAGATACATTTTTTAAAAACTTCAAAAAGAGACTGAGAAGACTAAGATTTCTAACCTTACTCCAAACACTGACTTTAAGGTATTTTAGGCAGGCTGTATACTTTAGATTAATATAATTGCCTATCCTGTTAAACCAACTGTGTTAAAGGTTGTTGATTAACTAGACCAGGTTGAAGTGGCTAATAATTCAGCTAATACATTAACGCTGTGTGGCTTGTTGTTCAGTTACTACAGTGATATAAGTTTTTAATGTTTTAACAAACTTTTTAATCAATATTATGATTATAGTTTCAAAGCATAATCAGTGACAATAATTAATTATATTGTTGATGTGTTGTTACTGCAGATTATTTGTCAGTTTAAGCCACAAGTGATTGGATAATGACAAATGTTAAAATGTACTATAACTCTTAGTTAGTTAGTTCTGTTTCTTTGTTTAATGTCGTCAGGTTAGGCTAACCCAGAGGTAGGCTAATATTAGACCGTTGGCCAAATCCGGCCCTACAACACAATTATTTAGCCCCCTAATGAAAGTTTTCCTTTTTAAACATTAAATCAAATCTTTAACATGACTCTTCATAACAATGTAAAAATGAGGCTCATTTACATTCCACTGAATATTAACTACAAAATTATAAGATGATTAAAACATGCACTCTGTATTAATAATCTATCCTCTCTTTATTGCCAGTGAAGTATTAACATTGAATAGACAATAGACAACCATAAAAGTGTTTTATAAACTAGTTTTGGTCTTGAGTGAATCAAATTAAATAAATTACAAATCAAAGATGTTGCCTGTACAATGCCAACCAAAAAAACTGGCCCCTAGTTAAATATAATTGGGCTTAATTATTGATTGTCACTAACTTCAAGGCTACCACCTTCACTGTTAAAGCAGTTGGGGAAACAACAGACGTGACTTTTCTTTATCATGAGAAGCTGCCGCGTTTATTAATGATGCACTGCAGCCTGTACTTCACTGCCAGATAGTCTACTCAATACTTGATTGGTCAACGGCATGTGCCAATATTCTCCGGTGCTGAGTGCTAGAGAACGAGAACATTATTTATGATACGACGATCAGAAAAAGACATTGATAGATTTACTAGCCTGATGTGGCATTTTACCATGGATGCATTATAAGAGCTGGATATGGCGTCTCCGCTCAGCCCATCAGCTGATTTATTTTTTCTCCAGTGGCCATTCACGGTATTGCAAGGAAAAATCCCCCTGCAGCCCAAAAAACATTTTCCTCATAGACCACCATTATAAAACTGCAAAAAAAAAGGTCAATTATGACTCGTTTTATTATGCATTTTTGATCCATGGAGGTTTTATATTTGTAGAACCTTTCTCAAGCTGAGCAAAGTGGTTTAAAAATCTGTGAAATCATTACAGTGTAAAGTCTGTGAGCGGAGAGAGAAACACCACTGAGCATGTGCAGTGTGCCTCATACTATGGAAGCAAACCCAGAAGCTAGAAACCTTTTTTGGTGTATGCACCAGCTGAGGTGCTCTCATAGGACTGAATGTGCACCATTTTTGGTCTGGTATCCAGCTCTTATAAGACATCCATGAATTTAACTTGCCCCAGGCAATCGGTCTAGCCTTATTGTTAAACCATGGACTTCAATTTCTGTTTTAGAGCCTCACTGTCTTATTCCAGCATTATGAATAAAGGCCAGGTGTAACTCGTATCTCAAATGTTATTCTCTCCTTAACTGACTTTTAAATCCTGAGAAACTTTGGACACAATGATCCAGAATGTATAATCAAACAGGGAGGTACCATCGTCTAGACTGGAATTTAATAGGACAGGCGGAAAAGCTCGTCTAATACAGGGTCTGGGACGGCTGCTCTATCACTGACTCTGACACAGAAGGGTGGAGGCCAGGAAGAATATTGTATTTCCCATAATTCTAGGTAATAAAAAGGCATTAGTAATAGTATTCCTTGTTTTGTAAAAACAAAGAGCATCTGTGTTAAAGATGAAAACCAGAAACTGGAGCTGCATTAAAACAAAAAAATAAAAAAACAAAAAAAATTGAGGAACATCCATTACTCATGCTCATTGCTCACTCTTACCACCTGTTTCTCTTCTATTTAATTCAAGCTGGTGTTGGAAAATGTGTCATTACATGTTCGTTTTTGCCAGGAAAGAGCTAGCAGGCATTTGATGTTTAGAACAACTGGTGTTGTGCAATATTAATACAATGGTGTATTACTGTCACCATTAATAAAAGCAACAAGTCTTATTTTAGGTTGTTTTTTTGTCTGTTTTTCTTGACATGACTGTCTTGTGTCTTCTCAGAGCTGCCTGAGTCAGAGCACATCAGTGTTGCTGATGCTACATGGTTGGCCCTCAACGTGGTGTCAGGGGGCGGCAACGCCTCCAGTTCGCAACCCATTGGAGTCACAAAAATCGCTAAATCAGTCATTGCACCGCTGGCCGACCACAACATCTCTGTTTTCATGCTGTCGACGTATCAAACGGACTTTATTCTGGTGAGTGTGGATAATAACGCTCCAGTACCACTTTGGTTTAATTTTTTTTCATTTTTTTTACTATTTTGAGACAATGTCAACATTATCTCCAGTCAAAAAATGAGTGTGGCTCTTAACGGCTGCAAACAGAAAACAGCATTAAACAGTCCGTGTTGAACTAAACTTGTACAAGAGGTTGAATATGAAAGTAAGTCCACCCAAAATGTGTTTTTTGTATCATTAACATCCTGTAGGAGTAGGGTTTTCAGTTTTTGATTTTTAAATATATGTTATCAAAGCCAATCAGCGTCTCATATGTGATGATTTTATACTTTTCTCCATAATACATGATAGTTAACTTTGCACCTATTTTAAGATCACTCCGACTTTTGGATGAATATGAAAATACATATGAAGACGTCACCTTTTGACTCTGTGGCATTTTATTAATAATGAATCGTCAGCTGCAGTCCTGATTTCTACAGTGACAAGTTTTCACTGTGGCATCAAGTATCTAATGGGCCACTGAAGCTGCATGTCCATCTTCATGTTATTTGAAAACCATTTTAACAGATATACGAATTCAAGCTGTGTCATGATGGACGCAATAATACGATTTTAACAGCCACCAGTGCAGCCTGCAGTGTGTGAATTTTGTTACTAAAATGACAGATTCAAATAAAGGGCAGATATCTGGCTTCAAGAATGCAGCCAAATGTAAAGTTACAATCCTTAAGATTTCAGTCTTGTCCGGCTCCATCTTGGTTTTTTTGGAGCCAGAAGTGAATACAATTGGACGAATATGTAATAATATGTGAATATGGGGTTACGGTATAGTTACGTGACCTATAACTTTAAGCCTTAATAAAACTGAAACATCTGAGTCCAGGTTGTTAACATGTTTATTTCTGCTGTAAAGTCAAACATTTTAACACAGGGGTCTACGGGGATCGACTCGCTTCTGGAGCCAGCCTCAAGTGGCCATTTGCAGAACTGCAATTTTTTATACTTTGTCATTTTTCAGATACGTTTATTTATAGAGTGCATTTAAAGAACAGCAAATGTTAACGCTGAACTACATGCTGCATCATTTAATGTGAATTCCTCGAGTCTACGAAGGTGATGTCAATTTTGCCACTAACAATGAAAATAAGAAAAAAGATAATTACAGAATATAATTGCATTGAATGGCTGCTTAACAAAAAAATGTTTTTTTTAATAAACATCTCGATAATTATAACATCCCACTCTTTAAAATTCTCAAGCAGAAGCAAAATAAATCAATAAAAATGGACTTCTTTATATTTTTATTGACTTAAAACCTAGGACGTTACACAATAGCAAACAAGACAATACAAACTTGGATACATTTTCTATCAGAAATGACTGTAAAGTTTCCTTGTTCTTGTTTTTCAACTCATGCATTCATGAGTACAGTTAGAAGCTGATCAGTGTGTTTATGAGCAGACAATTGATCAGGTTCCCAGCTTGCTTAAATGGTTGCATTAGTTGTCTGTTATGCAACCGTTGGCAACACGTTTCTTTCGTCCACAATGCCTGATATGACAAAGCAATAACCTTGGATATAGTGTACCTTCCACAGGCCCACTTCCTTTGATTTAGGAAGAAATCCTCTCATACCAAAGCCTCTCTGGCCACAGGGAGTCTTTTTTTTTTATTGCCTTTCTTTGGTGGAAAAACAAGGTCTGCTGCACGGCTCTGGCATGTTTATGAAAATGAAAGAGAGAAAAAAAAAACACCCTGTGTCGATGTTGATAATCTGTTGATAGTTACGTAAAGGGGATCAGCAGCTCAGGCTCTTGCTGCTGGAATTCCAGGTATCATACACGAGCCTGTTTCCTGTCTTAACACCGGCTGCTCCGACCCACAATCCTAATTATTGGTGTAAAAAAAATAAAAGACCTGCTGCGTTGACCCATGTTCTCCCTCTGTCCTCATCTTGCGTTACCATAGCTCAAAAGTCGAGACCCGCTTAAGATTCGTCTTTTTCACCGTTATGATCTTTTGTGTTACATAAAGCGGTAAAGCCTGACCCAAATGGTGAATGCACTCATTTAGAGAGAGCCAGAAGGATCCCGACTGAGTCAAGCCGCTCGGAGCTAAACACCAACTTCTCTCAAGCAATTTTACCTTCTACTCACATTCGTACAGACTCTCAAAGCAATAGCTGTCACCCCGAATAAAGAAACACTCTATTACTACCAAATGCATTTCTTTCTCTAGCTTTTGTATCAGAGATGACAAAGAAGACACTCCAAGGCTTCATTTATTGATTTTGGGTCTAAATTATTCTCCTATCAATACACTTGGCTCCTTACATTTGATGGTGAGGTACTGGTCTGCATTACATCATAAAAAAAAGCCTTTATAGGTCATATAATGTTTAAATAATTAACATTAAATCTTAAAATGAAAGAAATGGAGGGAAAGGAGGAAGGAAGGGAGGAAGACGGAAGGAAAGGAAAGGAGGGAGGAAGGAGGTGAGGAAGGAAGGCAGGAAGGGAGGAAGGTAGGAGGGAAAGGAGGAAGGAAGGGAGGAAGGGAGGGAGGGAGGGAGGAAGGAAGGGAGGGAGGTAGGAAGGGAGGAAGGAAGGAAGGAAGGGAGGAAGGAAGAAAGGAAGGGAGGGAGGGAGGATGGAGGGAAGGGAGGAAGGAAGAAAGGAAGGGAGGAAGGGAGGATGGAGGTAAGGAAGGAAGGCAGGAGGGAGGGAGGAAGGGAGGAGGGTAGGGTGGAGGAAAGAAAGGGAGGAGGGAGGAAGGAAAGAAGGAAGGAAGGAAGGAAAGAAGGAACAGTCAAAACAGACGGGGTCAATTTGACCCGGGAGGACGACACAAAGGTTAAAGATCTTTTTACCCCATAAACAAAAGAGGCTTCAGTCCATTCTTCTAAATATCCATTTTTACCAAAACTCTTCCCTGAGACAGACTGTTTACAAAACTATTAACTTAATTTCCGTGAAATTTGCTGCAGATATTTAGAGTGCCCTGTAGGCTCAAGCTTAATATTTTTGTTGATCTTAAAAAAAAAAAAATCTAATCAGTTCCCACTTGTATGAATGTGCTGAGGTGCTCTGTTCGTACTGCAGTTGTATAAGGACCCAAAGATGGAAAATGTGATCATATTGTGTCATTGTTGTGGAAAAATTCAAACTTAGATTATCTTAAATGCACCTCCGAATTGATGTGTTTTTTCCTGTGCTTCCCTTTGTTACTTTTATTCCCTTTTATACATTTGGAGCAGTTTATTACTATTGTGTAGCTGCACTGAAAATGTCTATTCATATTTTTATTTTACCGTAAATCATTCTGTTTATTTCATTCAATGTATTTTCTTTTTTTATTATGCTTTTCAAAGTTGGTCTAAATGCATTTCTTTTGCTTTGTGTAGAGCACTTTGAGTTCCAGCTTCTATAAAAATAATTTATTTTCCATATTTTGCAGCTCTATTGATGCAAACATTGTACTGCTTGTACTCTTGTGGTAAAAAGAGAGACTCGAGCCTGAAGGCGAAGTTCTCAATTAGCCTCATGTTGCAGTAAACAGCCTCTTGCCTTGGACCAGCCTTCAACAATATTACATGTAAAAAAAAAAAACATTACAAGCAGAGATACATTTATCATTTTTTTCCCCACCTACACAAGATCTACTCTAAACCAGATTCCAATGCAGCGGCAAGGTTGCTGGAGTGGTTTTCCCTCAAAGCAGCTATGTTGTTGTTACTATTCTCTTTGTAACTGGTAGAATATAAACAGTCTGAGCCCCTTTTTTGGAGATAATCAAAAGCCGTTTTGAGAAATGTTGCAGGTTATTAAAACTGAATAAATATAGATGAAGCAGGGCACAGGAGAAAAAAAAGTAAATTACAGCATATTGTTTCATTTATTCCCCTTCTTATGTCCGTCCCTGTTTTCCAAGACACAGAAACACCACCGTTTCACAAAGATTCATCCCGATCCTCACTGTCTCACATTTGCTCTGAACCTCAACTTTTTTTCTTTTTTTTCCCTCTCATCATCAGGTTAGAGAGCGAGACCTGCCGATGGTCATGCACACGCTGTCTTCCGAATTCACTTTGCTTCGGGTCGTCAATGGAGAGACTGTTGCTGCTCACAATCTGGGAGTCACCAACGGCTTTGTAAAGCCAAAACTTGGTAGGTGTAAAGAAAGCATGTATATGTTATAAGACGTTAATGTTATCCTTTCAAGAGATATGCAGATAAGAGTGGTGGATGAGCTTTGATTTTACACTACACATATCTGTAATGTAATCCAACACCATTGTATCAACATCTGTTTAGCATCAATAGGCTTACTTAGAGATTTTACTTCATGTAATTTACAAATATTCAGTATGGGACTGTGTGTTAAAACATTGAGCTAAACCTTTTTTTCAATTTTATTTGACATGTTATGTACGTAGAGCTCAAACTTTCTTCCTTGACAGCAGATTTCAACCTCAGCTTTGAAGCCAACACCAAAATAGAAAATGCTCATTATTATTATTATTATTATTATATTGCTGTGTCTAACCCTTCATGTGTCCCTTTTTTATTTTTCAGTGCCCCGCCCCATCATTCACCCGTTATCCAGTCCCAGCAACATGTTCTGCGTGACCAGCTTGGACCCAGACACGCTGCCCTCTGTAGCCACCCTGCTCATGGACGTCATGTTTTACTCTGGAGGGTAAGAAACACCTCATCTTAATTTAAATACAAACAATTACCTTCATTATCAACATGGACTTTTGTTGGATTCAATACCTATATGAACTGAAATCTGAGCACAGAGGACAATAACACAAGACATTACATTAGCAATTCTAGCTTGTTTCTCTCCTAATTATGTTGTTAGTTATCCTATAACAGTATTTATAATATACATTACCTGAATATAAGTTTCTAGTGGTATGGCTCTAAGTCAGTCAACAGGTGGAGGTTTCTGGCACAACTTCAGAAGGGAAAAGTCAGAAGAAAGGCAAAGCTCCAGCAACACTTGTATAGAACACATTTTCGGCTTGCGGCCTTCATTAGGGTCCGATCACTATTAATAAAGTTATTCTATACTAGTGTTGTTGGAGCTTTGCCTTTTTTCTAAGTCAGTCTACTACTTTGATCTAAACCGTAACATGTGAACAAACATCTATCAGATGGATTACTATGAAAGTTTGATGAATCCTGCTGACTTGGAGGAACACCTGACTTTTCCTCCAGCACCAACAACAGACTTTTTTGATATTAGAAGAGTTATCATTATCATTAAATGTGGTTCAGATATTCATGTTCCCCATCCCTAGACCTGCCTTCTAAGCATCTAGATACCGTGATAATCCATTTATACTCTTGAAGAGAAAGGAGCAAAAACAAGCTTCTTTCAGACAGACGCTGAGCTGAGGCGTTGCATAAGAGAAATATAATAAATCATGTAAGATATTCTCTGTATGAAATGCTAAATATCAATAACATGCACACGAATAGATATAGAATAAATGTTCACCATTACTTGTTGACTATCAGCAATCAAAACTTCTTAGATGTTGCAACCATACGAGTGAAAATGTGCGAAGCTTAAGTGGGTTTGATCGTTAGGTGTGAGATAGAAAAAAACTGAATGTGATTTCTGCGCCACTAGTCCCAACACATTGAGTGTTTGAGTGTTGAGCCTTCCTTTCCAGGCCAAAGGAGCCAGGAGCATCCAGCGAGGACTCGAGCCACATCCGCTTCTTCTCCTTCTCGCTGATCGAGGGCTACATCTCTCTGGTCATGGATGAACAGACGACTCAAAGGTTGGACAGCAACCAACACCTGACGCTCAAAAAGCACATTTATATTGCTGCTGAGTAATTAAGCCAAACTTGTTCTGTTATTTTCTTTTTAATCAAGATGAGACTGGGACATTATGTTCACGCATTGGGAACAAATTTATGATTGTTGTTTTAGGGGGGTGATTAGTTTGTTGCCAAGCAATAGCAGAGCAGTTTGGCCATATACGATGTCACAGCGGGTTTCAGTCTGACTCATTTATTCTCCGCTGCTCTTCTCTTTCTCGCAGTGTGCTCTCTAATTAAGCACGAAGGCCACACAGAAACTTGAGCAGCTGCAGATCCCATGTGGTTGCTCCTCTATTGCCACCACTTTAGTACCTGATCATAGATGGTCCATTCATAAATGAGGTAGCCCTTTTATATGGGTCACTAATGTCTTCAGGACATATCGCGGTAAAGTAATAATTGGACCACACTTTCATTATTTATATATTACTTATATATATATTTTTAAAAGTTGATATTTTGCTACTGCAGCATGTAGGTCAGCCTTGTCCCAACGTTTATGTAAGACCTAATGTGTTGCCTTAAAGAGATAGGTCACCCATTTTACTCTACTTTACAAAGGCTCTCTTATTCACTGCAGCGGGTTGAACAGTAGCAACAGCTATTCACCTGCTGATGTTCATCTGTTTTGCTCCAATTACTCATTGGTTAATAGTTAGCTTCCTCTGTTACAGGCCTGCACAGTATCTGTTAACTAGAGCAAAACAAAGACGTGCTTTGAAGTAGAGTGAGGCAGCGCTTGGCAAAACATTTGATCTCTCAAATAACAGCCAAGAAAACTAAGATACTTTAAATATTTTAAAAAGGTAAGGATGTATAGTCTTAGTTGTTTTTTTTTTCTTATGCTGCATACATACATAGCCACTCTTTAATGATATGTCCTGTATGCGCATATAAAAAAACAAGACTTTTTAATCTTTTGGGGTTTTAATGACAGCACTGCATCAAACTGTAACAACCACAGACATTGAAATATAACCCACATTAGCTGATCAGATACAAGCTGATAACTGAGCAGAGTCATTCATGTAGTGAAGAATTTGTGTTGTGCAGAGTATCTGCAGGTTTTAAAAAACTTTTTGAATTCAGTTTTTTTCCTTTTAAAAAAAAAAAAAAGTTAAAAGTCTCTATCTTGTCTGCCATAGACAGTAATGTTAGTTTTAAGATGTTTTTGTATCCGATTGCAGTAGTCGTTATATGAGCTACAAAGATTTGTTATAAAATCAGTAGCCAAACCACAGAAAATGAATTGCCAACTATTTTGTGATATGATACTATGATCGATAAATCATTTTAAAAGTCAAAAATATGGAACATTTTCAGGTTCCAGCTTCTTAAATATGTAGATTTTTTGGTTTCTTGAGCTTTTGGAAACAGTGACCAACATTTTTCTGACATTTTATAAACCAAACAACTAATTGATGAATCAAGAAAATGATGAATAGACTTGTGGGTATTGAAAATAATCATTGCTAGACACCGATTAATGTAAAAGTAGGATTGGTACAACAGTTCAGTTCTTTCTGTGAGGATTCAATCAACACCGTCAGACCTGTAGTCTCTTCTGCGAGGTATGGTAACCAGAAACCTCCCTGCATATCAAACGGTAACATCACAACACAAAAATAACCACAAAGTTGAAAACAACATCTTGTCCTACACCGTAGCTAGATGGACAAGCTACGAAACAAACATCTGATATCAATTTACAGATTAGACAGCTGCAAATATCAACAACAGTTAGTTTAGATGCTAAACGGTGCGGTCCCATTTTTCAATACTGCTGCTAACAAACTTTAGCTGCTAATTTAATTGTTGTTTCTGTATTGGCCCTCATGGTGTTCATTTCTTTGTACTTTTATTCCTTTTCTAGGTTTCCAAACAATGTCCTCTTCACCAGTGCCTCTGGTGAGCTTTGGAAAATGGTTCGAATTGGAGGACAACCGTTAGGATTTGGTGAGTTTTATTTACCACAATGCTAGTTATGGTAGGTTATATGACTGTAAAATGTACTGGTACACTATCAGAGATTAACCCACCTCCAAATAAATGTAATACTTAAATTAATGTAATAAATATACTCAGATTATTGATGAGTAGTATAGATATTTTTTGCAACTTTGCATGTATTTATATGCATTAACTGCATATGTGCAAGATTACATTATGACCAAACAGTATTTTGGTACTGAAGCTTAATATAAAACTGTTAATCCATCCATCAGCTTGTATTTAATTGCATTCTGTGTATTATTAATAGGCTTAAATTGAAATTGGTGAACTCTGCAGAAACCCAGGCATATTTATTGTCACTATAAATACTATGACACTAAGACACACCTCCAACAGACCTTAATTAATTAGTTGTGACATTAAGACATCAAAGTGGATCCCTTAAAATAACAGATGAATGATCTTCTGCCTCTCTAATTCGTAGCAGTACAAATACAAACTTGACACTGTGCTTAAACAGCAACTGTTTTGGGGGTTTTTTAAAATATTTTTCCAGTATCCACTTTTATATAATTAATAGTGTTACATGAGACCCAAGTTCAAAGTCCACTCAAAGTCTCACCACATGGACAAACTAATAACTGAATCAGTCAGTATAGTTAATTAGTTACAGCGGGGGGGGGGGGGGGGGGGGATAAAAAACAAGATCATATCTACATCTAAAAAAAAAAGCTTTGATTTCAGATTCCTAAGTACTTCCTAAGAACCTAAGTAGGTTTTAAAAAGTTCTGAACACAACACACAAAAGTCTGAAATATTTTCTCTTGCCAGTGATGTTAGATAAGATATTCCTTTATTAGTCCCACAGCTGTGGAATTTACAGTATTGCAGCAGCAAGAGGATAATAAAAATGGAAAGAACATCAATAAAAAGTATTAAGAACAATAAGTAATAAGTAAGTGCACACGCAATAACAAAAAAAAAGTTAGAGTGGATGATCTGCAAACACAGTAAATAGTAATAGCTAGAAAGCTCATCCACTCCTAATGGGCAAGTGTCAATTAATTTTAGCATTAATTTAATTTAATTAATCATTTTTCATTGTTTAATCCACTTTTCTGCCACTTCTTTGGCTGCAAGTTGCATCCATTTAATTAATCATATCACCAATACCACTATTATATTCTGTATAGTAAATTATAATAAATAATTTTAGGCCATATAGTCCCAACTAGGGCTGGGCAATAAATCAGTATTTTATCAATATTGTGATATTTTATAGATATCGTCTTAGATTTTGAATATCTTAATATCGTGATATGAAATAAGTGTCTTTTCCTGCTTTACAGTAAAAATTAATTTTTCTGAGCTTAACAAACTGTTCTATTTTCTGCCTTTATCCACTTAGTTATCATATCCACATTACTGATTATTATTTATCAAAAATCTCATTGCTTTAATATTTTCTGAAAACAATGATGTCATCTTTACAATATTATATTGAGGTATTTGGTCAAAAATATTGTGATATTTGATTCTGCCCATATCAGCCAGGCCTAGTCCCAACTGGTAATACTATATACAGTATGGTATTGTTAAATTTAACCTTAAAGTGAAACCCTTTTATTTGTTTGTTTGTTTCAGATGAATGTGGCATCGTGGCTCAAATATCAGAACCTCTGGCAACAGCTGACATTCCCGCTTACTACATCAGTACCTTCAAGTTCGACCACGCTCTGGTGAGAGAGAGAGAGAGAGAGGGAGAGAGAGGGAGAGAGAGAGAGAGACTTCTTTTAAATTCATTTAGATTAAATATGAAGGTCTGCTGTCCGAAAAGAGGACAGGGTTTTAAAATATTTGTGTCTTCTCCTCCAGGTCCCTGAAGAAAACATCCAAAGTGTCATCGGCGCTCTGAGGACCGAGAGCTCAGCGCAGTGAAGGAAGCCGGCGGGAGAAAAAAAAAAAACGATGAAAACAACCGGTTTTCAAAGTCATTTCGTTTATCATGTCCAAAAAGTGCCAAGAGCTTATTAGCGGACTACTGTGGATCGGCTCTGACAGGAAGGGATCTAACCACAAAAGCGTGGGTGGCGTATGAAGGAGTGTGGCAGCAGTGTGTTAGGGATGCCTTTGTTACTCGGTCATTTTCTTTACCCTCACCTCCTCCTTCCTTCATTTGGCACTTGAGGCCTCCACTGCCTGCTCTGGTAGTTGTTGCTTTAGTTTACCAGACTGAATATGTTTCTTTTCCTCTCTAAAGCTGCTTCTTCCCACTCCCTGACCCCTCACAAGCACCATACTGTATTAGTTACATAATTCCTCTCATGGAAGGATGACGAATGTACTCTCAAAAACGAAAGAAATATTCTATATATATGTATATATATATAGACATATATCAAGCTCTCCATTTTCTTTTTTTTTTCTTTTGGTGTTTTTTTTTCAACAGGTCATTTCTCAGTGCCAAGATGTTTGAATGCCTAAACTGATGCCTTTGTCAAAATACGTGTGCAATTGAAGGAGACAATTTTGGAGACAGCCAGCGATGCCAAGCGGCCTGGTTCAGTCATGTATGGTGTGGTTTTTTTTGCTTTTTATTAGCTGTTGAACATTGTTTTTAATCACAACAATGATCTGACTTGTTGGGAGTCCCTCAATCCCTAGATGTTAAATTCAGAGGCCTCGTGATGCTTGGTCTGATGAAGCATGAAGTGAATCCATCATCCTCTTGATGAGGGATTATTCTTTCTAGTGCTCTCATAAGTAAGATGAATTCACACTGTGAGCAACCTGGTTTATCAGTCACTCAGAATCAGCAGATTTTATTTAGGTAGAGAGTTGTTTTTTTTTGGCAAGAAAGCACAATTTGTGTAGCATTAATCATGAAATTCAGATTAATTTCTGAATCAGTTTGGTCTAGAGAAAGTGAGACAGTTTATCTAATCTAAAATCAATTATAAAGTAGAAAAAATACATTTAATTGAGAGGTTGGTGCCATCAAAAAGGCAAGCTGTTACCATGGCAATAACATTGGTTAGGTAATGTCACCATGACGAGAATAGACATAGCCATGACAGTTGATTGTCACATTTTGGTAGCATTAAACCAGGATTTGGTTGGACTAAAAGACCCTTTAAGGAGTCAAATGTTCAATTGTATCTGTCAAGTACATTTTCTTTTAATGGTTTTAAACCTGTTTTAAAAGGTGTTACCTCGCTAACTAAAACTATTATTAGCATTATCAGTTAACCATAGACAGTAAATGCATCGTGCTCCATCATCTCATCCAAATATGCTGACATCTGGCTTATTTTTTACAGTATATGGTTGACATACTAAAGCTGAGACGTCGACCACAGTAAACATAACCTAAACATCAGCATGCTAATATGTTAGCCGCCATATTTACTGCGCGAAAACTGTTGAAAATCAAACATGAACTTTTATCCATTGTATAACTTGGCGGTTTCTTTACAGCTAGCTTCTTTACAATAGCAGCTAACATTGTCGTAGACTCTTTAACTTGTTTTGTAATGTATTGATTCATCTAAATAAGACAAAGAAAAGTCAAAAATGAATATATTCTTCACAATGCACTCTAACCTGTAGGTAGAATAAGGAGGATAGCTCTTATTGAAGCCTTTAGATTTTTAGTCTCACAGAGTCTTAATGAGAGGGAAATACTACAAGTAACATTGTGAGTTAATGTTTCGTCACACAATCAAGTTATTAAAAAAACTTTATTTTAAAAAAAAGTGATTATAATTACAAAAAAGTATATAATAATTCTGCAATTAGATCAGTGTAATGGGTAGTATACAAAATATTTATAAAAAAAAAAAGGTTATTTCTTTATTCAGACCTGAATTACTGACATATATTTATTGAATATATAATAAAGCGTAATTGACAATTAAATAATCATTAGTCGCTGCCCTACTTCCGCACTTAGCATCAAACTCAATATCGATTATAAGCAGTCTTAAAACTTGAGTTGAGCGTGCATAAAAGAATAGTTTAACATTCTCAGTAATACAATATTCACTTTTTGCTAAGAGTTATTTGTCTGCTTTAAGCCAAGAGGCAATTATGTTAGCTTAGCTTAGCATAAAGACAGGAAAAGGTTAGCCTGGCTCTGTCCAAAATTAAAAAACATACCTAGGAGCATCTCTAAACTTTACTAACAGCTATTTGTGAGCAAGTGGCAAATGAAAGAAATAGTTACACTACATAAAAGCTTTTATTTTGACAGCTGATGACAGTAAAAACAGTAAAAAGCTTGTCCTGCTCGACCAGCAAACCTTTGACTGTTTTTAATTATGTTTCAGTCTCTTGTGATGACTCGAAGATCTCGTTGCTCACAGTGTGAACCCACCAGTAAGACCTGATGATAAATGCAATGATGAATATGTTTGCCTCGAGTAATAAATTACTGAGCCACTTTGACAGTGTACTATAATAAAGGCAGTTGTAAGTGCGCTAAACATAAGCTAAGGTTCACACAGGGAAGGAACATCTCCCTCCAAGCCCTGGTGTCCATTGCGGTCTTGAATCCCCCCCCTCCCCTGCCCCAGTCTGCACTTTAATGCAGGTCCCACCCCCACAGACCTGCTGTACTGATGTGAAAATGGGGAGGGCTATTTACTTTAGAAAGATCCTGCCCTTATGGGGAGATTTCTGTTGGTCTTAAGCATTTGGTAATGATGTTTTTTTTTAGTTTTTTTTTTCTTTTCACCTTGCACCTAACAACTTTTCTTCTGATCACATCTGATTAGTAGGAACTCTGTATTTTATCAGTGTTAAACCATGAGGAAGGTGACATTTCTTCTGATTCCATTTCAATGAAAAAAAAAAAAAAAAAAAAGGTTTTCATTTGGAGCTTCTTGTGTGGAAAAAAATAAACAAGCTTTTTTTGGAGCTTGTTGTGTGTTCAGTTTTCAACGATGTGTCATTTTTACTGTCTTTACTTACCAACGAGGATTGTCCTCTCACTGCTATTTGCTCCCGATGTGTACTTTAAACAATAAACTGGTGACATCTCTGCCCAATCTGGTCTTCAGAGCCTCCAGATTAACTGTAAAGCAGACTTTTCAATCAAACGTGGTTTATCCGTACACAGAATATAATCTGTGAGTTAATATCATGAATAAATTAGTATTATCAGCTAATATGGAGTCTAGAAAGTAACAGAAAAGCTGCAGGGATTTCCAAGCTTTGGGGACAAACTCCATTCGTAAACAAGTTCAACTCAAACTAGAAATGAAGGATGTTATTGTGTGCCTATAATAACCTGCCAAGCACAAACAGCAGCAGTGATGTCGCCAAGACTTTTGCTGACAATGTTTTCTGTTGTTTTTTTAATATATCAGCAGTAAATCAATCCAACTGGAACTTGTTTCCCTGCTGGTGAAAAGACATTTTCTCAACCCTCAGAGGTGTGAAGAACTCAGAGCCAAAAGCATGAAAACCATCACTTGCTAAATTTAAATGATCCTCTCCATATTAGTTAACCTTTGTGTCATCCTCCCGGGTCAAATTGACCCTGTCTGTTTCGATTCTTCCTTCTTTCCTTCCTTCCTTCTTTCTTTCCTTTCCTCCCTTACTTACTCCCTCCCTCCTTTCCTTCCTTCCTTCTTCCTCCCTTCCCTCCCTTACTCACTCCCTCCCTCCTTTCCTTCCTTCCTTCTTCCTCCCTTCCCTCCTTCCTTTCCTTCCTCCCTCACTCTTACCTTCCTTCCTTTCCTTCCTTCCTTCCTCCCTTCCTCTTTTCCTTTCTCCCTCCCTCCCTCCTTTCCTCCATCCTTCCTTCCTTCTTTCCTTTTCTCCTTTCCTTCCTTCTTCCTCCCTTCCTCCTTTCCTTCCATCCTTGACTCAAGGACAACAGGAGGGTTAAAGAAATAAATATAAAGATTTATATTCTACGAACTTCATTTTGACCCACGTGAAAGCTTCTAGAGATCTCTATGAAATTAGGTATGCGTGGATGATTTTGGTGACCACTTCATCTTTCCACTTGATAACCATTTTGCAAACAATGACAGCCAGATGTTTAAATTTGTTGCGAGTCTTCATGTTCTGCAGGAGAGGTTTTTCCTGTCTTTTTGATGGTGCCTTGTAGAATAGATTCACAATCTTTCAAGTCGGTGTTACCCATAAGAAACCTACTTCAATGCTAATTTGGGCAGTTGACGTATTGTTTTAAGGAAGACCTGATAAACTGTGAACTTGTCCTTTACCCTGATAGGTAAAAGTGACATTTGAACAAAGAAAATATGAAAATATGAAGGGCAGATTGCTCAGAAACTTGAACATCAGATTATAAACCCTCTCGATCGGCTTTTGATTAGCACCACCCTTGGGAAAAGCCAACTTTCATACAAGATACGTCTTAATCTAAAGTGTAACGCTAGTTTTTGTGATTTAATTGTCGCCCATAGAGTAGAGGAAGTAACAAGTGAAGACATCTTTTGCCTGTTTATACTTTGAATCATGTTTCCTAAAGCGTTAGCCTTCATGGTTGGGGTTAGGCAGTGCTTAATTTGTAAATCAAAAAAAGTGCCGGACCGCAAAGTACATATGACAGCTCAGGGATGAGGAGACGGGCACAGGTCCTACAGAAAACGTGCTGAAAACAACATGAAAATGCTCACTTGCCACGCTGTGAGACTTACAAGCTTCAATTTCAAATAATATCCATGGTATAAATGTTATGACAATTATTTTAGGCTATACTCCGCACAGCACAGGCAAATGCCCACATCACCACAGGTGGGACTTAAAGTATACAGTCAGCAATTAATTTCTCAACTGGTCTAACGTGTAAAAAAAATCCAATCACTGACCTGTCGCTGGACGTCCCACACTCCTCTCCTTCTGAATCTTCCTGCAGTAAGCCATCTGATGTCGCCGTTCCCGCCTCTTGCTCCGGCTGTTGTACCGGGCTAGCTGATGCCAGGGCTCCCGCCTCTTGCTGGTCCACCTGGCTGACTGCTAGCTGTAGCTGGCTCCTGCTCCGGCTGGCGGTGAACCTGACCAGCTGCTGCCACGGTGCCCGCCTCCTGCCCCGGCTTGGCTAACTGTCGGTGAACCCGGCTAGCTGCTGCCATGGTGCCAGCCTCCTGCCCCGGCTTGGCTAGCTGTCGGTGAACCCGGCTAGCTGTTGCCATGGTGCGAGCCTCCTGCCCCGGCTTGGCTGGCTGTCGGTGAACCCGGCTAGCTGTTGCCATGGTGCGAGCCTCCTGCCCCGGCTTGGCTAGCTGTCGGTGAACCCGGCTAGCTGTTGCCATGGTGCCAGCCTCCTGCCCCGGCTTGGCTAGCTGTTGCGGCGCTAGCCTCCTGCTGCAGCCGGTTTTGACCATCAACATGACCGCTGCAGCTGCCCCCGTTGCTGCTTGTGGAGGCTTTTCTGACTAGTTTCGTGAAGTGTTATGCAACTCTTCCTTCTTTTTGAAAAAAGACAGTAAATTTAGCTGTCTTTTTTATATGTTTGCGTTGAAATGGTAACCGTTTTTCCTCTCTGCTTGCACCTCACGTGCGGCGAATTTCAATTTTTTTTTTTCTGTCAGGGGCGTGGTTTGTTGGCCCAGCTTTTCAGTGCGTCAACACATCTCCGACTCTTTCAAATGACGTTAAATCTTAATAAACAACATTAAATTCTTGGGATTTATTCTGTAAATTAATATATGTATATTATTATTATTTTATTTTAAACATTTTTATATATGTTTTTTTTTTCTTATGAGAGGTACCGGATCTGCCCAAATAAGTACCGGGATACAGGGAGGCCAAAATTAAGAGGTGCCGGAAGTTGTTCCGGCAGGATCCGGCTCAAATTAATCTCTGGGGTTAGGGCTAAAATTAAGGACAGGTTCAGGTCAGATAGACTTGTCTAATGGTTAATGTGCCAGTCCGAGCATTAATGTGACTAAATTAATGGTTTTTTTAGAGAGTTGTTACATGTCTGTGCTGGTAAATAGATAAAACGGTGGCGTATCCTGACGTGTTGAGCGCCATACAATGCCTGTGTGTGGGCTTTATTCTGCATAAAAAAAAATTTAAGAAGTAGGTGCAGATATTTTGACACATGTCATGTGCTGCCAGCGTGTGTTTGGCAGATGACTGTGAAACATTTTTAGCAAATATTTGGTTGAACCCCCCTTAACTGCTGAAGTGGCAGTTAGAAGTACAATGCTAAAACCACCAGCCATAAACCATAACACACCAGTCATAGACCGATGCCATGCCATTGGTCTAACAGCCCATTATTCCAACCCCCCTAATAGTTGGAAAAACTTCTCACTGGACCGAAAGCCCATTAGTCTGACCATTAGTTTTTTTTTTGGTGCATTTAATGCCTTACTCAAAGTACAACAGATAGCCTAATCATAACTTTTTTTTTAACTGAGCACAGGTGTGTTTTATTCATTGTGCATTCCACTTCAACTCTTTTTAATAGTTTCACAGTCTGCCAAACATTTTTATAATTTGCGGTCTATAATTTAGCTTTTAAGTCATTTGAATTAGCACTAAAATGTGAAAATATGCCCATCTGTCAGCGTCTTCTCTAATGGACTTTGGCTCCACTGCTGCTCTTCTTCCACCCCATCCTTCACTCCTGCCGACGGCAAATAGACAACAGCAGGGAAGAGTGCAGGTATATCAGTTGTCTGTATTATTTGACCTGAGTAAACAAAGCAGGGAACAGCCAGGTCTTTGTAGCTCTGCACGGGTGCCTCCACACGCCACCTTTTCTCTGCTTCAGCTCACTTCAGCACACAGACAAAGGGGAGGAAGAGGAGGAGGAGGAGGAGGAGAGCTTTTCCAGCTGCAGAAACCCCTCTCTGCAGAGCAGGGTTAAAGGAGCGGACATGGTATGTTAGTGTTTTCCCTTCTCATGATCATTTTTCTCCTTACGTAAGCCCCTACAGTTCAACTACAGGGACTTCTCAGTAAAGGCCTGTGCTTACCTCTCAGTTACATTCAAGCAGAGCCGCATAGGGAAGAGCATCTCATTGCTGCTAATTGAAATGCATCCCTTCACTTTCTCTGATCGATTCCTGTGAGTTGCAAGGTCACTGGTGGGAAGTCTCCACCCACAGACTTTACAAATCCAGAGTCAACGAGCAACATATAAACAGCAGTGAGTCACCACTTCATCCAGTCAAAACCAGGTATGAACTGTACATTTTCCCTCTTGCACCACAAACCAATTTAACCCTCCTGTTGTCCTCGAGTCAAGGGAGGAAGGGAGGAAGAAGGAAGAAAGGAAGGAAGGAAGGAAGGAAGGTAGGAGGGAGGAAAGGAAGGGAGGGAGGGAGGAAAGCGAGGAAGGAAAGGGAGGAAGAAGGAAGGAAGGTAGATAGGAGGGAGGAAGGAAAGGAAGGTAGGGCGGAGGAAAGAAGGAAGGAAGGAAAAGGAGAAAGGAAAGAAGGTAGGAGGGAGGAAGGAAGGAAAGTAGGAGGGAGGAAAGGAAGGAAGGACGGAGGAAAGAAGGAAGGAAGGAGGGAGGGAGAAAGGAAAAGAGGAAGGAAGGAAGGAAAGAAAGAGAGAGGGAGGAAGGAAGAACAGAGGGAAGGAAGGAAGGAAGGAACAGTCAAAACAGAAGGGGTTCAATTTTCTCTGATATTTGACACCCAGTTGCACCAAATCTGTCACTTTGCAGGAAGGAAGGTAGGATGGAGGAAAGGAAGGAAGGAAGGAAGGAAGGACGGAGGAAAGAAGGAAGGGAGGGAGGAAGGAAGGACGGAGGAAAGAAGGAAGGAAGGTAGGAGGGAGGAAAGGAAGGAAGGACAGAGGAAAGAAGGAAGGAAGGAGGGAGGGAGAAAGGAAAAGAGGAAGGGAGGAAGGAAGGAAGGAAAGAGAGGGAGGGAGGGAGGAAGGAAGGAAGAACAGATGGAAGGAAGAAAGGAAGGAAGGAAGGAAGGAAGGAAGGAAGGAACAGTCAAAATAGAAGGGGTTAATTTTCTCTGATATTTGACACCCAGTTGCACCAAATCTGTCACTTTGCACCCTTTAAAAAAAGCACCTTTGGCCACACCTATAATGAGTAATGTCACTGCAGCTGTTTGTCACATCTACATTCATATTTACAGAGTTAAAAAGTGTATTTAAATGATAAAGCTTCTTCCTTACATGCAGAGTCAAACCAACAATGAATTGATCTGATTACATGTATTGTGTGTGTGTATCTAAAGCCTGATCTATCTCATTCCTCTGGGCTATAGACCTCCATTGTTGTCTGAAAGCTATTAAAAACAGATCAATAAGCCACACTGTTGCACTGGGCGACATGTTCTTTCATTACCAAGAGTTTGGTCATGTTAGTCTGGAAGCAGCTCCAAAGACTAATAATAACGATCACGTTTTCAGTCTCTTGAGAGTTCTGTCTGTTGACTTTGTATTGAAGTTTTTAATTCAGTAAAAAATAAACAACGTAATTAAAAGTCAAGAGGTTGTGATATATAGTACAGAAAGTTAGCAAAGCTCTGTAAACATGTATTCCCAGTGGCGTCTGTCTTACACAGAACTGCTCTCCAGAGACTGAAAATGCGATCGCTGTTATTTAGTTTTCTTTGGAGCTTTTTTAAACAAACCTAACGTTGCCAAAGTCTTTGTGGTGAAGCAACATGTCACCCAGTGCAACAGCGGGGCTCACTGACATGATTTTAATAGTTTTTGGACAACAAACAGAGGTCCACGGCACAGAGGGGTAAACCTCAGGGGAGTAATCATTTGACTAACCTAAACTGACAGGAGTTAGAAAAGTGGTTCCTTATCATCAGAGATTTTAGCTCACTGTATATGGAGATTCAAAACGACAGGACAGATTTGTAAGCAAAGGAACAAGTTTTGAGTTCAGTTGATCTGAGTGAGCGGTACTTTCCTTTGCTCGCTATAAGCTTCATTCTGTCAGGCCTCGTTTTCTAATGAGCAGGATCGTCTACAGCAGAGGAGTCAAACTCATCTTCATTCAAGGGCCACATACAGCCCAATTTGATCTTATGTGGGCCGGATCCTTAAAATAAAGGAGGGAAGGAAGAGAAGACAGGAAAGAAAGACAGAAAGAAAGGAAAGACGGAAGGAAGAGAAGACAGGAAAGAAAGAGAAAGAAAGGAAAGATGGAAGGGAGAAAGGAAGGAAGGAAAGATGGAAGGAAGAAAGAAAGGAAAGACAGATGGATGGAAGGAAGGAAGAGAAGACAGGAAAGAAAAACAGAAAGAAAGGAAAGATGGAAGGAAGAAAGAAAGGAAAGACAGATGGATGGAAGGAAGAAAGGGAGGAAGAGAAGACAGGAAAGAAAGGAAAGATGGAAGGAATGAAAGAAGGAAGGAAGGAAGGAAGGAAGAGAAGACAGGAAAGAAAAACAGAAAGAAAGGAAAGATGGAAGGAAGAAAGGGAGGAAGGAAGGAAAGATGAAAGAAGGAAAGAAAAAAGAAAGGACAGATGGAAGGAAGTAAGGGTGGATGGAAAGATGGAAGGAAAAGACGACAGGAAGCCAAGTGGGCTGGGTTGGACTCTTCGACGGGCCGGTTATGGCCCGCGGGCCGCATGTTTGCCACCCCTGGTCTACAGTAACATATGTGAGATGAATATTATCCTAAATAACAGATATGGGAGCCTCCTAAAGCCTAAAGTACTCAAGTGTTCAGAAGGAGACAAAGCTGCTGTAGTGTACTCAAATTTCTGGATTTTTTTTTTTATCTGGATTTTACTCTCCAACTTGATTTGTGCATATAAATCTGTCCGTGTGATCTCACATCTGGACTCGCAGAGTGATCACAGGTTGTGTGTTTTATGCTCACTCAGTAGTTTTATTCATGAATACATTTCCATACTCTCTCTGAGGGGCCCTGGAGTTGTCACGGTGATTAATGGCTCCAAAATATAGGAGCTGAATGAGGAGAGCAAAGCACAACGATGCTTTGATGAAAGGTTTGATTTCACACTCACTATACTGTGAGAATGAAACTTCCCATATGGTCATTAGGACAGTTCTAGCTGCTGAGTTCAGTCTAAAGAAGAGTAAAAGATGCATTTTAAGGCTTTAATTTACAGGCTCAATATTTCTTAATAACCTCTTGAGTCTACTTTTGTAATTTGGTACAAGTTAAAAGTTTGGAGACTGTTCAGAAATCAGAAAAAACTGTTCCATTTAATCCCAATTTAATATTTCTTTATTATCCGTCTTTTATTTTCATGTTCCACTGACTACAAGATTATAATGTTATGAAAAATATCAGAATTAATTACCAACTGAACATTTTGCCAAATTTAATTAGAGAAAACATCCTTGGAAGTTATTAGGAATTAACAGGACATGTAAAATAAAGCTTTATTAAAAGTTTCAACTCTATTTTCAGTATTAACTCAAACACAGGTGATGTTGTAAATAAATATATTTATTTTGATATTTTGACATTTTTCTTCAGTGCATACTATGAGTTTAACATTGTGGGTAAGGTGGGTTCATCTTTCAGTACATCCAATTCAACAAATGATACAAAAAACATTAAATAACATAAAAACTGGCTGCTTTTTTTTAAACAGGTTTCTTTTTATAACTGTCTCAGGTCATTTTTCTGCAGATGCATTAGATTTATAGGTCAATATGACAATCAACATCCTTTCAAGCTGTAAGGATGCTGTGATTGTAGCTTTCTGCTTCTCCTGATGAGCTTTTATAAGCAGAACATGCGCCAACCTCTGATGACACAAAAGTTCATGTTATAAAATTGATTCTAAAAAAACCCGTTCTCTCTGCGGCAGAGTGCCCTCACCTCTATTTGCTGTTGGCAGGGAGATAATTTGAGTTTTGCCGTCACTGGCTTTTTCAAATGTGTTTTTTTTTTTTCTTCTCGAAAACATTTCACAGGCCTGCAAAGATTTCAAACCGCATGAGTGTGTTGATTGCACAGTGAATCACTTCATTCACTGAACACATTTCTGTCACAGTCATTTTCTGGTATACAGACAAATCAACATTTTACAGTTTCAACAACCTGAAAACTGACTGTTTTCAGCTAAAAAGCCTGTCTTGTTTATTACAATTTGGGTTTTATTAACATAGTTCTGGGCATCATCTATTGGTTATGTTACTTTTTTTGGCTTCCCAGATAACAGCAATTAACTTGGTGGATGAAATATTATCATGATGGCTAAAAATACAAAAATAAACCCATGAAAATACCCTTTCCCCATGTGACCTTCATGCAGGATAACGTGAGCCATGTCAGTGACAGTTAGCTGCATAATCGACTGCTCTGCACACTGCTTGACGTCACCGCAGGACGGAGGGACACGAGGGTCCGTCACCCGTGGAGAGCAGCTGGCTTCAAGACTCCAGAGCGGCCTCGATCAGCTCCCTGAGGCGCCCGGGGGGTCAGCGGGAGGCTCAGCCAAAAACATCCAGCCTTTCATCCACCGCTGGAGGGAGGCAGGAGTTTTCAGAGGAGGGATTTCACCAGCGCCACCATGTGGTCGACGCCGCACGCTACGTCCACCACTTGACCTGGCACAGTCACCTGATGGAGATTCACACAGAGAGAGAAACGCAGCTTAGAGGGAGAGAAACTGTAAAAGTGAAGGATTATTTTCATTTGTACTTCTGAAATTGTGAATTTTAAATGTCCCCATCATGAGACTAATAAAGGATTATCTCATTTTATCTTAAAAAGGTCTGTGAGTGATCCAAATACTGCACGCAGAGGCAGTGTGAGCTCTATACTTTACCTTCAAATCCTGTTAAAATCATTTGAGGGGGCATGCTAATGTAAATCTAAAATACTTTTATTGGAAATGTGTAGGAGGGCATAGTGGTTGCAAGATTTCACACACACACCCTGAAAATAAGCTTCTTAAAAACTAAAACATAACATTAAACTGCCAAATACAATTTTGTACAGATGACTTCATGATAAGGATTTGTGGATTTTGATCTGCTGGAAATATTTCTAACTTTTACCAATTGTTACCCTCTGCATTTGATTTTGATTAAAAGAAAGACAAAGTCAGACTAAATCCTTCCTAATTATTGTAAGCTCACACTAAGCTTATGTGCTTCTTCTTTTACAAAGCGTCACCTGCTCGCTTGTTGTTTGCATGACTAATATTGAATCAGTGTTGTCTTACCCGCCATGGGAAGTACTGGTCGTCTCTTTTCCCGATGCCCAAACAGCCTCTCACATTCTTCCCCCAAACGAACAGCTCGCCTCGATCTGCAACGCGAACCATCAAACATCAGCACGCTGTGAGAATGAGCGCCTGCTGAGCCTCAGTGCAGGGCAATAACATTTCAGCCTAAATATGTACCTTTATTAATATTCTGTCTAAGCAATAAATTATGTTGATGCACAGCTGCCTTTGAAATCATCCCATCTTTGTTATAACACAATTATTACATAAACAGTAGCTTTACAAACAAAAGTCATAATAAGATCTCTACATGTTGTCACAACCTGGCTCAAAGACCACACATCACTTTTTAAACTAGAAAAAAATGCATGTATTTAACCCTCCTGTTGTCCTAGAGTCAAGGAAGGAAGGGAGGAAGAAGGAAGGACGGGAGGGAAGAAGGAAAGGAGGGAAGGAAGGATGGAGGAAAGAAGGAAGGAAGGAAGGAAGAAAGGTAGGAGGGGGGGTGAGGAAGAGGAAGGGAGGAAGGAAGGAAAGAAGGACAGGAAGGAAGAAGGAAGGGAGGGAAGGAAGGAAAGGAGTAAGGAAGGGAGGAAAGGAAAGAATGAAGGGAGAAAGGTAGGAGGGAGGGACGAAAGAAGGACAGAGGAAAGAAGGAAGGACGGTAGGAGGAAGGGAGAAAAGAAGGCAGGAGGGAGGGAGGGAGAAAGGAAAAGAGGAAGGAAGGAAAGAAGGAGGGAAGAAGGAAGGGAAGAAAGGAAAGAAGGAAGGGAGAAAGGTAGGAGGGAGGGAGGAAAGAAGGACAGAGGAAAAAAGGAAGGACGGTAGGAGGAAGGGAGAAAAGAAGGTAGGAGGGAAGGAGGGAGAAAGGAAAAGAGGAAGGAAGGAAAGAAGGACAGAGGGAAGAAGGAAGGGAGGGAAAGGGAAGGAAGGAAAGGAGGGACAAAGGTAGGAGGGAGGGAGGAAAGAAGGACAGAGGAAAGGAGGAAGGACGGTAGGAGGGAGGAAGGAAGGAAGGAAGAAAGGGGGAACAAAACTAAATAACCCAAGACTAAACAAACCCAGCAACTCAGAGAGGAGAGAGCGTCTGACTCCTATTTATAAAAAAAAGGAACATTCACCAATTCAGGTGTTGGCCATTTCTCCTAATGAGCCGCTTCCTAGATCCCAAGCAGCCAATAAGAAAATAGGTCAGAGGCCTTGGGGCTGTCACGAAGTTATTGGTAACAATAAAAAGTCTGTCACATAGTAGTGACAAACACAAACACAGCAAATTGTTATTTTTACACATACAGATGAGATATGGGTGTTAGAGGCGCTGGTAGACAGAGCTTGTTACTTTTGGACTGAGCCATGTTAGCTGTTTCTTCCTGTTTCAAGTGTTCGTGCTAAGCTAAACTAACAAGTGGCAGAAAAATATCATCTAACTCTACACTAGAAAGCAAAAAAAAAAAAAGGTATTTCCTAAAGTTAACATCTTCCACAGTCTCTCTCTAAAAGTACTTGCATCGTGATGATCCTCCAGATTACCTCCTCGAAACCAAAGAAAAAAAAAATGACTTCAGGAAGTGGCAGCTAAATGCAAAGTCGTTGATAATTTAACAGGATACAGATATGTCTCTTATGCTGTTGTCTGGTTTAGAAGTCTGAAGCTGCATTTCCACCGAAAGGTCAAGGTACTTTGGACGCAGAGGAACTAAACTCAGGGACTAAATCTGGAACTTAAAAGCCAGTCCTGCAGTCCTGTTTACATTTACACCACATCTGAGGAACAATGGCAGCATTTGAGACGCAGGAAATAACAACAATACCTATATTGGTCCTGTTCCCTAACCCCTAACCCCTAACTCCTTATGGTTGAAAGAGGTGAACTCTGATGAATGAATGAAAAGGAGAAAAATTAAACAGAAACTCAGCAGTAAATCATCGGTTGAGTGTTTCATAATTATTTATTTCTGTTTGAAGACGTAACTCATGTGAAACAATCAGAAAATAAATGTTTTAATTCTCTCATTCACTGCTTTGTTCTCGCTACAGCTGCTCTCTCTCCGTGCTCAACCACCACCGTTACTTCTCTTTCTCTCTTCTTCTTTTGTCTTTTGTAAAACGAGTCAGGAAACCGGAAACAAAGCCTAACTTCACTTTTAACACTTACAAACAAAGTCCTAAACTGATCCTTAATCGATATGACTACTCTTCCATCTTTTATGAGTAAAGCAGTACACAAGTTGAGCCCCTTAAGTTACTGTGCTTAGTTTTATTTAATTCATTTTCATATCTTTTTTTCCCTCTGTAAAGTCTCCTTGGTCCTCCTCCTCCTCCTCCTTATTCTTATTATTCTTATTCTTATTCGTAGCAGTATTATTATTATTATTATTATTATTATTATCCCAAGTTTTATCCCAACAGCAAGGATTTTTTAGGTGGTAAAACAACCTCCCTTAAACTTTATTTAGACCTTGTTCCCTCAGGTGGAAACGCAGGTAGAGGAGCTGAAGTGTCTCAAAAGGTTCGTAGTATCTGGCAAAAGTTCCTGCTGTCGAAAAGCGTCTCAAATCTGACAAATAAAAACTAAAAGTCGGTCTTTTCAGTCAACCCGAGACTGTTCACATCATCCACTTCAGAAGGAGACTGTGCATCTTCTGTCAGGTCACTGCTTTAGAGATAAAAACAAGATGCTCAACAGAGCAGACTCTTTTTGTTCAGTAGCCATAAAAAGAATAAATTAGGTGACTCAACAGTAAACTGCTCACCCAGACATCTGTACTTCAGACTGGATGAGACAGGATGACTTTGCTTTTTATGGGTTTTATGATTGCATCTTTTTATGCTTGCTCGAGACAAAAAGCAGCTCAGGAGAATAAAGCTGAAATATTAAAGATGAAGCAGTAAAGCGGCATCAGCGAAACCTTACATCACTTGGTTTGACGTCTTTAAATTAGGTCTTACAGTCTTTTTGTGATGAGTGAATAGTCTCACCTGTTACCGCAGCGAAGTGGTTGAGGCCACATCTGATTTTGGTGACAGCTACTGATGGGTTGAATTCTGATTTTCCGAACAGCGAGGAGGGAATCATCTCAGGGGTCGACGATTCTGATAGCTTTGGTCCTTTTCCAAGAATGCCGAAGCCCCACACAAACACCTCTCCTCTTTCTGAAAAGAATAAGGTTGAAGAGACACAGATCAGCTAAGGATGTAACAGAAAAGCTTTTACCAGTCCCGCCAAAGAGAGGATGACAGCCTAGTTTACAAGCTTGGTTTTTCAAATAACCCCCGAAAAAACCATAGACTGTATAAAAGAAATGGACGTAACATCTGTGACGTCACCCATTGGTTTGTGGACTGCTGCTCGGAAGCCAATAGTTTCGAATCTAGGCAGCGCCATCTTGAAAATTTCAGGTGCATGCTGGGAAAAATAAAAACACGGATTCTACTTATATGGGCATGAGACGGAGCCATGAGCGGAGCGTGGAGGTTGCGATAGGTTGCGAGGGCTGGATCTCGAGGACATTGGGCAATCAACCTGTCAATCACGTAGCCACGCCCTAATGCATACCCTGCTTTATCATCAAATATAAAATCAGGGAGGCCAAAATTTCACAAATGAACATCATACTGCATTGAAGAAGGCTTTAAACTAGTGATTGAGACCATAAACACATTTTGAAAACGTTTACTGAGGTTAGAAATCAAGTGAGAAGTTGGTGAATTCTCCATTGACTTGTATAGAGACGGAAGTCCTTTTGACACCAAAACGGTCGCCCCCTGGTGGCCTTTTGATAGAATGCAGTTCTAAATTACTTCCGCGTTGGCCTCATTTCAGAGGACTGGAACTCCCCGCCTGTGTTAAACGTACTAATTGACTTATCCGAGTGTGTATTTTGCTTCACGATGGAGAGGGGGATTACTACTAGAAGCAGGACAACCACAAACATGACTGACGACGAAGACAAAATCTAAAATGTCTTTACTCATAGGGCCAAAAATGTGTCACTGTGAGAATTTTTCATTAACACTTTATTTTATTTATTTATCTGTCTTTTATTTTATATTTTAGCTTGTTTTACTACTTGGACTATCCTTTTTTAAATTGTATTTTTTATTTCCTGATTGTTTTCCTCTTCATTTTATGTCTGGTTTTACTTCACCGCATTTATTCTTTAGCTGTTATTCTTTATCTTTGTTATTCTTTTAATACCCTGCCACACATTTCTGGTTTTGCCCACTTTATTTTATAGTGACAATTATTCATTATATTTTATTTTTCTAAATTTTTACATTTTTATCCTACCTCTGGTGCTTCCACAGTGCAGATTAATGAGAGTTACGATAGCATTTCCTCAGTTCCTGTTTATATATATATATTTTTTTTTAAAGCACTTTGTGTTACATTTCTATGCATTAAAATAAATAAAGTCTGATTGATTTATTAAAATATTCTCTTACAGGGCGTTAGAGGTGTTGTGAAATTAGCCTTCTGGTTGACTCAGCACTCATTTGTTAACAGCATTAATAGAGGAATCAAAAACACCATCAATTTTCTGATATTACTTATAAGACAATGGATATTATGCAGATGTTTACCACAAACAGCTGGTGGCAGTCCTGTCATAGTGTCTAAAAAGGTAAATTAACCCATAAGTCGATTATTCCATTAAAACTTGAACTAGCAGCCATGTATCAGAGAGGTTTTAGTATGAACTGACCGTTAATAATGGCCACCTGTGAGCCTCCACATGCTGCCTGAACCACCTTCCCGCAGCCTTTCAGAGGAAGATGACGAGGAGAGTTGATCTGAAAGGCGGAGAAACGACAAACAAGAGCTCAATGACAGTGAATAAGTTACTTATGGACAAGATTCGCTGCTAGTCTCTCCTGTATTTTCAACTACTTTAATTCATGTTGCCAAAATATGAAATAAATAAAAAAGCTAATCTCAGGCCTACGTGGTATAATGTTTATGAAAACACGTCAACACTATTCTTCAGTTGCAGCTACATGATCATTAGTGAAGATGCTTGATCTGGAGCTTTTGATTATATCACATGGGCTTCCTAAGCAGATGAAGTCAAGCTTAACCTTTAATTTTAAGTATATGTTAGGGGAAAGACAAACAATTTGGTTTCGCTCAATTAAATGAATATGCAGAATAAGGACATTTATTTATTAACATATGAATACAAAAGGAATCTGAGGAAGCAGCACAGTATTTTTCCTTCAATATGCTTCACCTGTTCTGCTGGAAAACAACAAAGCATATTTACATGAGGATATTTCATGCAAGTTAAGCTTTTCTAGCCAGTGTCTTTTATTCTCTTGAACAAAGTGTCTATATCTTATTCCTCTGTGCTGCAGACTTCAGTTGTGGTCATGGACATAAGATAAGATAAGATATTTTCTTCCTTTATTAGTACCACAATGGGGAAATTTGCATTATAACAGCAGCAAGTTGGTTGTGGCTATTTCCTGGAAGAAGTAAATGTGCAAGAGCCCAAAGTATAAACTTCTGCCTTACAAGGAACTACTCTCCTGAGACTGAAAATGTGTGAAAATATCATACTTTTTACTCCACTGCTTTTATCTGACAGCTGTAGTTGATGTTCATTTTTCAGATAATGACTTTACATTATAAAAACATATAACATTATACAAATATTGGCGTCCCCTGTCACATTTAAGTTGTCTGAGAGTTTTCAGTAGTTCCATCAAGAGAGACATTTCACCTCCAAACTTTTTACATGTTTTTATTTAAATTACTGCTCGAGGCCCAAACAGGTAAAATGATCAAATATTTCACAATAAAAGAGAGAAAATCAGAAAAAGAAGATTAATACTTTTAGTTTTTCCTACAACCTTCACCATCTCAGATTTACTATCAACAATCTAATAATGTCACATTTTATGCAGACAAGTATGTTTTTTATATTTAGCATAATTAGCTGATAATACTTTTTTACATGCACTTTTGTAGGATTTTGAATGCAGGACTTTGGAGTATTTTTATATTGTTGTATTGGTACTTCTACCTCAGTAAAGGGTCTGAGCACTTCTTCAACCACTGTCAGAAACATTACTGAAGGCTTTTTCCCCTTGATATATCATGTCAATTAATTCAGGGACCAAATCTAATAAAGATTATGATCATACTTTGTGTATTTGGCTGGTGAGTGCTTCGGACTGAGCAGCTTTGGGAAAACCCTTTTGATGGCCTGAACAGATGGCTGACAGGTGGAAAGAGACCAGCGCCATGAAGCAATCCATTGTGCCATACGAGCGCTCACACAGCGGTTCAACTCAGATATCACAATATTTCAGAAGATAAGACGGCATTCTCGCCTTCCTGTGTTTATATCAGGCGTCCCTGCACACCTCGAACATGTGTTTTCTCCTCACCTGTGTGGCCTCTGTGACCGTAGCCAGCTGCAGGTATTCAGAGTTGCCCCATCCGTATAGTTGTCCATCTCTGGATACGGCCAAGCTGCAGTCTCCATATGTGCTGATCTGCTGCACTTCCACCCCTGCCAGATCCCCTCCCACCTCCAGCGGACTGGAGCTGACTCTGTGGTGGCCGAGACCTGGAACGAACAAGAGCTCGTATTCATCAAACTGCTCACGGGGAAATTTTGGGCTTACAAGACAAAAAGTAAAAAAGGGCTTTATTTTTACTCCTCCTCACAAACTTAACCCTTACATACATTTTTACATTTAAGAGCTGTAAAAATACCCTATACTTTTCCTAATGTGACCCCGAATATACAAAAATGAAGATATAATGCTTCATTTTTATTATTTTGCAACTGATAAACATTTTTATGTATGCAAAATATCTAAATGTGACCTGCGTTTATTCTATTTATTCTTTATTATTCTTCATATTGTACAAAATGTTCTCCTGGACCATATATAGTGATTGTGAATGTCTTTTCTTTTTTCCCCATATATAAATAGAAAACAATCTGTTTGCTCTCTGACAGCTTAAATAATCATTTATTAATACCTAATGGGGAATTTATGAATGTGAATTGGTATAAGTCAGAAGATGAACAGTATGTGAGGGTTAAGAATAACAATTTAGCACATTTCTTATGAGTTATAAATACTATTAAATTATAGAGAGGTGGTCCTGGATGACTGCATGTTTTGGAATAACTGTGGTCATGATAGGCTAAATAATATGTTAGCTGAAGCAAAATGAGCTGGATTCTGCAAAAGGAGTTTATTTTATATTATTCTGCTGTTTCTGCAATATTTGGTATGTATTATCCAGACAATCAGATATCCAACTAGCAGTTACTATCATTAAAAAGTTCTTAACTAAACTAGCATACTTGGTTACTGCAGAGTGGATAGCATATTTTTTTAAGTCAAGTCAAGTCAAGTCAAGTTTATTTATAAAGCACATTTAAAAACAACCTCAGTTGAACCAAAGTGCTGTACAGATATTAAAATACAATATAATCACACACAATATAATAATAAATAAAAACAATAAATGAATAGTAAGAGCTCAGTTTTAAAAAACTAAAATTAGAATAAAACAAATAAAAACAAATAAAAAGTAAAATAAATAAAATAAAATAAAATAAATAAAAAGTAGGAAGCCAAGGATTCTCGCCTAGCTGGGATTGAACGCCAAGGAAAACAGATATGTTTTTAGTAGTGTTTTAAAATGCTCTACAGACTGTGCAGCTCTAACGTGGAAAGGTAGGCTGTTCCACAGCTTGGGGGCCGCCACTGAGAAGGCTCTGTCCCCCCGAGTAGAGAGTCTGGACCGAGGTACAGCCAAGAGCAGCTGGTTTGTTGACCTCAGTGCTCTAGATGTACTGTGAGGCTGTATAAGCTCTGATAAATAAGATGGTGCCAGACCATTAAAACACTTAAAAACAATTAATAAAACCTTGAACTGGATCCTAAAGTGAACAGGCAGCCAGTGCAAGGATGCAAGGACAGGACTGATGTGATCACGCCGTTTCTTTCCAGTCAGCAGGCGGGCGGCTGCATTCTGGACTACCTGTAAACGGCGCAGAGCTGACTGGTCGAGACCAACAAACAAAGAATTGCAGTAGTCTAACCGTGAGGTAACAAAGGTGTGAATGACTTTCTCCAGATCATTTCTGGGGAGATAAGCCTTTACTTTTGCTAATAATCTTAGCTGGAAGAAGCTTGTTTTTACGATGGAGCTTATCTGTTTATCAAACTTGAAGTCACTGTCCAAAATAACACCAAGGTTCTTTGCAGATGGGTGACAGTGAGGCTTCAGGGTGCCAATGGCGCTGTCATAGCCATCTAGGAGATTTTGTTTCCCGAATAAAATAATCTCCGTTTTATTTTTATTCATGGAGAGAAAGTTCACTTCCATCCAAGATTGAATGTCCTTGAGGCAGTCTAATAAGACCTGGACAGAGGCTTGGTCATTTGCTTTTAAGGGCAGATAGATTTGCACGTCATCTGCAAAGCAATGAAATGAGACATCGTGTTTTCTAAATATGGATCCCAATGGCAACATATATATCGAAAAGAGGAGGGGGCCCAAAATAGAACCCTGAGGCACCCCACAGCTCAGGGGGGAAGTGGCCGAAGTATACTGGCCCATCTGGACAGAGAAGCTTCTGTCAGAGAGATATGACTGAAACCACTTAAGAACAGTACCCTTAATGCCCACACAGGTGTTTAAGCGAGACAGGAGGATGTTGTGATCCACTGTGTCAAAGGCAGCTGTCAGATCCAGAAGGACCAGAACAGCAGAGTTCCCAGAGTCAACAGATAAAAAGAGGTCATTTAAAATCCTTAAAAGTGCAGTTTCAGTGCTATGGCGTGACTTAAAACCAGACTGGAACTTCTCAGAAATGCCATTTAGGTCAATAAAAGACTGCAGCTGTTTGTTAACCACCTTCTCCAAAACCTTAGAAAGAAAGGGAAGCTTGGAGATAGGCCTAAAGTTAGATAAGACTGTGGGGTCAAGATTGTGTTTTTTGATGAGGGGCTGGACCACAGCATGTTTAAAGGCAGCTGGGACACATCCAGACATCAAACATGAATTTATCAGATCCATAACGCAGGGCCCAATAATATGGAAAACATCCTTAAAAAGACGGGGTGGGATGCTGTCAAGAGGACAGTGAGAAGGTCTGAGGTGCTGGACAATATCAGTTAAAGCTGAAAGAGACACTTGCTCAAATGTGTCAAAAACAGCAGGGCAAACAGGAGAGATGGCAGGATCCAATGCAGACAGCGAAAGAGAGGACCTAATATCGGAGATCTTGCCAATAAAAAACCTTAGAAAATCTTCACATAATTTAAGTGAAGGAACAACACCATTGTGGTCACAAGGGTTTAAAAGAGTATTTAAAGTACTGAACAGGAACTGAGGTTTATGACTATTAGCTGACACAAGATTGGAGAAAAACTGACTCTTGGCAGCTTTAACAGCTTTCTGGTACTGCAATAGACTGTTATTTAAAATGTCCAAAGAAACATGTAGATGATCTTTCTTCCACTTCCTCTCAGCGCGTCTACATGCACGCCTTAAAGTGCGTGTGGTGTCATTAAGCCATGGCTCTGTTACAGGCTTAGGACGTTTGCACCTAAAAGGAGCCACCACATCTAATATGTCAGTACAAGTACAATTAAAAGTGTCTAAAAACTCATCAGGAGTAAGAGTACCATAATGATCCTGAGTATGTAGCACAGAGTGATTAAATGCTGCAGAAAACTCAGAAGCAGTTGAAGGGTTAATTGTGCGCACACTGCGGTTTGTGGCGCACAGTTTCACATGGGAGAGAGGCAGTGTAATATTAAATAAAACAGCAAAGTGATCGGACATACGTGTGTCACAAATCTCACTGACATTTAACTGCAGACCAAAGGATAATATAAGGTCCAGTGTGTGTCCCTTCTCATGTGTTGGATCAGACACGGACTGAGTAAGATTAAAAGAGTCAATGAGATTCAGAAAGTCTTTCACCAAAGGACGGGATTCACAGCAGACATGGATATTAAAATCCCCAACAATTAAAAACCGATCATAGTTCACTGATACTCCTGCCACAAAGTCTGTGAAGTCCTTAATAAAATCCTTATTGAACTGAGGCGGACGATAGACTACAGCGCACAGGACAGGTGCAGTAAAGTCTACAATGAATGTCTGCAGCTCAAAGCTGGAGAAGGAGATCGACGGTGACAATCGACATTGAAAACTGGATCTAAATACAGATGCAACCCCTCCACCTCGGCCAGTGGTACGGGGAGAGTTAAAGAAGAGACAGTTAGGGGGTAGCAACTCGGAGAACTGGATAGACTCACCGACTTGACTCCACGTCTCTGTCAGAAACATAAAATCCAGTTCACGTGAAGTGAAGAAGTTATTCAAGATAAAAGTCTTGTTTGCTAGCGATCTAGTATTCAAGAGAGCCAGGCTGAGAGTAATCTCCTTGCGGGCCTGGGTGGAAACGCGGCACAGAGGCCGAAGATTCCTAAGATCCACACCGCCGTTGCGGACCCGACATCTGGGAGGGCGGACCTCCGCCGGCAGGTGAAGGCCTCCAGCGGCTTGGCGGGAAGGGACGACAGGCTGGATCCAACGAAGACACAGCGGCCGCACCTGGGATCCTCTGACAGGAAGGCGAGGATCGGTCCAACAGCTGGATCGTCTGAGGATCTTTAGTTTCACCAAGACACCTGCCCTCTTTCCGCGTCTTCTGGATCGCTTCCTCCGAGGGATGACAGCCGGTGAATGCAGCAGGTAAGCTGGCACAGACGCCAGTGGAGGAGGAAGACCCGAGGTTTGATCACCCAAATCAAAGTTTGGCAGTGTTTTTTGGGATGCTCTAATGCCAAGAAGTGTTTGGCGATCATATACCAGCAGGGCAAAGGAATCTTGGCAGAAAACACAGAGTAATACAGCAACAAACATCAAACATAGCAGAGTCGGCAGACGGCAGGCCGCACACGCTGGCGCCATCTTTAATCTAGTTTTAAAGGTTAAAAGGAGACTGAACCAAAATGTAGCGCTTTTTTTGTGAAGTGCACCGACCCGTCTGCCCATCTGCTCCCCATCCACACGCGTACACCTTCCCCGCCTCTGTGAGGAAAAGACTGTGGTCCTGTCCACACGCCACCTGGGAGAGAAAAACAAAAAAAGATACAAGTGATCAGATCCCATTTGCGTGGTGTTAAAAGATATTAAATCTTAAAGAAGTTTTTATTGTAGCAATGGGGACAGTGGAGATTTTATCATGTAACCCAGTTCAATTGTATCTGGACTATATCTAGGCATGAGTGCACTCAATGATTTGGCTACAGGTGAGGAGGAAATGAGACATACAGTATTACAACCGCACCATCTGTCATCACTGCTCAGACGAAAGGCTGCACTCACCTGGACGACTCTGCTGCTGAAGCCTCCAATCTTGTGAATGATGTGACTGCCGCTGTTTGAACACGAGACAATAGCAATAAGCAATAAGCAATCCATCACTCGAGACAAGAAGCATCTCTTAAGAGAAGTCTCATCCTTCTCTCGTCCTCCTCTTAACCTCCTGAATGTATTTTTAAAGAATCAAACTGACAGATCGACAATATGTAACACTAATATATGAGAATGGCAGTTTTCAAGGTAAGGTAGGATTGTCTTTAACCCTCCTGTTGTCCTCGAGTCAAGGGAGGAAGGGAGGAAGGGAGGGAGGAAGGACAGAAGGAAGGAGGGAAGGAAAGAAAGACAGACGGAAGGAAAGAGGGAGGGAAGGGAGGGAGGAAAGAAGGAAGGAAAGAAGGACAGAAGGAAGGAAGGAAGGAGGAAAGGAAGGACGGGAGGAAGGAAGGTAGGAGGGAGGAAGGAAGGAAGGAAGGAAGGAAGGAAGAGCCAAAACAGGCAGGGTCAATTTGACCCGGGAGGACGACAGGAAGGTTAAATAATACATATGTAATCTAGTTTAGTGTGCAGGTGTTACTTTTTTCACAGATTTTTATGCAAGAATTGTGAGCTAGATAGCAAAATATTGTGTGTGACATTTATTTATTTTTTAATATGATACCTAAAATATTTCATGGTTTGGGATCAGTGCTGTGTTTGTGTGTGTGTGTGTGTGTAATAAGTAATCAATTAATTAATAATAGTAGCGGTAGGTAATGACAATAGTTAAAGTTGTTAATAATAATAATAATAATAATAATAATAATAATGACAATAATAATAATAGTCATAATAGTAGTAGTAATAGTGATCATTAATAGTGTTAATAATAACAACAATATATATATATATATATATATACACATATAAAACTTTGTCATTTCTGTTTTGCAATCTCTGTCTTGAAACTTAACACAACTTACACCAAAGTGTCTTATTACCCTCATGATGAATTCTTCCTGATGTTTTAATTATTAAAGATTGATTTAATGGATGTAGAGCTCTATTGAGCATGCACAGTACTCTCAAAGCCTCCTATGACAATTAAAGAAGCATCTTGAGTCGTGTTATGAGTTGATAGATGCTATGAATGAGGCATGACTCAAGTTGTTGTGTAAATGAGGGATTTACTTCTGAACAACAGGTGTGCTACATTTCAATTTCACTTCCAAATAAAGTGGTTTAGATCATGTGAATGAATTTGCTTCCATCTGATAATTTGACTACTTGTGTCTGTTTCCCTTTCTGATGTCACTGTAGCGATGTCACCCTAATCTCAGTCATTATTTGATGATATTAACCCTCCTGTCGTCCTCCCGGGTCAAATTGACCCCGTCTGTTTTGACTGTTCCTTCCTTCCTCCCTTCCTTCCTTCTCTCTTTCTTTCCTTCCTCCTTTCCTTCTTTCCTTCCTCCCTCCCTCCTTCTCTCTTTCTTTCCTCCCCCTTCATTCCTTCCTCCCTTCCTCTTTTCCTTTCTCCCTCCCTCCCTCCCTCCTACCTTCCTTCCTTCTTTCTTTCCTCCCTTCCATCTTTCCTTTCCTCCCTTCCATCTTTCCTTCCTCCCTTCCTTCTCTCTTTCTCTCCTTCCTCCCCCCTTCATTCCTTCCTTCCTCCCTTCCTTCCTTCCTTCCTCCTTTCCTTCCTCCCTTCTTTCCTTTCCTCCCTCCTTTCCTTCCTCCCTTGCATCCTTCCTTCCTCCTTTCCATCCTTCCTTTCCTTCCTTCCTTCCTTCCTTCCTTGACTCGAGGACAACAGGAGGGTTAAAAATACTAAATTAAGACCCAAATCATTTCAGAATACATCTGCAGGTCCTGCTAGTTTCACAACAATCAAGTGAAGTGGTCTTGAAATACTTGATTCAGCATCATCACTGTTTGTGTGTGTGTGTGTGTGTGTGTGTGTGTGTGTGTGTGTGTGTGTGTGTGTGTGTGTGTGTGTGTGTGTGTGTATATAAAGTGAATCATTACATACCTGTAGACTTCATCTTCAACTATCTTCCTTCCACACTGACCGTAGGAGTTGTTGCCCATACTGAAAACTTGGGAGAGAGAAAGAGAGAACATAAGGAAGAGGGTCAGATTGATTCATGTGAGCTTTAACCATGGAGTGACTTCACTGTGGTGGCACAATTACCGGTAGCTACTTAAATAACGTTGATGTCAGAGGTATATTTCAAAATTACATGGGACCTTGATTAGTTCTCCTAAAATTTGAAATCTACCTTGCCGCACACGTAATCACAGGACACAGCTATAAGAACTACTAAGACTGTGTTACTTTAGCTCAATTCATACTCTGTCTCACACTTATTTTTTTATCTTTGTAAAATTATACTAACTTCCACATCAATGCTTGCTGATTTAATATGTTGAATGTACTATTGTTGTTGTGGTTTTATGTGTGTCTTGTAAGAAGTCCTTGAGTGCTTTGAAAAAAGCCTTTAAATAAAATGCATTATTATTATTATTAATTTAACGGGTTTAAAGTGGTGAATATGGCAATTGAACATCAATTTAATATACTAATGTAACCTTCTTTATCTTTTTCAGTGACATTCAGAAAAAAAAGTTTTATTCTCATTTGATTTTGAGTGCCGAGATAAACTAAAAGATCAAAAACAACACAAAAAAACAGTGTATTTTCTGAGGGACATGCGTGTGAGAGCCAGAAGCTCTTAGCGGCTGCCAGCTGTTGTTCCAGCATCCCCATCTGTACAACAAACTGCTAAATTTGGTTACCATGGAGTACCACAGTAAAGAGACATGGCAGCTAATAAGTCATACAATGGTGTTTTACTAGCGACCACAAGGTGGGGCTATTGGTGCCATGATCCACTACGTCGTGTATATTCTCAGCGGGAATTTAAAGACCTTTTCTTTTCCATACAGATGTGCTGCCTTGTCTTGGCTTGGTTTGACTCAGTGTCGGCCCACTACTGCAATCACTTTCATCTCAATTACAACAGGGCTCAACTGATTTTACAAAAGTGTCACTATCATTTATTTGGGGTTGTGTTTCTGTCCCCCTGGTGAATATAAGTCCAATATTCCCTCTCTTCTAGCTCTGTTTGCTGATGGAGATATCTAGATATTTAGCTGCCAAATGCTCCATTATGTCCACCGGCTCGTCTCTAGCTGTGACTGTTTGCCGTTTCAAGCTGAGCAGGTATTGCACGGTAGGTTTTTAGAGCTTCTCCTAGAGCTTCTCCTGCCTGCTGTGGCCGAAAGTGACACCAGGAAAGCGCTGAGAGCGAACCAAAGCAGTAAAGTTGGAGCCAATGAGCTGAAACTTGCTATAAAGCTCTGTAAAGCCGAGGGGAGCTGCAGAGTCACTAAGAGAATGACATTTGACTTTTAATACACTGCTACTATAAAATGTACATATATATATTATACCTGCTTTAAAATCTGGTATTATCCCATATATTTCAAATATATATTGTTTCTTTAGTTTCTTTTTTTAAAGCATTTTCCTAAGACAGCAGAGTAAATAGCTTTCTTGTATAGAAATAAAAAAACATAAATAATAAAGACCCTTTCTATTAAATACGTCACAGTTGTTTTCGATCATTGGACAACTCAGTATTTTATTATGAGTGGCTTATTAACCCTCCTGTTGTCCTCAGGTCAAGGAAGGAAGGAAGGAAGGATAGGAGTAAGAAAGGAGGGAGGGAGGGTGGGAGGAAGGAAGTAAGGAGAGAAGGAAATGGAGGAAGGAAGGCATGAAGGAAGGAAGGGAGGAAGGAGGGAGGGAGGAAAAGAGGAAGGAAGTAAGGAGAGAAGGAAGGAAGGAAGGAGGGAACTGAAGGGAAGGAGTAAGAAGGGAGGGAGGAAGGAAAAGAGGAGGGAAAGGTAGGAAGGAAGGAAGCAAGGAAGGATGGATGGACGTAAGTGAGGAAAGAAGTATGGAAGGAGGAGGGAGCGAAGAAAGAGGGAAGGAGGGGAAGAACAAAGGATTAAGACACTTTTGTGAGTCTTTTTTTGAGCGTTTGTGACTGAGTCAGAATCATCAACGTCATATGAGTTTGTGGTAATTTAGGAACATGACACTCAGTGCAATAGCGTGCTTCACTGATGTGTTTTTTAATAGTTTTTGGAAAACAGTAGAGCTCTATGGCACAGAGGTATAAGATATGCGAGGCTCTGGTGACTCCAGCCGAATCCTTTAAATGTAACAGACGCTGTGGATGAGTCACGACAGATCATTGACTTTTATCAGGCCACACAACAGCCAGAAAACTGGTAACTGAATGCGTCACAGCAAAGTAAAAACCAGATAAAACATGTTAATACCTTAAACACAGGAATTAGGCACTCTTTAATTTGCCAAAACATGATGAAAATTAATTTAAATGAAGCTCAAAAAATAAAATTAATACCCCCATGAACAATTTACTCTGTGGGAGGGCTTAAAATCAGTCTTCAAACACTAATTTCTCTGACATTAAATGGTGCTTGTTAGAACATCTGTGTGCTAATTTGAATGAATTTATCAGAGGATCCTAATGGGCCTTTTAAATGAGCTTTAACAGCTGCCTGATAATCATTCATTTTCAGAGAGCGGTGGGCGGAGGGAGTTAAAGGACACACAGCGTGACAGGTGGTTGGTAACTACATAACACCAGGCGCTCTTTCTCTCCTCACAGGCCGTCTCGTCTCCTCAAAAGAACGTCTAGTGATTTATATCAAAGTTAAATGAAAGGTGAAATATGTTTACCGCATATTACTGTGTTTTAACCATAGACTGTATAAAAGAAATGGACGTAACATCCGTGACGTCACACATTGGTTTGTGGACTGCTGCTCGGAAGCCAATAGTTTCGGATCTGAGCAGCGCCATCTTGAAAATTTCAGGTGCATGCTGGGAAAAATAAAAACACGGACGGGACCATGGGCGGAACGGGGAGGTTGTGATTGGTTGCGAGGGCTGGATCTCGAGGACATTGGGCAATCAACCTGTCAATCACGACGTAGCCACACCCAAATGCATACCCTGCTTTATCGTCAAATATAAAATCAGGGAGGCCAAAATTTCACAAATGAACATCATACTGCATTGAAGAAGGCTTTAAACTAGCGATTGAGACCATAAACACATTTTGAAAACGTTTACTGAGGTTAGAAATCAAGTGAGTTGGTGAATTCTCCATTGACTTGTATAGAGACGGAAGTCCTTTTGACACCAAAACGGTCGCCCCCTGGTGGTCTTTTGATAGAATGCAGTTCTAAGTTACTTCCGCGTTGGCCTCATTTCAAAGGACTGGAACTCCCCGCCTGGTTTTAACTTCATGCTTTCACAGGAAGTATGAGTCTCTTACCTCCTTCCTGGTCAGTGAGGACCAGAGAGTGAGCACGGCCGCATGAAACCTGAACCACTTTGGTCTGCACCGGCTCAACCAGAGGCAGAGCCACCGGCGACGGCTCCAACACGTAGTCGTAACCTTGATCTACGGAGACACAGCATCAGGAAAAAAAGGATGTAAGGCAGAAGTATTGAGCTGCAATGATCAATAACTATTTTGATCATTTATTATTTTACTTGATAGATGTAAGAGGATTTCTTTATGCTCTGATCGGACAAAGCAAGCGAATTGAAGGCATTACTACTTGGAGGCAGCAGCAAAAGCTGAAAATGCATTTGACATCATCATCTTCTTCTAATATCATCTTCTTGTAATATTCACTCTGGCTTCTACCAAACTCTATCTGGCACTTTATCTACTAAATGTTGACCAGCTAGTTGCTAACTGCGTCTGTTTGCTGTCTGGTGCAGAGTAGGTGATGAGCTGTAAAACAAAAACAATGACCTGAAAGACGATAAAAGACTTCACAGAATTGAGGGTGAAAAGGTTTAAGTAAGTCAAGCAGAGACAGTATTTTATGCTTTTTAAAACAATCCAGTTTTACTTACGGCGGCTGTGCTGGGTGCGCTGGAAGCCCAGCTGAGAGTCCTTGTTCAGGCCCATGCCCCACAGCTTGGTCACATCCTTGGTGGAGGAGGCGATGAGAGAGAAGCCGTAACCACAAGCAGCAGAAGAGATCTACGACAGAAGAAGAGCCGACAGCGTTCAGAGTTCAGATTTATTGTGAGTTGTGGACACAGAAGATGAAGCCCCTCATGTTCCTGATTCATCCAAAACAATGACGCATCAAACATGTTGATTTTTAAAAGATTATGCAATACATGATTTTATTATTATCAATTCAATTTCCGCAGCTAGTTCAGCATACAAGAAAATATGACCATGTGACTTCTTCCCTCACTGGCGGGCTTTCTAAATAACAAAAATGAATTAATAAAAAAGTAAAGAAAATTAATAGATTTAAACCAGTGATGAGGCTATTGATTTAGTTTTTAGCATTATGAGTATAATTGAATAAAACTTTAGAGGGTTTTCTCTGGACTATATGAACTGAATGTAAGTTTTGTCTTGATGTATTTAATAAAACAATCGGAAATGCTGTTTCAATTATTTTTTGATAAACTGGAGTGCATAAAGACCTTAATCACTTATTGTAAAAGCCATAAAAATCGTATCATGAGAAATAAATACCTAGCTAATAATAACAATAACACCATCAAAAGTTTACAGATTGAAGCATTATCTTCATGAAACTACATTTAAAGGATTTAAAACTGATCTTTGTATATAAATCTTCAAGAGCAATGCATGAAAGGCTCGGCATGAAACTGAATAAAGTGACTTTCCTCTGCTGCTTTTACCTGATGTGCAGTCTCCAGGCGGTAAGGAGTAAGCTGATATTTGCGGGGCTTCTTCCTGCCGCTGTCTGGCATCACAAAGCTGGGGATACCCAGAGCACCGGTGAAGCTAAAGCCCCAAACAAACACTTTGTGGTTGGGCTTTTTGCGCTCTCCGACATACTGAAAGATTGGATCGCTGCTGGTTTTCTCCTTCGGTTTGGATACTTTACTGAGCGTTGCATAACCACAGACTTGAAGCCCTGTGATTCTGTATGGAGAGCACAGTCGCACACATGGAAGAGCCATCCTGTCGACAGAGAAGAAACAAAACCACAAAACTAATGAACAGCAGGTAAATATAGTATGAATTTTAGAGTTTCCAGAGCTCCTCGAAAGGCAGAAAAAAGGTATATTAGCAATATTTTCACTATAATTAAGATTAAAAGGTTGTCTAAGGGCAGGAAGATTGTATTGCTGTACAGACTAGCTATACATTTCTTTTTAATCTGGCTGTACATTTCTTATTTATATAGCACCCTTCATACAGATTAATGTAGTTCAAAGTGATTTACAGTTGACTGACAAACTGATAAAAGAGAAATAAAGCAAAGAACAAATTAAAAGACAAAAAAACAAAACAATGCACACGAGAGAAAATATGGATGATTAAAATGAGCAGATAAGACAGAACAGGTGACAGCATGAAGAAAATGAATAAGATAAGAATGATAAGAGAAATAAAGCAAAGAACAAATTAAAAGACTAAAGACAATTTAAATTCATACGAAAACAACTAAATAGATCAATAAAAAATAGGAAAGAATAAGAGAAGAAAAAAATGGAGGCATGCTACTTTTTAAATATTTTCCATTAAAATACATTAAACTTCATTTTAATGCTACTTGAAGTTATTTTCATAAGATAATAATATATTTGCAGATATAAACACATGCTTACAAACTACAAACATCTTGCATTACTTCAGCACAAACAACATATTGTATCCAAGTTAGTGTAACGTTTAAACAATAAGCAACATTTGGAAACTTTTTAGACTATTTGAGACATTAAGACATCTTATAAAAAACATATATTTGTGGTTATAGATGTACAAATAACACTTAATTCGTTTTTATAAGCAGCTGCAACATCTGCAGAGAGAAAATGCAACAATAATTGTTTTTATACGTGCAATATTCTTGTTTTTTATTGATTGATTTTATTCTATTTTTATTTATTCTTCTTTATTTATACATGTTTGATCATTGTGGCACCTAACAGAGCAGCACTTTAATTTCGTTGTATTGTTCACAATATAATGACAATAAAGACTGACTTGACTTAATACCAAACTCCCTTCACTTAAGCAATAAATTAATGCCACCTTCATTTTGTATTTAAAGCTAACATGCAATACCAGACTTTAAGGATTTAAAAGAATAATCAGGGTCTACTGGTATATTCTGCACGCAGATAATCTTCTATACATCTTCTCTACATTTTGATTAATTGTCACTCATATCGATGTGCAGAATAGCAAAGTGACACCACCATTATGTGCTGAAATGACCTTAAATAAGCAATATTTGGTATATCTGATGAAGCCGAATTTAAGATAGTCTTCAAGTCTATCATCTAATGTATTACACGTTTACTACTAAAAAACCTACTCTTGACACTACTCTCTGAAACCTTAAATGATCAGTATTATGAAGCTAGTTTGGCCTCATGTTTCGTCCTCTTTCCACATGCAGCTGCTTCAACTTACCTTTGCTTCTTCTTTATAATTACAGCAGGTGTGTTTCCAGGGGTGGACGACTACCTTGTGCTGTACAGAAACTGATGTGAACCAGCTGAAATAGTATAAATATACTTCAATGTCATTATCTCGTGTTTGTTTCCCTTAAATTAAACCTCACACGGGAAGTAGATACGCTTTACTTCCGGTATTCTTCTTCCTGTGGAAGGTGGTGGGAACGAGAGTATTAGGTGTGTATTAGCGCCACCTTTTGGTCAGAGCGGGGACCAGAGATTAAATCCTATACCCATTGAAACCATTGAAACTCAACTGTTTGACTCTCTCTTCAGGTTCATTAAAGTTTTAATGTTTGTTTTTATTCATCATTCTTGATACAATCTGGTTTCATGAGTCATATCTGCTCAGCGTTGGATGATTTCCTGTCAGAGGTGGGAAGTAACAAAGTATTTGTAGGGTGGATTAGGGTAATGTGGGACACTTGTTCACTATATTTAACCTTTGTGTCGTTCTCCTGGGTCAAATTGACCCCGACTGTTTTGACTCCTCCCTTCCGTCCTTTTGTCTGTCTTTCCTTCCTTCCTTCCTTCCTTCCTTCCTTCCTTTTCTTCCTCCCTTCCTTCTTTCCTCTGTCCTCATTTCCTTCCTTCTTCCTCCCTCACTTCCTTCCTTCTTTCCTCTGTCTTCTTCCGTTTTTCTTCCATCCTTCCTTCCTACTTTCCTTCCTTCCTTCTTCCTCCCTCCCTCTCTCCCTTCCTTCCTTTTCCTTCCTTCCTTCCTTCCTCCTTTCCTTCCTTCCTTCCTTCCTTCCTTCCTTCTTCCTTCTTCCTCCCTTCCTTCCTTGACTCCAATTCATTATATCAACACCTAATATCATTATAAAATCTCTGAGATGTTTCCTTGTTTAATGAGAAGATATTGTACTGATAAGGAAACTGGCACATGTATTAATGTTCCTCGTGTCAAATCGTTTCAGAATTTGTAGATTTTGGACAATATTTATAGGTTTAGAAATACTTTGATTTATACAACGCAGCCTTATCTGCCAAAACTTTCTGATTCTGAACTTTCTGCCTGCATCTTTTTTTTCTTCCTCATCAGAAAGGGTAAAAAACTATATCCTGTGTGTTCAGGTGTGTAGCCTATTACACAATATAACTTACACAATTTGCATACTAGTTAGCCTTAAAATAAAAATGTCCCACATTACCCTAATCCACCTTACTTTGTTACTGCCTATAAATAGATTTTCCAGATATCTGTACCGTCTGACCGAATTATGCCAGTACTACCGAGTTTTGGTTTATGTCAAATTAAACACATCAAATGATTTATACCTCCGACCACTGCCTCGGTCATACAGAGAGCTGTTCCCATATTACAAATCATTATCCATTATGTTAAGCTTTTCCATTTCGTGGGGGCGTTTTTGTCAACTCTACGATTCATATGTCTGCTTTATTTTCCATATTTTATTGTTTTCATTTGATATTACATTATCTATCTATCTGATCAAGATGCTTTCACTCAGTGCCAAGCTTTCCAAACAATATTTCTTCAAAGTAAATATCTATCACTTGTCAATCGTGGCGAATCCACCTTCAAAATAAAACCACCACATCATCACTGTGTGAATGCTTAACCGGAAGAAACATAAATTGAATTTTTTTCTGTTGTATGTAAAATATGCTGATCAAGATGCTTTCACTCAGTGCCAAGCTTTCCAACAATATGAACGCCTGACCTGAGAGTTTAGGTTAGGTTAGGTTACTTTATTGGTCTCCACCAGGGAGAAATTTGTCTCGGGAATCGCTGCAAATTCACCTTCAAAATAAAACCACCACATCTTCACCGTGTGCATTTTTCTGTTTTATGGTACATACTCTGTAACAGTACACAGACTTTCTTTATCCATTTATCTCCACTTAGGTTTTTGCTAGTTCACACTCATCACAAATAGAAAACAGTCACGAATATGATGCAATAAATACATCAGTGTTTGCTGTTACTGTGCATGACAGGCCAATAATCTGCTCTTGTGATAGATTAGAGCCTATCTGGAAGTGGGTTAATGCTGCAGGACTGACACTCACCTGACCGTCACTTCACAAGTTATTAACCTGCAGATGCACGAGGGAGTGAAAGGTGAACACCTCTCACCTGTGTGTACACTGTGATCCCATTTATGTCACTCATGTATGAACATATTCACTTAGTCAGTCGTTATTTGTTCACAGAGGCCTTCAGCAGGCGTGAGAGAGTCTGTAAGGAAAACAAGATCACTCCTCATGTTGAAGACTGGTGCTGATACTGATATTATGTATGACACAAAGTTTATTTTCTACAATATAATTTTTTATTTGTCATTAAACAAAAAACACTGAATAAAACCCTTGCTTCAATCTTACTGTAAGCATTAAAAGTTAACTCAACTCATCATTTCAAAATAAAATAACATTTTTTCTGTCATATGCACAGAGAGCAGTCAGGTTACACCGGGCAATGAAATTCTTACTTTTCTAAATCTTACTTTAAGTTGAGAGTTTAAAAAAAAAACTATATTTAACACACCAAAAATAACAAGATTAAAATGCTACACACTTTGAGACAATATAGCACCAATAACTGACTCCCAATCTGTCATTTGAACCAATTGTTACACTAGCTAAAAACCATCACTTGTACAAAATGATGTCTGCATGGCATTCAACATATACACACGTTATTAACAATCAATAACAAATTGTGACATGTAAATTTCAACAGGGCAGAGTAGATTATAACAAGCTTTCGTTTTATTAAATAACCCAGCAGGAAAATAAAAAAAATCACACTAAAACTGGGTCAAAACGACTCCTTTGTGTCGAGAGGATTTCTGGGTAACTTTAACACATTATTCTGTTGACCTGAACTGGGTAAAACTTTAATCCGGTGATTTTAATTGTGCACAGACCTTACGAAATAAAAACTCAAAATCACAAATGTATTATTTATACTGGTATTGTTTCAGCTTGACTCTCAACTCAGCTTCTATCACAAGGAAATTCAAATGCAAAAATTCACAAGAGAAAATTAAAGTACAAAACTGTCATTAAACTATACAATATTCCTGTTATTCATTAAATCCTGCAGACAAGCCTGTGGTCTGATTTGCATGTTTGTGAATCCTCATCTTGTATTTTTCTCCTTCTTATTACGTCATGTTACGTTTTTAACTATTATTTCTGAGGCATCATAGATATCACTCTGCCTCCATTTAAACTACCCTCGTTCGTGTCACTGTCAATTTAAAAGCAGGTATCTGCAGAGAAGTAGAGAGACTGTAATCCTTTAAGAGGATCAAGTCTGAGATCCAGGGGGAAGGGATACAGGATCCACTAACTGTCTATAGTGGCCCACACATGGCATTTCTGTCATCTTGACAGTGTGAGCATGTGTCCATTAGACATATAGTGAGCTTTGGGCACTTTGGTGGAGACTTTATGCCTTTTATGGAGCATAAACAGATGGAGGATGAAGCTGCTGTGTGCGACTGTTGGAGTCATTTTCCACATATGCCCTGAAATTGAGTACAACTGAGAGGAGACGGAGTTAAGGTAAGATATGTGAAATGCTTTATAATGATGATAGTATTCCATATATTAATGATCACAATATTAATTAAAGTACACTTGTTGACAACCTAAAAATAAAAACTAATCAGCTACTTTCTCAGAGAGCTAATGGGACTTTTTTTAAAGTGTAATGTGATCTAAACACACTGCAACCAGTTTGTGCATGTGACTCATTCTTTATTAATTTTGAAATATATTCAAATTAAATACACATGATATTTAATATCTAGAGCTTGAGTCTCTAGAGCTGACTCAACAATAGTAAAATTGAATTAAACTGTCCCATACAGACAGCCATGCCGGTACTGGAGGTGATCTTTAGCGTGATTGGCTGGCTCTGCCTCTACAAGCTGTTTGGCTGCATCTTCAGTAAACGAGGGCCCGAGTGGAACTGCCGGCTGGTCACATTTTCCCACGGTGTCATCATAGTGCTGCTGACGGGATATGTCACCTTCATAGATGGACCCTGGCCTCTGACACATGCAGGTCAGTGAACCACAACCATCACTGTGCATTTTGCTTAAAACACAGCTTACAATTTGTTTTCTCGTGCAGATCCAACATGTATTAGAAATGTAGATAGAAAATGTTAATGTCAATGATAATTATTAAATTAAATAATGAAATCAAAAGCATCTTTGTTCATGAACAAATTGCTACAGTAGGCTATATCTATAGAAGATGTGATATTGTTCCTATAATCAAGAGGATTTACAGTACCAGAGGAAATGGGGAGTACATTAGTAGTAAATATGGTGGTGATAATATTTATTCATATTTCAGTTTCTAGTCTGGTAAAAGTGATTTAATGTAATGTTTTATACTGTAGAATTTACCCTCCTGCCCTTTTAATGAACCGCTGATTTTGGCTAAATCTGAACACATCACTACTTCTCTCATCATTTAGCAGCTGTTGGCTGATTCCAGTGGACTAATATTAATGTTTGTAAATGGAAACATAAATGATAAATGGACTGCATTTATTTATACAGCACCTTTCTAGCAACCACTCAAAGCCCTTTCTACTACATGTCACATTCACCCATTCACACCCAATCATACACTAATGGCAGAGCATGCGAGGTGCCAAAGAATCTATCACACACACACTCACACATCAATGGCACAGCCTGCAGGAGCAACTTCAGTTCAGTAACTTGCCCAAAGACACTTCAGCATGCAGACTGGAGGAGACGGGGATCGAACCAGCAAAAGATTGTAAGATTGGCGGTTTTAACTGTAAATCATTATTCAAATGTTTTATAAATAAAAATTGGTGCTATTATTAGTGGACTACTGTCCTCACTTAGGGTTAAACAAGCTCAGTTGTACAGTCCTGTTAGTGCCGAACACATGAATGTTGGGCAAGGACACATTATACTGTAGCAAAGAAAGATGAGACAAACATGAAAGATTTAGTAATTAAAGGTGCTCCAGTGATGTATTATTGTACTTCTGTGAAGCTGGAGGAGACGCAAGAGACAGATAAAAATGTTTCTTCTATATATATGTATGACACATTTGCTATAATGCAACTCAAAAGCAAGTTGTCAGACTCCCTGCTCAGTAAACTTTGTATTGCAGAGACATAGATGATGATATTGCATGTAGCACTCCACATACTGACTTTTATCTGAAATCAATCAGAGTAGCTCCTTAACAGAGTTGAGATCAGACACCTCTCAAGTAGAGTGCCAATCTAAATGCATTACATTCATTTAACCTGCAATATTCAAAGCTCGAATCCATCAATTAGTCAATGAATGAATGAATGAAAGGAATCAGTGACAGCTTGCATTTAGTTTTAATTGAAGATTTTCTAAAACTCCATTCATGCCACATCTCACCATGCCCACACTCTGCACTGAAGGAACATGCCAGTGCAGCGGTGTGACTCACTGATATGTTTTTAATAGTTTTTGGACAACAATAGGCTATAGAGGAAGAAGCTATATTAGACTTTGGATACACATGCATTACTTGTAAGTAGATGAATTCATTGCACATGAGACTTGTTGACAATAAGTATAATATAGAAAATCACCAGTCATATCCTTTAAGGGAGCATGATGCATTATATCAGTGATAATAAATCATTACCACGTAAAGTTTGGGCTTGAAATTGCCATAATCAAACAAGACCATCTCTGAACTCTCCATGTGCCACTGGGATGGATGGGATGGATGAATTGCTTTATAGCACAAAGGGAAATTAATTTTTGGAACAAAGTAGCAAATGTTTAGTCATCATATTGCATTTTACTCTCTTACTGGACCCTGTACCTGTCTGCCCCCCCAGGTACAGACAACACTGAGCTCCAGACCTTCGCCCTCGCTGTCTGCCTCGGCTATTTCCTCTTTGATTTGGGCTGGTGCGTATGCTACCGCACAGAGGGCCCTGTCATGATGGCACATCACGCTGCGAGCATCATGGGAATCCTGCTGGCTCTGTCTATGGGAGTGTCAGGCTGTGAAACCTGCGGAGTCATCTTCGGCAGTGAGCTCACCAATCCCCTGCTGCAGACCCGCTGGTTCCTCCGCCAGGTGGGCCTGTACGACAGCCTGCTGGGGGATGCTGTGGACCTGCTTTTTATTTTCTTGTTTGCCACTGTTCGTGTGGGAGTCGGCACAGCAATGTTTTACTGTGAGATCACCTCTCCCAGGACCACACTGATCATGAAGATCGGCGGCGTGGTTATGTATGTACTAGCCTGGGTATTCATGGTGGACATAGCCAGATTTGGATACAAGAAAAGTAGGGGCAAGTATAAAAAGTGGCAAGAGAACCAGAAACTCAAAAAAGAAAAAAAACTGGATGGACTTTCAGATGGGAACAAAGAAGGAATTAATCATGAAGATAGTTAAACTCACAGTTTGTCCATGGACAAAGGCTTATAGAGATTGTCTGCTGTGCTGATACATTCATGGACTTCTGCAGCTTTAACAGTGCATCTAACATCAATAAATAAACACTAAATCTTGAATTGCTTTATGGCAGAAAACAGACACAAAGTTTCTTCTTTTGTGTGTGATGGGAGGAAATGCACACTATTAGGCTCCAAATAAATAAACCAATGTTCTGATCTCCTAATAGCCTAACAGTGTGCAGAGATTTCCCCTTTGTGTCCTGCAGTGAGATGTGCACACACCATCCAGGCATCTACTTGTGTGTAATGGGGAGGAGACACAGCAAGCTGCCTATAAAAGATCAATACATTTACTCTGCAGGGATCGTGTCTCTTCAGTCAGAGGCACAATGGGCGTTTCCAAAATCATTGCCAATGAAATGACTGTCTCTGCATAAAAGTCTTAGTAGTTAGTATGTATCCTGAATTTTAGTCACTAGATGGGTCAACCTCCAATAACACCAGAGCATACATGTCACATAATGCAGCTCAATAGCAAGACCCTCTCTACCTGGCAGGAGGAGCATTTTTGCCTTTACTGGATAGTGGGTAGCAAAGATGCAGATTGGAAACAGAGAGAAAGATGGATAAGGTCTCAGGTCAGAATCATACAGGGAAAATGAGGTTATGAGGCATGTTCAGTAACCATTTGACTGATTACACTCTGGAAAACATGTTTTAACTCCATGTGACACAAGCTCTTCATTTAAAACAAACATCTCCGAGGTCAAACTTAAATCACGCCGAGGACATTATTAGGGCTCATTTTCTTAGAATGGACAAAGCTCCCCCAGAGCCCAAGAAGACACGATACAACCTTTCACAGGCTGAGAGACGTACTAACTATGACTATTAACTGTGACACAAAGTATGGGGGTTTATGGCAAATGGTCTCAAAATTACACTGTGTGGAATTTACATGTGCATTAAAAACAACCTGTAGTGAAGCAAGAAAGAAGATTAACTAAACGAAGCTAAACCAGCTAACTAAGATAATCTAATTAAGTATTCTGTTATCTGACTTAACAAAGTAAACATGGCAAGAGAAGTAAACATGAACCCAGCAAACTCTCTCCCAATCCTGTAGAGCAGCGGTGTCAAACTCATTTTCATTCAAGGGCCACATTCAGCCCAATTTGATCTGATGTGGGCCAGATCATTAAAAAGATGGAAGGAAGGAAGAGAAGTCAAGAAGGAAGGAAGCAAGGAAGCAAGGAAGGAAGGAAAGGAAGACAGGAAGAAAAGACGGAAGAAAAGGAAGAAAGACAGGTGGAAGGAAAAAAGAGAAGGAAGGAAGGATAAGAAGACAGGACGGAAATATGGAAGGAAGTAAGGAAAGATGGAAGGAAGGAAGGAAGTAGGAAAAGAAGACAGGACAGAAATATGGAAGTAAGGAAGGACAGATGGAAGAAAAGAAGACAGCAACGAAAGATGGAAGGAAGAAATCAAGGAATGAAAAAAGACAGGAAGGAAGGAAGGAAGGAAGGAAGACAGGAAGGAAAGTGGGCCTTGGTGGGCCAGTTCTGGCCCACGGGCCGCATGTTTGACACCCCTGCTGTAGAGGATAAACATTACATTTATATGATGTGTTTGACAGATAGCAAACATCTTTAACATGCACTTATCACCAATTGACTTCCAAGGATGTCTTGGGAAAAACAAACGAACATATATAATAATTATAATGCCATGGACCACCACTATATTGATATTCCCCCCCCCCCCCCCCCCCCCCAACTCTAATATTGTATCTCAAGTTTCTTCTAAGTATTGTATAAAAGACAGTAGAGTGGTCTCAATACTATCAGCCATGGATTCATTGTTTCATGTTAATTATACCAACTTATCACAATAAATGACAGTTGTGCTCATGTTCAAAGTGTAACTGCTGATAGGATGCTTGAAATGCTTGAAATGCTTTGTGTCTAGAAAAAAAAGTCTGTTTTTTTCATCCTGTTTACCAAGTGTGCTTTGTGAATCAGTTTTCTATGGTGCTTTGGATTTTGCATTGGGGATACACACGCAAAAGAAGTAGAATTCAGTTATTTAGCTGTGTAGTAAAAGTACTTGTGGCCTAATTCACCTAGGAAACATACACCATGTATTCAACATCTTCATCTCAACATCACATGGTTTTAAAAGGGTTATAATGTCTGTGTGAAAGATGCCGCTTCCATAATTTACTCATGCTACAGTAGGTCTACGATTGGAGGAAACATCTGTATTTTGAATCTTTTCATGTAGATATCAGCTGCATTACCTCAAGCCACCAAAATTATATTCACTAATAGAAGAGGTGCTGTTGTTCTTTGATTCAAGAGGAACTGATATTTACTACTCTTTTTGGCTTTTTAGAGATAATAATACCTCACAAATGCGACTCAACTGCAGATGGAGCCCTGAAACTGGCTCTCAGATTAATAAAATGATTTCATAAATCCCACTTCCCACTCATGATGGTCAGCTAAAATAAAATGACACTTTTTTTTTTCAGTCCGTCGCTTCATTTTTAACAACAGATCAGTTTCAAATCTCCTCTCAGCAAACACGTTAACAAGGTTAATACATTTATACAACAGATTAATATTGCATGGATACTTTACCTTCTTTTAAAGTGTTAAAACATGATGAGATTGCATGGTGTAAAAAAAAAACAACAACAGGGCAAATAAAACAGATCCTTTGATATACAGTGATAATTGTACATTATATTCCTTTACAATGAAAACAAGTCCTTTTTTGCTTACATAGACTTCTCAGGTTTCTTTTTTTTTCTTTATATATATAGTTAGTCCAAAAAAATCAAGGCCATAACTTCATCTGTGCAGTCTTGTGGCCGGTGAATATTTGAGTGTTTTCAGTCCAACCGTGAAGGTGCAGAGGTCTGATGAGTGAATCACTGCAGCTTGTACCTAAAGGATTTACTTTGGCAAAGTCCTGCAGATTAAAACATACAACATTTTTTGTGGTTGGGTTACAAGCTTGAAGACAGCTTTCATTAGTAGCCTGCTGTAGAGCATGAAAAGATCCTGAAGAAAAACCTCCAATCAGGAATGATAACACACACACACACACACACACATTCCTCTCCATTACAGTATTTCAGTGGAAGGAACATTAAATCAGTTCAGTGCTGAAAGAGGTGAGAAACTGCACTCTTAGGGTTAGTGCACGCTATCATGTACTGTAGGTCAGAGTCAGTGAGAAAAAAAAATCCTCTGCAATACACAATATAGCTCAATTCAATAAATTCACATGTGCACACATCTGGAGTATCTATTTTATGGTGTAAATAAATGTATGGAGTTGTGTGCAGCATTGTAAAAACACCCCAGTAACACACAATGTGAATAAATCCTTTCAGTATATTGCTGTCAGGGTGAATTTTAGATTAAGAGTGCATTGTTTCAGTGTTTGCAAATAAGTGCCATACTCAATTTGAGACATTTAAAACACAAACATTTCCACTATCTGTTATTTTGTTTGTTTATTTGTAAGCGAAACATTTTAGATTTGGGCTGAAATCCGGTTGACTCAGATTTTCCTTATTAGACCATTTTAATTTATTTGCCATATCATGCTACATTCAAGTGCTATAGGAAGTTTCGAAATCTGGGACTTTTGAAATCAGCTGCTAAACAAAAAGTAGGTTACTGTAACAAGCAGAAGCTGCACCTTTGCAAGTAGGACAATTACTATTTTGTGGCCTTCCCCTAAAGAAATAATGGACTCGACAATAAACATGAACAAGAAATGTGGTTTTCACATACACAAACCTTATTGCCATTTTTAAGTGGTTTAATTTTGGGTGCTTAAACATCCCCTGAAAGTCTTTGCTGACATTTTTGCTGCAGTGATGTACAGATGTACTCCGGGACCCTGTCATATCACTGAAGGATGGGGTTATAGGTGACAATGGGGTGTGTTCATAGGTTACAGAGAGCAGCAAGACACCAGTAGTTTTTCAACCTGGTGTTAAGTTGCTCTTTAAAAAGAAGTGGTTCACAGTTTGGAGAAGTACTTATGGTTTGTTTTCTTTTTAAATGAGAGATGAGAAAATTGATATTAATATCATGTCTGTGTGTTCAGCATGGAGCTAGCTTCAGGCCATGATTAGCCTAGCTTAGCATAAAGACTGGAAGTACATGGAAACAGCTAGCCTGGGTCTGTCCAAAGTTCAAAAACATGCACTTTTAAAGCTCACTAACTTACACATTGTATGTCATTTGGTTCATTTTTAAACAGGAATAAATGTTACAACAAAATGTGGTTTTAGGGAGAGCTACAGGCTGAAGCTAGAAACATCCATCCTCCAGCTATAGCATGTGTTAGCACATATTGTAGGTGAGCTTTAATTCTCTGTGCAGACACAATGATCATGAAATAGTTCCAGCACATAACTCACCTTTAATTGTTTTCTACACATTAAACAAACCAAATACAGCATGTTAATTAGTGAGCTTTAGATTGGTTGGTGGTGGGGTTTTTACACTTCCAATTTTATGCAAAGAAAGACTAAAGACAAACATTAAATTAAAAAAACTTCACCATCAGTGTGGCAGGAGGAATTTCTGGCATTCAGGGGGAGGTTCGCTATTCAGCACAGTCAGAAAATTGAAATGTGAAGTGCTCGGCTGATTATATACAGGATATCTCTTATTTCTTATTGCAGACTTTTATATCAAGCCTACAGCAGTGCTCTGAGTCCTGAAGAATAATCTACTGTCACAGTCCTTATGTCTTTTTTTCCATGTCTGAATGCTTCACTGCTGTACGTGTGAGTGACTTCACACACCCTACTTACCCTTTTCCGTTTCATATCTCCAGTGTTTACGATAATTTATGCAGTTGATTATTATTACTATAGCAAAACGTGACTGAACTGTCCTCAGTTTATTCCACAGAGTCTTTTCTCTTGAAGGAATCTGAGTTTACAGTGGAGCATTCCTCATAATAATGATAAAGTCTTCCACTAGATTGTCACATGGGCAGTGAGCCTCCATTATTGGCGATAACAGTGAAAAGTGGTCGAGGATTTCATCCAGAAGTATGCGATCGTCGACGAGTGACGTGAAATTTGGCTCACATGATCGAGACAACAGGAAGTCTGTCATCACTGAATCCCATCTGAAAGATATCAGAGTAATGGCGTTAAGAGATTTACAATAAATGTGCAAAAGATTGATGTGTGTGTGAGGTTTGAAGTGAAACACACCGTTATTGTCGTCCGAGTCAGCAGCCATGTCAGGCAGTGTTTGTCGCAGCTCATTGTACTTCATCTCCACTTCCTGGAAGCAGATCATGACAACAAAAAAACTCTTTGTAGTCCACAGATCAGGCAAATACAGAAACAAGTCTTGGACACAACTTCTTAAATCACTTAAATGAGAAGTAAATGGGAATGTGGAGCACAAAATGCAGGAATTGACAATTAATTAAGCTTCTATGGGTGAATAGTAACATGCTAGTATCACACTGTGAGCCAGTAGTACAGTCATATTGATACTGTACATGTGTCTGCTTGGTTTTGTCAATACAAGGTCTTTACTGTATTAAGTTGAAAGATTGTTAAACGGGGTTGTTGGCTGTTCAAACCCAGCTGAAACCATCCTATTGATATATTTAGTGGTACAGTATATAATGAATGGTGTCTTGAAGGTTTTCTCATGATTTTAAAATTATTATATCCTGAGAAAACAAAAAAAATGGAATCATAGTGGAAAAGATCACGTTTGGAGAAGCTCCTTTGTGATAGTAGGGAAAGTCCAGCACTGCCTCTACTATCTGAAAATATAAAAGAAAACGAGTCTACCCCAAAAACTGCTTGTGAACTTTTACCACAGTGCTATTGAGACCATACAGACATATTACAGTACAGTATGGTCACACATCTACCAGTCTACATCTCACAATGCCTGCGGCGAGCTCACTAAATCATTAAAGATCCATCATCCCACTCAAGCCACCGCCTGTTCGACTTATTGCTGTCTGAAAGGAGATACAGAAACATAGGAGCTCAGACTTCCAGGAAGAAAAACAGTTTCAATGCTGCTTCTACTCGTGTCCTCTCACTCCCCAGTGTGCAATAACTGGAGCACAAACCCAGTACTTTAATAGACTTTGCACTTCATGTATTTTACAGTCTAATGTTATTAAAGCTGTAAACCAACCACTAAATATAATGTTTTCTGTGCACTTAGAAGGTTCTGCAATTTTGTCATCTTGAACAATGGCTATAAAGCCCTATCTACCTATCTATCTATCTATCTATCTATCTATCTATCTACCTATCTATGTCCGTAAAGTGTACAGTACCTTCAGATACTGCAGGTCGGCCTGTAGGAGGCGCAGGTGGGTCATAAGCTGCCGGCTGAGATTGGGACCGTGGCCCCCTGTCTGCGAGGAGGAGGACAGCAGTTTCCTCATGTCGATCCCCAAATCACCTCCTCCTACTCCCACGTCATCATCAGTGCTGCTCTCTTCAGAGGCTCCACCCCAATCCAGGAGCACAAAACCACCTGGATGCAGAAAAGAAAGAGAGATTGGAATGGTTGTGTTGATAAAAAACTACCTGTGCCATCACTATTGAAACCAAAAAAATATTATGATTCCCTCACCGTTGCGTTCAGGTGATAGCTGAGGGTCGTCTTTTTGTGAACTTGCAGATGCTCGGCTTTCATCACACGCAGCAGAAGGCCCCTCTGGACTCCCAGGCAAGGACGCACTCAGCTGACAGCCGGTAGCCCTACTCGGCTTGTTCTCCTCAGTCTCCTCTTTCTCCTCCTCAGCTTCTCTGCTCATCATGTGGTTGAAAAGCACCTGCTTCAGCATCACCACTAGAACAGAAAGAAAGAAGTTTTATGTCCTCATCTGCTTTTTCATCTCAAACCTGAATGACTAGACAACAACCAAAACACGAACTGACCCTTTAACATGTAACTTACATGTCCTCAGAGCATCTTCAGCTTTGGAGGTGGGTAAGCCGAATGCATTGTGCTCCTGATTTTCAAAAGCGATGCCTTGGCGTGAGCCTTCCTGAAGGAGGGACAGTCTGTTTTCCAGCTGCCCATCCAGGAAAGCCTCTAGTTCTTTTTCATCGACCTCATCCAGCTCTTCCTCCGGTCTGTCTGGCACTGCCAGCTCCTCTTCTTCGTCATCTGACTTCATGCCATCGAAAGGGTTGAGACTCGTCGGTGGAGGTTGAATGTCGGGAGAAGAGGCGACGTCTATATCTGGCACTGGAATTTGAAATTAAAGCATTGTTGAAAAACATGTTTAAGGAAAAAAACACTTTTATAAACAGAAATCACTAGAATTTAAGTTTAGGGCTGCATCCAATGATTATTTCCATTATTGATTATTATACATATAAAACAGTTACATCCATTACAAGAGCATCCTTTGTTTGTCGTTGTCAGAAAATAGTCAAATATTGTTTTCTTTGTCCGGACAACAGTTCAAAACCCAAAGATATTATATTTACAATGATAATAAAACAGAGAAAAGCTGCAAATCCTTACAATTAAGAAGCTGGAAGCAGTGAATGGTGGGCCATATTTGCTTGATGAATTGTTTAAATCAAATTATCAAAATAGCTCTCATTCAATTTTCTATCAATAAATGAATTAAGGTAATTAAAAAAATAAAATACATTTTTATTACACTAAAATTACCTGAAGAATGGACACTTCCACTTGCGGTGCCATTAGCATCTTTGCTGGACTTCGGCATCTCACAGTTGATGATCTCAATAGCATCCGGCTCAGCACTGAAACACACTTACATTAGAAACAACCAAATAATCAAACAACACCAACAATCAACGAGCAGCTGCTTTAGTGAACTCACTCAGACGGAGCTGGAGGAGCAACGCTGTTATGAGGTTTGGCCTTCATGGCATCGGCACGCTGTGTGATCAGCCGCTGCCACCTGGATGAACAGAGGAGATAACAGCAGGATGAGATGGAGGAAACAGGTCACATGACGTCATATCGTCATATCTGCGGTGCAAGACCTACGTTCTCTGATCGGACACCGTTTGAGCCGTCAGCTCGTAGATCTGAGCCCCGTTCTCCGACATGGACAGGACGAAGAAAGACTTGTTGTCTGATGAGAACAAAAATTTAAACAAATGGTAAATGGACTGTACTTTTATAGTGCCTTTCTAGTCTTTGCGACCACTCAAAGCGCTTTACATTACATATCATTTACCCATTCACACACATTCATACACTGATGGCAGGAGCTACCACGCAGGGTGCCAACCTGCTCATCAGGGGGAATTTAACCATTCATTCTCATTCATACACCGTTGGCACAGCAACAGGAGCAATTTGGGGTTAAGTGTCTTGCCCAAGGACACATCGACATGTGGACTGGAGGAGCCAGGAATCGAACCTCCAATCTTCCAATTATTCCAACTATAATGTATCACATCAAATTTCCAAATGTATGCATAACACTTAATATACACAGGAATTAAGCCACACACAATGACATCCTACAAGTATCAGAGTCACAGCAGTGCTTTGAGCTAAATACAAAAAAAAAAAAAAAAAAAAAAAAAATACATGCTGATGGTTTTTTCACCATCTTAGTTGAGTGCCTTAACATAAAAATATTATCTATTTAGCAGTAAGAACAAAGTTGAGCTGAGTCTGATGGAAATGTCATTAGTTTTGCAGGTGTTTGGTCATAAACTTAGGTATTCATACAAACAGAATTTCGACCTGATTGACCCACCGACAACAATCACAATCACAATCACTTAGACTGATTCAATAAACCATTATACCAAAAATACAAAAATACAAAAACAGTGAAAATATTATGGAGAGACTAATCCTTACCTGTAGCCACTGGACGAACTAAGACAGTGTTGAGTTTGATGATGGGGCTGAAGGTTTGCTTGGCATCGGTGGCGCTGGCCAGACTCTTGCCGTGGAATTTGAGGACCAGACGTTCGTCCTGTTTCTGCAGTAAAACCATGATGTCCTCCAGGAGGATCGTGTAGAGCTCTGAAAGAAGAACACTAGTGATATAAGACTGTATGTATGTATAAGGAGGGCACCACTGTACCTAACCTGACTGTGCTGTGCTGTAGCAGTTTTAATTTATATCTGTGTCAGTTAATTTCATTATGTCAAGAGTACAATAAAAACTGTTCATATTAATTAATTTTTTTGAATGCAATTACCATATTCTGCTGTGTGTGTGTGTGTGTGTGTGTGTGTGTGTGTGTGTGTGTGTGTGGTCTGACGTAGCTTACTTGTAGGGACATTACACAGCTTTTGTTGCCAATAGGACAAGCCAGACCCAATTAATTGATCTTTAGTCTCACAAAGTAAGCTATGTCAGACTAAAGAGCAATTAATTGTGTATGACTTGTCCAATTGGAGACAAAAGCTGTGTAATGTCCCCAAAAGTGACCTAGAACAACGTGTGTGTGTGTGTGTGTGTGTGTGTGTGTGTGTGTGTGTGTGTGTGTACCAATAGTCTTGTCTCTGTTGACTTTCCAGGAGAGAGGTCCTTCATGCACCATCTTCCTCTTGGTCAGGTCCAGATTCTGCAGGAAAAGAATAAACTTTCAGTAAAAACACAACAGACAGGACAACTTCATTAAAAACTGAACCATCTCACCACCACCCACGACTCGCTATGGGTTCAATTAAAAAAAACTCCAACCACACGTGTATTTTATCTTGAGCTCATTAGCCTGAAAACACCAGTCTCCTACCTTCAGCTCGAGGATGACGGGGTTTTCAGTCTGCTTCAGTGACACGACGTCCAACCGTCTCTGATACTCCTCAAGCCTCTGTGGAGAAACAGCACAGCTCATTAAACACTTCTCAACCCCTGACGGTTAAAAACAAACATGATTTTGAGCTGGTGTTAAGTAGTTTTTGAATAAAAAAAAAACTACTTTATACACTCCCCAAGCACTTTATGAAGGACACGTGTAATCTCATGTAATCCAATACCACAGTTCTCAAAACTTACCTGTTCAGTCTGGCTTTTGTTTGAGAATTGTTTATAATTCTTTTCTTCTATTTTTATTACATTTGTTTTGATAATAAATTTTGTTCTACTTCATTTTATTTTATTTTTAATTATTTTTATTGATTTTATTGATGTTTCTTTTTTGTCTTTTTAGTCCGGCTTTTATTAAACTTTATCTCTTTTATTTCATTTTACTCTTCTTTTGTCTTCTAAATCTATTTAAACCTTTAATAAACTTTTTCTCGGAACTGTTATTCTTATTTATTTATTAATTTGTTATTTGTCACTTGTTCTGTCTTATTATCAGCTTGTCAATCAACTGCAAAGCATCTACATTAACCTGTATGAAAGGTGATTTTTAAAACTGAGGTCATAGTAGGGTGTTGGTATATTGGACTGCATTATATTAAAAAATGTTCCTCATATTTCCTCCCCCCTCATATATACTAATAGAGCGGACAAAATTCTTGGCTCTAGTCTGAACTGACTCATTCAAACATCTGTACCTGTTTGTTCTCAGCCTCTTTGACGGCTTGGTTGACTTGGTTGAGGATCTTTTTGCAGCACTCTGCAGCTTTCTTCACCTTTTCTCTCTCCTCGCCGTCCTCTGTGAGAAGATAAACTTTGCTTAACCAACACCAAAATATGTCATTCTCCCTTGGTGAAGGAGCCACTCTATGATATATATCATTAGGAATTGTTTATTTGAATTTATACCTGTGTACTTAGCAATGTTGTCCAGTAGGAGCGGGTACTTGGTCACTCTTTGCATTTCCACAGGAATGATGTCTTTAAGCTGCAGCCTGCGACACAGGCGGTTACTCTCGGCCTCCTGAAGGAAGACAAAGAACACGATCAACTTCCTGTACAACTTTGGTAGCTTCCTCATCTGATCTGTACCTTTAAAATAATCCTTTTATCAATATTTATCAACTAAAATCACACCTCATAGAACAGCATCAGGGCTTGGCTAACCATTCCCCTCATTTACTTCCGAGTGTTATCTCCTGATACATATAAAATTATTAAATGTGATGATGATACAGTTGATGTAAAGAATCTCTTCTGCTATCCATACATTTCCAAGATTTATGAACTTGAGTGATTAAGTGTGCACATAAGGGCGATAAAAAAAAGTGAGTAAGTCCAGGAGAGGTTAGAAAAGAAGAAATTAGATAAATATAAAAATATAAAAAGTTCAACATACATATCCATATCAAAATAAAAAATAAAGGGGCAGAGAAACAAGATCATTCTCTTGACCCCTCCACAAAATCTGTCGGCAAGGGTTTTACATATTTGACCCATTTATTCCATAACTTAAATCATTTTCTTTTATTATATCTATCTATTCTTGTATTGTGGTTTGTGGTTTAAAATAATAAAATAACAAGGGTCATGTCAAAAATAACCTCCTCTCCTAGAAGTAACAGTGGTGTATAGTATTTGTGCTGACCTGCATGAATAAAGTGAACCTCTGGTCTTTCTTCTGTCTGGTCTTAATGAGCTCCAGTGCAGACGGTTGGTTGCAACAGAAAGTTCCCACAGCTCTTCTTATCTTCTCCTCTTCCTCACCGCTGAACTGTAAATCATCACACAGACACAGAAGATTTACATTAGGAGGGTATTTACTGCAGCTAATGCTCTAATCCATATTAATATACAGTACTGTGCAAAAGTCATCACCATAAAAACAGAAAATAAAGGAAATATGTACACAAAATGTAACACTAATGATTATATATTATTATTAATTAAGGTTCCATCTTGCTATCCTGCTAAGGAAATAAGGAAGGAAGGAATGAAGGAAGGAAGGAAGGAAGGAAAATAAGACAGGAAGGAAGGAAAGAAGGAAGAAAAAGAAGACATGAAGGAAGGAAGGAAGGAAGGAAGGAAGGAAGGAAGGAAGGAAGGAAAATAAGACAGGAAGGAAGGTAAGAAGGAAGAAAAAGAAGACATGAAGGAAGGAAGGAAGGAAGGAAGGAAGGAAGGAAGGAAGGAAGGAAGGAAGGAAGGAAAATAAGACAGGAAGGAAGGTAAGAAGGAAGAAAAAGAAGACATGAAGGAAGGAAGAAAGGAAGGAAGGAAAAGAAGACAGAAAGGAAGACAGAAAGGAAGGAAAAGAAGACAGAAAGGAAGTAAGGGAAGATGGAAGGAAAGAAGGAAGGAAGGAAAAGAAGACAGAAAGGAAGGAAGGGAGGAATAAGGAAAATGGGCCGGATTAGACACCTCGGCGAGCCGGATCTGGCCCACGGACCGCATATTTGACATCCCTGCTATAGACACTGTTTTTTAATACTGCATACACATTTCCTGTATTTTCTGGTTATATTCTAATAAAGACACTGAGAAATAATTACATATGGTCATTATAGCATTGCTAAAACAACAAATCTACTGGTGCCCTAAGACTTTTGCACAGTATTGTATATGTACTGTAGAGCTTCCTGCATAAACTGAATCTGGTCTTACCCACGCCAGAAGATCATCTCCAATCTGACCGATCACAGACGTCTCGCTCCTCTTCCTGATTGCTACCATTTGCTCTGTTACAGAAACTGTGGAGCAGAAAAAGAAAAAAAAATTGAAAACACAACAAAACGTTATCATATAATATTCAGATTTAACATCCATATAGTAATTGGCAGTATGTCCTAATGTACTATATAAAGCCTACAGTGCCTCATTAGCTCACTGAAAGACAGCATGAATGTGTCAGAGGTACTGACGACGTGCTGTAGGTGCTGTACAATCAGTCTTCACTCTAAAAGTTTATTCCTCCTGTTGTGCAAATTTGCTATGGTTGGAAACTTTTCAGAGGAAGAACGTTTCCACTGACTCCAGCTGTTTCCTGTCATTGTCTTCTGCTCTGCTTCCCTTCACATCTGCATCAACCATCAACCTGTCCACCTACACCTTGAATTTGTGATGACATTGCAATTTCTCACTGTGTGTGTGTGTGTGTGTGTGTGTGTGTGTGTGTGTGTGTGAGGTTACCATGAAGCTGAATGATTTCGTCCAGGTTGGTAAAGATGTGTTTAATGTCTTCTGAGGGAAGAACACCGTCTCTGTTCAACCTCTGATAGAAAACACAGTCCAACACCCTCAGCATCCGCAAGTGGGCTCGCTCGGTGTAGAACAGCTCTAAAGGAAGAGGCAAAGGCAAGGGAAATGTATTCGTATAGCATATTTCAACATCAAGATAATTCAAAGGGCTTTACATAAAACATAAAATGCATCAAGACAGGATGTAAAAGCAGCACGTGGCAAAATAAAAAGACATTTAACCCTCCTGTTGTCCTCGAGTCAAGGAAGGAAGGGAGGAAGAAGGAAGGAAGGTAGGAGGGAGAAAGGAAAAGAGGAAAGGAGGAAGGATGGAGAGAAGGACAGAGGAAAGAAGTAAGGGAGAAGGAGAGAGGGAGGAAGGAAAGAAAGGAAGGCCGGAGGGAGGAAGGAAGGAGCCAAGGAAAGAAGGAAAGGAGGAAAGGAAATAAGGAAGGGAGGAAAGGGAAGAAAGAAAGAGAGAAGGAGGAAGAAAGAAAGAGAGAAGGAGGAAGAAAGAAAGAGAGAAGGAGGAAGGAAGGAAGGAAGGAAGGAAGGAAGGAAGGAAGGAAGGAAGGAAGGAAGGAAGGAAGGAAGGAAGGAAGGAAAAGAGGAAGGATGGAAAGAAAGACAGATGGAAGGGGGGAGGAAAGAGAGAGAAGGAGGGAGGGAGGAAAGAAGGAGAGAGAAAGGAAGGAAGGAAGGAAGGAAGGAAGGAAGGAAGGAAGGATGGAAAGAAGGACAGACAGGAGGAAGGAAGGGAGGAAAGAAGGAATAGTCAAAACACACGGGGTCAATTTGACCCAGGAGGACGACACAAAGGTTAAATTGGAAATGAAATCAAGTTAAAATAGAGTAAGACAGATTTGATGTAATAAAAAGCAGACACCGCGACAGATTTACTCTGCTGCACATTTCATATTGTGGATCTGGAGTGTGTCAGCTGTCAGTGACTCACCATTGATGACTTCCTGCCTTTTGATTTCTTTTGGCGTCAAGCTTGCAAGGACATCTCGGCTGACCAGACTCTGCCAGTTCGGGGGGTCTTCTCCACCCTCCACCTCACCTCCCTGGTCGTCTTCACTGTGGATGTCGGCTGGGGTCACCGCACACTGCACCTCCATCCTACTGCCACCCAAGACACGGGGAGAGAGGCTTTTAAAACCATTACTAAATAAGGTCTCATGCAGATCTGTATTTATTACATCAATCAGTCTAAAAATTGAGACTATCAAAGAGAAACTCCAAACTCTATAAATACCTGAAATTTTCCGGGTCTTCCTCCTGTAGCTGCTCCAGGGTGGAGGGGCTGAAGTCAAACTGAGTGCTGGTTGGACTGGATACGCTGTCCTGGTGGTCTCCAGACTGCAGACTCTCAGTCAGTCTGGGCTGGATGGAAAATGGGAAGATATCTGTAGAGAAAACGAGAGATTTCTTTCATTTCTGTCTTTGATCAGCACACTATCGTTATTCTGACACTAATGATTTTTCCTTTATGATCACCATGTTTCACCTCTGATATTCCCAGTGTGACTTTTAATGTGTATGTTCTAATCATGATGTTTATTTTATACTTTTCCTATTAATTACAATAATACTCCTTCTATTTGATGGTATTTTAATAGTGGTATCACCTATAGCAGTAGGTGCAGGGGTCACATGATGATCACCCAGGTAATAAATAATAATAAATTAAATTCTACAACTCAAAATCATACATTGTCTTTATTTTTTTGAGTAACTTTTAAATACTGTATAGTTTTGCCTCTTCAGGCCCAATGATAGACATGCAACCTGTGACAAATGGTTGCAAGCAGGACAGGAAACACTTATCTACAGCAATACTGTCATTATAATAATATGAAATAATTATATAATATAAGAAATCTTTTTTTAAATCAAGCAATATTTAAAATATCTTGTCCATGCAGGGAACAAGCAGTACAAAGTTCTTACTGTAACATTTCATATGTCTAATTCTATTGTAGCTTAATTTTATTTCTAATATTACACTTTTAATTGTATTTAAATCTACTTTTATTTTGCCTTGTGTTGCTTTTATATCCTGTCTTGATGCATTTTATGTTTCATGTAAAGCACTTTGAATTGCTTTGTTGTTGAAATGTGCTGCTATACAAATACATCTGCCTTGCTTTGACTTACTCTTGAGAAACTCTTGGGAAGCTTCAGATCAGAAAATCAGATCAGAAAAGTCTTGTAAGTGTTAATGAAGTGAGTAAAAGTGATCGATAGTGTGCTGGGGTTTTTGGTACTTTAGTTTTTGGAGAGGCAGAGAAGCTGGTGTATCTTACTGGAGTCCGAGTCCTGTCCGCTGGTATCTGAGGCCTGACCAGTGGGGGAGCTGTGTATAGATGAGGTGGTAGAAGGTGAAAAATGGGCGCTTGTGTCCGATCCTTCGCTGAGCTGATTCCCACGGCTCCGTCCAGAATTTGATGCAGAGGAGTCGGACTGCTCGGGGATGCCGAAGGCCGGCTGAGTCAGCTGCTTTGGTGACCGCTGCTTGTTCAACTCTACGGCCTTACCGACTGCACACAGGCAAAAACATGGACACGCACAACAGATATGACACAATCAATGCTGAACACCTCTCTCCTGCATCAAGTTAAAATGCTAAGATTTTCACAACAGTAATTTCACACCATACCTCAACTTAAGGGTTAAATTATTAGTTTTATCCTCACCTGATGTTGAATCCACTCTGCTTAGGCGCCGAGGAGGGCCGAGGATGTTGGGAAATCGAGGCTTCTTCACCTTCTCCTCGCCTTCCTTCTCAGGCTTGATACTCTTCTGCTTGTTAAAATGACACATATTCCTCTTTTAGATGTTTACTTGAAGGGTGTCGATCAATAACGTTAATGTTATATATAATCAATATTCTGTTATATTCTAATTAATGATTAAAATAAAGCAATTACACAAAAACAAAATGAGCTTATTCTACATGTGATGCATTAAATCTGACGTAACACACAACAATGGAACATAGTTACATTTAGAGAGTTTAACATCTTTTTTATTGCTTTATATCAGGGGTGTCAAACATGCGGCCCGTGGGCCAGAACCGGCCCGCCAAGAGGTCCAATCCGGCTCAGTTTCCTTCTTCCTCTTTTCCTTCCTTCCGTCTGTCCTTCCTACCTTTCTTCCTCCCTTCCCCCTGTCTACTTTTCCTTCCTTCTTTCCTTCCTTCCTTCCTTCCTTCCTTCCTTCCTTCCTTCCTTCCTTCCTTCCTTCCGGTCTTCTCTTCCTTCTATCTGTCTTCTCTTCCCTTCCTTCCTTCCTTGATTCCGTCTTGTCTTCTCTTCCCTTCCTTCCTTCCTTGATTCCGTCTTGTCTTCTCTTCCCTTCCTTCCTTCCTTCCTTCCATCTGTCGTCTCTTCCCTTCCTTCCTTCCTTCCATCCTTCCTTCCTTCCTTCCTTCCTTCCGGTCTTCTCTTCCTTCCATCTGTCTTCTCTTCCCTTCCTTCCTTCCTTGATTCCGTCTTGTCTTCCCTTCCTCCCTTCCTTCCTTCCTTCCTTCCTTCCTTCCGGTCTTCTCTTCTTTCTTATCCCTTTTTTTTCCTCCCTTCCTTCCATCTTTTTAATGGTCCGGCCCACATGAAATAAAAGTGGTCTGTATGTGGCCCTTGAATGAAAATGAGTTTGACTCCTCTGCTTTATATCATGCACACATTTGTGGGAAAATAGACTTATGTGAGTGTTTCTGCAGGAGAGGATCGTACCTTAATCTTGGGCAGGAAATTAATACGCGCTCTCTTATGTTCGAGGCCGCGAGGCTCCTTCACTTTCACCCCGAGGTGCTTCATATAGGTGAGAAGCACATACTGCATTGTTTGGCTGCAACACAACACGACACACAGTGAAGAAGAGAAGCAGACTGTCATTTATGGAAGTATTTATAAACCTGTAAACATTTATTTACTATACAAATATGTATTAACTCTTACATACTCTTCATATCCTACAACCTCACAGTATATTCTGGGTCAGTTTTTACTCGGTCTAAGAATCACCTCATAAAAAGTAATTTTGAGCCACAGATCTGTTTAGAAAGCATCAATAGTCGACCTGACTGATCAATAAATGTGATTAAACCTTGATTAATGTTTCAGAGAGCAGAGAGAGTGTATTTTTTAGGTTTTACACCACTCATGTCTGGAGAAAAAACACCTACTATCACACAATATCATGTCCTGTTTTATTTAAGACATGAAAATATAACATAGAAATATTTATTTAAATGTATTTTATTGAAACTGAATATTACAAGAGAGCTGTGGGGTTTATTGTATAACCATTATAGCCTTCAGTCTTCACTGCTACATCATAAAATTACAGTATTATTACTCTCTACATATATACTTTCTACTTTACACATACTTTTTCCACATACATAAATCCCATATTCATGAAATTGAAGAAGGACTTTCATCCAAAATGACTCATACATATATAATTATAGCTCCGTACTAAAATAACTGAACAGAAACTAAAAACACTTCTCCAGAGACAGACATTACACTCATTGTCCAACAGCTGACTGATGATGTCAAATATGAAATAAAAAAAATAAAAACTCCCTCCTCTTACCACTTCTCTTCTTCTGTGGGATGTGAAGTCAACCTGCAACAAGCAACTCGGGTTGAGCACACACACACACACACACGAACATGTACAAGGAATATAGGAACTGAATATATACACGTGTTCTTGAGTTAATGTGTGTGTGTGTGTGTGTGTGTATGTGTGTGTGTGTGTGTGTGTGTGTGTGTGTGTGTGACTCACAGGATATCTTCTATCTTGGTGAGGATGTGTTCAGCACAGGAGCATTCCTTCTCTATGGCCTGCTGGTCTTTTCCTCGCTCTGACTCCAGCTTCGACAGCTCGTCTTCAGCCAGAGTCAGACCCATACTGCGCTTCTGTCTGCACGCACACAACACAAGAGCATAAATAACGTCATTAAAAATCAAAGGGGACTTTCTGACAACGGAACTGTGACAGAAACTTTAAAAGAGTTATTGTTTCTCTTTTATCTTCCTCTCTCACTTCTGTATGAGTAATGTCTTTTCTTGTCTCTTTCTCTGCGTGTGTGCATGTGTCGTCTGTCCTCCTCCCAGGTGATGGAGGGTGAGTAGCTCAAGTCCTACTCTGTCCTTGTGGCAACTGGAAGCTGGTTGGCATCTTCTTCATCACATTCGTCATATATATATATTGAATCCTTTGTAATTTTGTTATCCTGCTCCATGCTGTATTTCTGTAATATATCTTTGTTTTATTTGTTGTTGTTTCTTATGTTTTTTTCCCATATTAAACTTTTTTTTTTTTTTTTTTTTCGTTTGAATTATGGGTTTAAGGATAGAGGATGTTGTAAAGGCTCCTGAGGTAAATTTATCCTCTCTGGACAGATTCCTTGTCCTCTACCTGCAGGAGCCTGGTGGGTTGAGGTGGGACATCACCATATTTGATTTTGGTTGTTCAGTTTCATTTACCTTTTAGATTTGTACAATAAATCTGTTTTTAGTTAAAGCTCATGTGTTCTCCCCTCTTTTTTCCATCCTTGAGCCGGATGGTGACATTTGTAATATTTGTCTGTACAAATAAAATATGACTTGACTTGTAAGATTAGTTGTACAGCTGTGTGAACGCTACCTGAAGTCTTCCAGGTTCTTGTGCAGGTCTGGCAGGAGTGCGTCCTGTAACTGCTGGGTGTACTGTTTGCAGAGATCCTCTGGGATTAACTCCAGCCTCCGCTTCTCTGTATGAAGAAACATGCACACACCCCAAAAACAGTAAGCCTGGGAGCATTATTGAAACTCTCATCTCTACTTTAAATGAATTAATTGCTTAAATTGGCAAAATAACAAAACAGTTGATTCATCCATTCATCTGTCTGACACTTTGTGGCTTTCTAACTACTGACCATAGTATTCATTTGTAGTAAAACTCATTTTAAACTGAAGGTTCACCTACTTGTATCTTTTTACAAAGCTTGTATCAAAGCCGCTGGATCAAAAGTTTAAATAATCTTAATCTTTATTGGTAACCTCCTAACCATCATCACCACTGTTTCATTTATTAAGATGCAAAAAACCCATAATGCATTAAATGAGTAAAAGAATTGTAATGCCTAGTGATGCAATGTGCAATGGCCGCTAATGTGAAAATTCAAACAATGCGAGAATCTTGATGGACAAGTATGAAATGCGGAGGAGGTGTGCCGATGTTGACGAAAGAGGTTTTAATCAAAAATAATCTTTACAACTAACACATTTCAGCCAGAAATGATTGTCAAATTTCATGTAACTTTGTGTTTTTTAACCTGGTTTGCTTCGTTTCCACCTGGCTCCTCAAATAAAGCTGAATTCATGGGGTGACCTGAGGGTGTCAGAGTGCTGCTGAACACTGCTGAAGGCTCCTGAACACTCCTGAACGCTCCTGAACGCTCCTGAACGCATCATTCCTTAAACCTATGTGATTTATTTTTGTTTTGTCTGCTTTTCGTCCGGTTCTTTGTGTAAACCTGCATATACGGAGCGACCCGAGGTGCCAGATTGTGAAAAAAAAAGTGCTTCTCTTCTTTGTACCCATGTGCAGATTTACTGTCTCTCACATGTTGTTGCTTGCCTTGTTTTTCTTTAGTGTGAAGACTGAGTAGGCTGTAGAACTGAATTTCTCTTATGGGATAAATAAAGTTGTCTGAAGCTGATATTTCTTTGAAAGACATGCTGATTATCAGAGTTGGTGGAAGTTTTTAGCTGGATAACAAACCCACATGTTAAAAAATCTGATACATTTGACATCATGTATAGATGAATATTCATAATAAGTATGTCATAGTGTGTAGGGAGGTTTGCTGCGATGTGTTATTCTCTTTGCTGTAGATAGTTGTTCTTATTAATCAGAGACAGTTCTGGTTTGTTCTTCCTCTACCTTCTGTTACAGTAAAGCTAGGCTCAAGCTTTAAAAACTAGCCTTCCAATGTCTTTGTCTTTCCCCTTGCAGATCGTTCAATAGTTGCCCATCAAGAGTCTCCAAATCTCGGAGGTCACATTGCATTGTGGGAAAAATAACACCATGTAAGAGTGATGCATGGGATAAAAAGAGGATATCTCTGGTCCTGCTGCATCAATTAAATGCTGTAAAGGAGTTAGACAATATTATAGGAGTGAAAATGCTAAATCAGTAGAGTACTTTTTAAAATATGAAGAATATCAAGAAATCTGAGATACATTTCAGTCTTTATATCCTTTTACCTAATTCAGAAGCAATGGTCTCTGGCACTGGTACTTTAAGATTCTGTCAAAGAGAAAAGAGGAAGAGAATAAGATCACACCAAACAGATATACCAACAAGTCAAAGAAAGCAGAAATATGTGGTCTAACAGATAACCAGCTGACCGAGGAAGCGAAAGGGAGAAAACAACTTACTGCTGCTCGATCCATGAAGAGCGAGTGGAACTCCATGAAGAAGCGTCGGCTCTCTTTGGAGCTGGTTTGCTTGTGCATGTCAGCGTAGAGATAACACAGCTGACAGAGGGAAGAGGACAGACACATAAATAATGGATATTATGCTTTTTTTCACATCAGTTTTCCACAAGACTCGATCATTAACCCACTTATAGTTAAATTAAAATAGTTATTGATGACAACTGCTGTTCTCCAAAACAAGCTCCAGACCGGATTCACCGAAAAAGTAGTTAACTGCTTATAATCAATTAAGTTTTTTTTTAAGCGCATTGCCAAACCATTGCTTACTGTCCTCAAATTGACCCGTCTGTTTTGACTGTTCTTTCTTTCCTTCCTTCCTACCTCACTCCCTCCCTCCCTCCTTCCTTCTTTCCTCCCTCCTTCCCTCCTACCTTCCTTCTTTTGTCTGTCCTTCCTTCCTTCCTTCCTTCCTCCCCTCCTTTCCTTCCTTCCACCCTTCCTTCATTCCCTCCTACCTTTCTTCCTTCCTTCTTTCCTCCCCTCCTTTCCTTCCTTCCTTCCTCCCTCCCTCCTACTTTCCTTCCTCCCTTCCTTCGTCCGTCCTTCCTTCCTTCCTTCCTTCCTTCCTCCCTCCCTTCCTCATTCCTCCCTTCCATCCTTCCTTCCTCCCTCCTTTCCTTCCTTGACTAGAGGACAACAGGAGGGTTAAAGACATTAGGCTTCATGATCATCATTTGAATCAAATCATGTGGTCCTACTATTAACAACACAATTCACACACTACATTGTATACAAACTCACAAACTTATAGACCAAAAAAGTTAATGATTAATGTGTCCACAATTCATTATTAACCTGCTGTCCTTCCAGTTTGAAGCTACTTCATATTTTATTACCAAAAATGTCAACCTGTCAACCACAGGCCTCACACACAGTGACAGGCAGCCATTCACACTCACATTCATACGGGACATTTTAGAAACCAGTATTAAACTTTAAGTCCTTGAAAAGTTTGATACACTGGAATAATGAAGTTTACCTTGTTAAAGAAGCACTCTATCTACTCTACAGATGAAGTCTATGATATGTGCATATATCATAGACATAGATATATATCAGTCTGTACTGTGTGTGCGTTTGTGTACATACCAGAGGCGTGGGGTCAAACTGTGAGACCACATGATGGAGGAAGACAGCGAGGTGAGCCGGCCGACACTTCAGCAAGTCTACACTCTGGAAACAGCTGCACTGCCCATTAATCTGACAGAAGAAGAAGAAGGAGAAGGAGAAGGAGAAGAAGAAGAAGAAGAAGAAGAAGAAGAAGAAGAAGAAGAAGAAGAAGAAGAAGAAGAAGAAGAAGAAGAAGAAGAAGAAGAAGAAGAAGAAGAAGAAGAAGAAGAAGAAGAAGAAGAAGAAGAAGAAAGTTCATTAGACTTTTTAAAAAGGCAGTCAAACAACAAATTTATCAGCAGGAAGTCAAAATGAACAACAAAGGTCAGCAGAAATTTAAAACTCAACTTTTAAATGAAGCTGTTCATGTAGGTCATCTTGATAAAGGAGCACACAGTCAATACACAGTCAATACCTGCTCTTGTTGAGAGTCAAAGTAGTCATCTTCTGCTCCAATGATCTGCGGGTGGAGGAGGTAGGGACGGCTACCCACAGTGCACTGGGCGCTGGAGTCCTGTGTGATACAATACAGTACATTCAAAAAGTTAAAAGCACTGATATATTGTATGTCATGAGTTTCTTATTAATAGACAGGATGATATCAGCTGTGTTTGTCGGCATGACAACTCAAAAAACATCCAAATAAACTATTCAATAAACCCCTTCAAACAGAGATTATCCAAACTACAGCCTTAGAAACCGTAACTAGGCACAGAAGATGTGTACATCTTTAGATTTGGAATAGCTGATACATTTTTGGGTGATTTTAGTCTTCCCAAAAATCAAAAATACAAGAAAACACATGTTAGCGGCTCTGTGCTGCTCTTTTTTTGGATTTTTTTTTGGATCTTAAGATGTCTGCACACTGATAACCCCCCACCCTCCCCCAAAGCCAAACTCATTACCCGAGGCAAACCGGAAAGCATGACCGACCTAGCAACAGTAACTAGAGGGGTGCAGGGCTTAGCAAAAGGTCAGTTAGTCAGTGATGTGGTCCGCCACCGATAATTAGTTGTCGCCAATTACATGCCCACTGACATTTTTATTCCAGCTTGAAAAGGTCCTTAAAAATGACAGCATGGCGATTATATTAAGAAGCCAAACGAGTGTGTCAGTGCGTGTGTGTGTGTGTGTGTGTGTGTGTGTGTGTGTCTAACAGAGTCAGGTGTGTCCTCAGTGTCGGGCGACGAGCAGGAGTTGAGGCCGTGACGGCTGATGTTTGGGCTCTGACAGGGCGTCTCTCTTTTACCAGGACTGTCTGGGAGGGGGCTGCTACCCAACTAATACAAACACAGACAGAAACACACACACACACACACACACACACACATATACAGTAACCATTATTACACACATGCAGCAACACAGCACATTAGCCAAATTGATTGTTTAGTCTGGTGCTGAATACTGGAAAACCCCCCGAGACTGGAACGTAGGACCATTTCATCCCTATTTATAGCAGCTGTGATAAAAAAGATTGTTATTACAAAGGGGTCTGGCCGGGTAAGCAGTATTTTCAGACAGGCTTCCTGTTATTTAACATTAGACTGTGTAGGTGTTCCTTATTAAAAAGGATGAGTTCACAGTTTTTCAAATCTGTCTTTAAACAATAGTCGGGTGCACATATGAACACTGAAAGGAGTTTAGTTCGCTATAATCATTCCTCCTGTTCATACTGACCATTAGAAGATAAATAATAATAATACATTTTATTCATAGGCGCCTTTCTTGGCACTCAAGGACACAAGATCCCTTTATAATGCACTTACAAAATCCACAGTCCTCCTCCTGTGTAAAAGACGTTTATCTGAAGCTTCAAATCAAGTAGATATCTACAGTCTTTTTAGTGCTTAAGTCTCTCTTTTTGTTACTATACTTCCACCACAGCTCAACAGGGAAACACAAAGAGGGAATTTGAAGCTAAAAAGACTGTAAATGTGTCAGATATCCACTTGATATGACTAACTCAGACTGCTGAGTACCTCATATAAGCTTCATATCTACTTTTAAATGACTGTGTGGACACACTGTGGATTTTGGCCTTCATCACTTTCGGTACCTAACTTGTTTCAAGACAGACTTTAAAAGTTGTGAACCTGTCCTTTAATAACACCACATGGTCAATGGAAGCACTTTTATCACTAAAAGTAGCAAAACAAAAGGCTGGTATTGAAGATCTATTTAGATTTTCACCTAAAAATTACTAACTAAACTCTTTAATTTGTCAAAAGTAGTTAAGATCATCAAAATTGAATAGCAAAGAGAAATGTAAAAGAAAAAAACTCCTTTCCCATCCAATCAGGATGCTACTTTGGCTAGTTACTAGGTAAAACATATGTTAGGGAGCTCTGTGATTGATGGCCCCTCTGTAAATGTGTACAAGGACTTCCAAATACAACAAAATGAAGGTATAGTCAGGAGTGACATTGAAACTAACAACTTCTGCCAGCTACAAGGCATTATTGTTGCTAATGTTAGCTTGTTAATAATACCATTTTCTTGACTGAACTTGAATAAAAATGACAACTAGTAGAAAGAGATTTGGAGGGCTTGTGAAAACATTACTGTTATCTACTGATTCAGCCAGCTGGTGAAGTTTTGATGGGAGTAAAGGGCCAATGGTTCTAGTTCGCCAAAGTCAGAAAACAGTGAAAAGCGCCCGCTGCAAGCTCCAAGAACTAACATTTATGTCTTCATATTAGTTGTTTTGTCCGATTAATAGTCCAAAATTTTAAAATATTACATGTTAAACCATATAAATCAGAGGACAGAAGAAACATATTCAAATAAGAGACACAGCAACCAGTGAATGTCTAGCCTTTTTGCTTGACAAATGACTTAAATCATGTATTTAATTATCAAAACTAGATTATTTATGTTTTTTTACTGACAAATTACTTCACTAAATGTTTCAGTAGGTTAGATAATAATTAGATTATATTAGATTATATTAGATTTCTTTAGTGAGAGACTTTCATACAAAACAATACAATAAAATGAAAACAGTAAAATAGCCACACAATTCGTCATCATCCCCATCATCATTCCATGCTGCCTCATAAAGTGCATTTAATATGTAAGGTGGCTACCCTCAAAGAACAAAATCACCACTCAAATGAAACTAAAATAGAAACTGACACATGAAAAACTAAGTACAGAGTGGCTCTGGGTAATGTGGTCCACCACATGAACTGCTGCAATCTGTCATTATACCCACAGAGTTGTTGTTGGTCCACAGCCCGTCGTTAACCCCGTCACCCCGCCATGACACTGTCTGTTCCCTCGGAGGAGACGCGCTGTCCCCCTCCTCAGCCTCACCGTTCCTGGACCCTGCAGCTCCATCCTGAAAAACATGTGTTCACTCTCTTATCAGTAACAATTATCGAAGGTCGTCTGCAGTGACCTACGTTAATCTGAAGTCTGTGGGAGCGACTGGCGAGTCGAAGCTTAATTTATACCTCAGAGAAAAAGTGTCGACCAGCTACATGAATGCTTAAAGCCCCCCTGCAGTGTATTGTGACGATTTTAAGATATTAGCCACACTGTTTGCCAAATTACTTAATTAATTTTAATTGATTAATTAAAAATGTGTATATTGTATGACGGGATTAATTAGTAATTAAATATAGGAAATTCATATAATGAAGCTGTTATATTAGCAATCATTGATCTATGGAGAAGGGGTTTTCCCACTCCTTTTTCGGATGTGGTTGATAGTCTTGCATTGCATTATGGGTACTGTTATGTATAAGTCTATCGTTTTCAGTATGACCATTTTTTGCTTTCATTTGTGTTTCTCTTTCACACATTCGCACTAAAAACTTAAAAACTGAAGCTGCTGCTAACTGAAACTGGCTTAAGCAGGAAAGCGACCAAATCAGTCTGCGCTGATCTATAAAAATACACATATGTCTATCTACTGTTGTAGTAAAGTGGGCAGGTTAGGTTATAATATTGCCAGCAGTGTGAGAGAAAGTTAATCTGGTTGCCATGGAAATGGTTTTGACTACAGCTATTAACCACACCTTTCTCTGCCCGAGTAAGGTCATTGACCATTAAACAGGAAGTAATGTCTGGAGTGGGGCTATAGGGTGTTTACCATTTACCACAACTTCCCTGATTCTAGTTAAAGACCTTTGTTGCATGTTGCGTCACTGTGCTTTTGTACTGGCTACTATCCATAAAAGGCAAAAATACCCCCCCCCCCTAAAAAAAACAACAATATTTGTTGTTTTCTGTAGTTTAACTTTATTGTAAATTACTATGGATATGATAGACTTCACTACTTCTTGTAAAATTGACACTTTACTTTATAATGATGAGTAAATTTAGATTACTATCACTCTGACACATAAATCAACATCATTTTGCATCGTCACTAAGAGATGTAACGTAACAAACTGTAGGTAGTCATCAACAAACAGTATGGTGCTGAGATTTTAAAGAGCAATTACAAAACCAACATCTAACAGGCTTCAACTGACATTTCCATGTACGCTTACATGCTGCTTAATGTGCTGCAGCTGAGTGGCTAATTATCTATCTAGCCTGCTGGATGGTGCTAGCGAGGTGGTTTTCCCCAACAAATGCTTATTTGGAGACTCTTTCAACAAGCTCAGATCCTAGACAAGATATGTGTTCATATTTGAAGTTAGATAAGAAAGAGATTTTAACAGGAAAGCTTGAGTCGGTTGTTGTTCAGAGTCTTGTTGCTATTGTGTTGTGTAGCAGGATGCTATCAGGCTGAGTGTGACTGTCTGCTCTGCTTATAATAGACACATGATTACTTTATGTAAAAATGTTACTGGCTGTATGGAGTCTCCAGCTGCATAGTCGGATAACTAATAGTATTCTGCCAAATTAATCCCAAACTCACACTTCATCAAAGGAAAACACATTTTTCCAGTCAGTATTTGGCTAGTCTACCTTCACTCATGGACCGAGTGTGACTGGGAGATACAATCTACTTTCTCATTCTCTCTAAAAATGTCTTTCATTTCCAAAATATTTAAAGGCCTTATATTTCATAGGCACATACTTGTCACAACAGGAAAAGCAGACGAGCTACAGATAACATTAACATAAACAGTGACACTGCTTATAATTTATTTTACTACTCACACCTGTTTTTCCCAAGTGTGATATGTCATGACATTTTTATAGTAGCATACATAGTCGCTAATATATATACACAAAGCATGTATCTGGAAATCAGTGTGTGTGTTTTTACAGCACCTGTAATGCTGTTGCTTTGCTGAGCTGCTCCTGTAGCAGTGAAATGTGCTTCTTTCCGTCCTGGATCTCCTTCAGTAGTTTCGGTCGGGGGTTTCTGCTGTAATCCTCCTCCTTTGCCTTTACATAGATGAATCCCAGTGTTTTTGAAATAATTCACAAATTAAAAAAAGGAAGTTTTAAGACAATCTTGCGTAATGGTCATGAGTCAAATACATATAAATAACTGCATGAACTCATAACACAAAGACGCCCGGCCAAAATCAACCTACTCAAGAGTTGGTAATATAATTTAAAGTCACCATCTATCCCCTGAAATGAGGTAACACAATAGTGATCGAGCATACGGCTCATTAATGAAGGCCTTTGCACTTACAGTATTACAAACTGGGTATCCATGGGGACATTCCCAGGAAAAAAATCACAAGCAAAAGCAGGAACTAACACAACAGACTCCTCAACTCATTCAACAGTTTGTGACTCTGCTAGCGAGGTTCAAAATCACACCTGTAATTACCATGTATAGCCATAGGTGCTGCCAAAAAAACCAAAACAGAAATCTTCATACTTTAAAGATAATATAACAATTAATATCACAATGTCAAGGTATTATACACTCACTTGTAACTCCTGTTGCTCCTTGGTGATCATCTTTAGGATGTCAACTTTCTGGCTGTGCATGACTTTGTTCTCATCCTAAAAGAGAAGAGGAGACAAAGAGGAAGAGGAAGCACTGAAACAAAAGTGTTGTAGAGACTCTGAAAAATACATCATTTCATGACACGAAATTATTCCTGTAACACACTGATGTGAGCGAAGAGGCCAGGGGCTTGAAGACAGGTTTAGGTTTTCACAGTGAAGAAAAAGAGAAGTGATACAAATTAGACCGAAAGTGAAAAATTACAAAGGGGAAATTGTGGTCATTCAAAAATACAGTATTCGATTCACATGCTTAAAAAACACTATCTCTATTCAAGCACTAGAAAATGAGCAAGAAAAATGGTATAGTCAAGATGTTAGTGAGTAGATAATTCTAACAAGAAACTATTTTTAATACTATTTAATTATAAAGTATACCAGATTTTATGAAAGTAAAGTTTCTAGTTTCACACATTCAGTGTTAGAAAGGACAAATATTGACACAGTGGGGCATTTTTTGGTCAAATCTAGCAGTTATGGACTGAGATGATGAGGCTAATTAGAAATAATTAGCCGAATGGGTTGTACAAGCCGTATAAACTACTGGTATCATGAACTTCTATTAACAAGCTACAGATAAAATCATTTCAAAGCATTAAAGCTTCCAGCAGATTTCACACAAACACACATTATACAGCAGTCCGAGTCCAGTGTATGTTAACAAATGAGGGAACATCTCTCCTACACTTTAAAATTGCTTCACTTAAAGTATTTCATTTATGACAAAATGGAAAAAACAACAAATTGCATGTCTATGTTTGTTTATGGAATAATTAATCTTTATATTCCTGTATTATAAAAGCAGCAGGAATAATTATTTGGGCTGCGTTACCAATCCAGAATGGAAAGAAGAGTTTTTAACAGAAAGTGACCGAATCAGTCTGCGCTGATCTATAAAAAATCACATATCTCTATCTAATGTTGTAGTAAAGTGGGCAGGTTAGGTTATAATATTGCCACCAGTGTGCAACAAAGCTAATCTGGTTGCCATGTCGACTACAACTATTAACCACAACGTTCTCTGTCCGAGTAAGATAATTGACCATTAAACAGGAAGTAATGTCTGGAGTAAAACTACATGAAGAAGCTTCACTTGGAAACAGTTTCATAGCGTCTGGTTCAGTTCATGAAAACATTATGTGAGTGGAAGACAGACGACCTGAGCTCCATCAGAACTATCAGGACATTTTAAGTCATGAGTAATAATCCAAAAAAAAGGTGCTGGACCAGAGAACTAAATCTGTGAGAGGCAGAAGATATTAATTTTGATATCCCATTAAAATTATACCTGCATTGGGAGCTACAGTGTAATAATCCAAAACTCAAATTAACTCAATGTCATGTCTCTATCAGGATTATTACAAGTTTTCCAGTTTTACCACCTGAAATTGTGATTGTGACGGGTTCTGACACCAAAATTTGGGTTTATTTCACCAACAAAATCAGCTGTTTCTCACACATGACCCCTTCATACATACTCTGTGAGATAGCTTTGCATCAAATCTCATCAGTAAATCAAAGGTTTTGTATTTATCTGCACAATGCCTCAACCTTTTAGTTTGAGCTAAATGTTGTGTAGTGAACTGCTCCTTTAATACTAATTTAACAAAACTCCAGGCATGGTTTTTCCTCTTTCTTACCCCATCAGGCAGCGAGGAGGCGATGTGGTCCAGGATGCTGCGTTGCTCTCCGCCTGGCAGTGCAGGTGAGTGGGGCACGGAGAGAGAGCAAGGAGTGCTGACCTCTCCTCCTGCCTCCTTCTCCTCTTCCCCCAGAGGGAGATGAGGAAGCCCAGGAGGCCTGCCCAGCACCGTCAGGGCTACATATGATCCCGCTGGCAGAGGAATGAAGAGAAAGAAGAATATTGACACAGGAATAAATGCATCACTGTGAAGATCTGAGCACCAAAAACACCTCAAAGAGAGAAAGTTCTGTTTAGAGCTATAAAAATTAAGAGCAATTGACAGAAAATGAATCCCCAAATGACCATATTTTTGGTTAATTTAGACCTTTATGACAGTAAACTGAATATCTTTGGCTTGTGGGTTATTGGTTAGGATGAAACAACACATTTCAGATTTGGATCTTTGACATATTTCACTATTTTCTGACATTTCATAAACACAACAAATAATTGATTGATTCATCTATAATGAAAATAACAATTAGTTGCAGCCCTAGCTCAGTTTAAACCAATTTGATCATATAAAATGAAAAGTCAGTAATACTGTATTGCCTGGCTGAATCAAACACTGTGATGCCATTATGTTGATATATTAAATCACAATTTATATGTCTTGTCCAGTTTTTAGGCCAGAAGCTGCAGTACCGCTAACTGCCACTAGATGCTGGATCCAAGAAAACTGCTGGATGGAAACATGGAAACATTACTGTCACTAGAAATAAAATGTCAAGATTTATTTTCCATGAGCAGAAAGCAGTAATACAACCAGCTCCAGTACTTAAAAACACCACTTCAGAAACAAATATTAATCTTTGTCCCAATTATTAACCTCTGGAAATGTTGCTTCAGCCCTTATCACTAACTTGGTAAAACTACATACTTAATCTATTGTTCAAATAATTGTGATACAGCATACTAAAAGATGAAATAACACATGCATACTTACATTTTATCAGCTTTACAACCTCTATGTGGTTTGAATGTGTAACTAGGGTCCCATTAACCTGTCAGAAAATAGAAATATTAGGAGAGAGTTTTCACAAAGTTGACATTGTCGTGTTACTTCATTCAACTTTCATATTTTTATTATTTTCCAGATAACATTTATTTCATGGTGTTGCCCCTAGTTACTTATGACATCACCTGTTTTAACCTCTAAACATCAGGGGGCATATTGGCTCAACTAGAAGTTCCTCTTTAACTCTGGTGTCATCCTCCCGGGTCAAATTGACCCTGTCCGTTTTGACTGTTCCTTCTTTCCTCCCTCCTTTCCTTCCTCCCTACTTTACTTCCCTCTTTCCCTTCCTTCTTCCTTCCCTCCTTCCTTCCTCCTTTCCTTCCTCCCTCCTCCCTCCCTCCTTCCTCCCTCCTTTCCTTCCTTCCTTCTCCCCCCTCCCTTCCTTCCTTGACTCAAGGACAACAGGAGGGTTAACCCTTGTGTCGTTCTCCCGGGTCAAGTGGACTCCGTCTGTTTTGACTGTCCCTTCCTTCCTTCCTTCCTTCCTTCCTTCCGTCTGTACTTCTCTCTTTCCTCCCTTCCTTCTGTCCTTCCTTCCTTCCTCCCTCCCTCCCTCCTTCTTTCCTCTGTCCTTCTTTCCTTTCTCCCTACCTTTCTTACTTCTTTCTTTCCTTACTTCCTTTAACTTCTCACACACCTATTTTTAGCACTAAAATAGTTTGTGAATTACTCTAAAAACAAAAACATACGAGTCCTTAAGTAAAGAGTGATACAACCCTTATGTTTAGGTGTTTCTCCTAATTTGTCCAGTTAGGAAAATGTTTATATTTATATATTATATCAACCTGATATCAGTTTTATTTAGCAGATGAGGTATCAGCCAGGCATGACCAAAAGCTGACTTGATATAGTTACTTTCGAAGAGCGTACTGGAATCTGACTCTCGTTCACGTCTCTCATACACATCTGGAGCTGAGTGTGCAGATGTTCAGTTGATCATCATGGAAACAAGAAGAAGGAAATAATAAGGCTCACCTTAATGATCCTATCTCCTGTCTGGACACCTGCTCGCATCGCAGCTCCATCTACAATACGCAAGACAGAAAAACACAGTCTGAGGAGTGTGTGGTGATCATATGTTTGTGTGTGCATGTGTGTATGTGTGTGTGTATATGTGTGTGTTTGTGTGTAAGAGAGAAAGTCTTACCTTCTTTGACCAGCTGCACAAACACAGGGTTGTCTCCACTTACTGTCAGCCCGAAGCCATTTTCATCTCTTTGGATTATCACACAACGCTGCACGAGCCCTGTCATTTACACACACACACACACACACACACACACACACACACACACACACACACACACACACACAGCATTAACCCTCGTGTCCTTCCTTCCCTCCTTCCTTCCATCTGTCCTTCCTTCCTTCCGTCTGTCCTTCCTCCCTTCTGTCTGTCCTTCCTTCTTTCCTCCCTTCCTCCTGTCCTCCCTTCCTCCCTCCCACCTTCTTTCCTTCCTTTCCTTCCTTCCTCCTTTCTCCCTTCTTTTCCTTCCCCCCTTCCTTCTTTCCTCTGTCCATCCTTCCTTCCTTCATCCTTTCCTTCCTTCTTCCTCCCTCCCTTCCTCCCTCCCTTCCTTCCTTGACTCGAGGACAACAGGAGGGTTAAATTACTTACCAATGAATAATGATTAATGGATGTGACAAAGATGATCCGACTTAATGGTACAATGTTTGTTCTTTTGTAAAAACAACAACATGTATACCTTTATATTTCATGCATAAAAGTGCATAAAAGTGCATAAAAGTAATTCATCTATTATATATTTTTCTATATTTTTTTCCATCATGTTTCTTTGCACTATTTGCCTAAAATACATCCTGGCACAGATCATCTGGTGTGGTCACTGGTGGGAAAAATTCTCCACACAGGAAGTGACAAATCAAGAGTATAAAAACAGAAAAAGTTTTGAATAGCAGCCTGCTTCTCCTTTCAACAATAACTGGACTCATCGACGAGAGGTATTTTCCCTCTCTTGATTCTTTGTATCCTTTGTATATATATATATATATATATATATATATATGTCCTTTATAGAAACATTAGAATTAGAAAGTCCCCAAAGAAATCTCAAACTGTCCCTCTTACTAACATGACACAGATCACACTGTAAATGGTCTGGTATGCAGTCCTCTGTTGTTTTAAATGTCATCATTGCCCGACCTTGCCTGGGAAAAGAACAACCTGAGTTATCTTGATAAGCTTATAAATTAACAATGAAGCGGTAATGTTTGGTAGAAAATATAGACTCGGTATCATTTATTAACAGAAACTACATCTGTGTGTCTCTCTCAACAATGGTTGCTATTCACTGCCGATATATAAAAGTGTACATTTTCACTCTTGATTTGCTTTCGTTCTGCAGAGTTTGACACAGATGATGATCGTGACTTCATCATCTGGAACATCGGGGAGGTATAAACACATATCTGAACTGGTTTGACTCTTATAAATAAATAATATTCTCTGTTATTCTTATCCAAGTCCAACATTTCTACAGCTCATTTAAAATATGGCGTTCCACAAGGGTCAGCGTTAGGTCCTCTTGTACTGTTTCTTTATATTCTTTTGTTTGGACATGATAAATGTATATTTGTACAGATGGCACATGATAATACATGATAATGAACATAATAATGGCTAAATGTAGCTCCAATCTAATTCTAGACTTGCATGCAAGCATAGCAGGGTCCTAGCGCCCAGTGCAACTAGGAACCAAAGGTGCACCTACGAGAAAGCCAAAAGCAGCACTGAATGGGATTTAATCAGGCGGCGTAACATGTGTTTGCCATCTGTACATTTGGACTAGCTTAGATGAACCATTATAGTGCATATTCTCTATATGAACTGGATTCACAGACAGAGGACATTTTGTTTAGTAATAGCAGGTGGACATGAATGCAACAGTGTTAATCCTGCTTTATTGAATGTGCTGCTTCAATGATAATGTTTTTGTATCCTCTCATGAACGTAAGGCCCGACTCAATCTGCACTTTAGGGGGCGATGCCGATCCCGATATTAGGGAGCAAAACAATTCTGATATGGATGTATATGTGCAGATAATGTATATATACATAAACACACATTTTTAACAATGATCCCTCAGATGTGGATACTGTATGTAATGGAGGCTGTGACATTTTACAGTTTGACAATAAAATGTATTTTGTAAAACTGCTGGGAATTTAATGATTATAATTAGCTATGAATAAAACAAACCAAAAAAATTAACTTGAATTAAGAAAAATTATCAAGTGTCCATAAAAAAATAAAAATTGGCACATATCGGACAACACATCTGCCAATACCGATATATCTACGATGGAGCTATATTGGACGATAATATCAGCTGAGCGATATATTAAAGTTTTAGATCAATGTAATGTATGTGATATTAAAAATAGTAATTACATTTAAAAAATTAAATTCAAACTAAGCAAAGACATTATATTGCAAAACAAAAAAAGCAGTAACTCAGAGTAGAATAAACTGAACGTGTTCAATGTATTATTGTTTATCTATTTTACTCTTTTTATTGAATGTCTCAATCTTACATTAGGTTCTCCTAATCTTGTGCAATCAGTGACTCCATAAACTCAGCTACAACACTCCCATCAAATCTGCAAAGAATATCCGCTAGATGAAGAAAACTCCATTAGGGACGTTTCTTCCTGTCGCTACTGAGGAAGTAACGACTCACAATCTGCCACCGTCTGGTTTTTCCTTTTCCCTCCTCCTACTTCAAAGACTTATCTGAGAGAGCTGAATGGATAATTGGTTGTCTTCTGGCCTCCATGAAGGAGCCTCAAGACTCCAGGGTGAAGAAAAGGCCACAAAGGATTAATGTCAACCTTGTAACCCCCGGCAACCATTTTAACAACTGTGTCTGTCCTGTCCCTCACCGCCAACCCCGTGTGGTAAAGACGATGGGACGATTCGTACTTTAAATCAGATAAGACAAACCTCACATAGGAACAAGACGAAGTTAATTCACTTAAGTCCTCGAAGCTGTAATTTAATCTCAAATTAAAACATTCAAATTGCACAAAATCCCTATTTTAGATTACAATGGAAATTCAGATTATAATGTCATACTATAAAGAGTGAAGACTGTTATTCATGTGTGAAGACTTGGCTTCCCATGCTTAGTCTATGCAATGAAACCATCACACTAGATTTATAATGTACTTATTTTATTCAGTACAGCACTTTTAAACTAGACTTACAATTGTTTCACAGTATAAATGTTGCAGAAACTTAATAGCATTCAAATCAAAACAAAAAAACTAAATCTATAAAAAGGAAAAGTATGCACCAAAATCTCTTACCTGTAGGGTCAAACTCATGTTTGAGGGAGACAGAAGATTTGTCATTTTTAGGTTTCTTGTCTGCGGGATCCTTGTTGAGAATGCTTGGGGTCCTAAAAGACCAAAAAAAGACACACACACACAAAACACTTTAATTCAAACTTTAAATTTAACTAAGATTATAAAAGATTTCGACCCAATAACTTCACCAAAAACCCAAATGCCCTTCTTGCATCACTGATTATGTTTAAAACTGCAATAACATTTAAAATAATATGAAAATCTGAGTTGGGTATAAATCCACATCAGTCAGCTGTGGGTGGGTGGGACGTCTACTTCCTGTTGGTAGGACAATTCATTTCCTTTTTTTCCTTAACCTTTATGTATCTGAGGAGGTTTCACTCTCTCTCGTACATGAATGCCCTGATTACATTCACATTTGGCAGCTGCCCAGTACAACCACAGTCTGATCTGTTGGCCACTGGATCCGCACCACTGGAGCAGTTGGGGTTGAAGGCCTTGCTCAAGGGCGCCTAAGTAGTGGAAATATGAAAGGATGAATAAACCCAGCTGGATTTATGCTGCCGGTCTGGTGCTTAACCCTCCTGTTGTCCTCGAGTCAAGGAAGGAAGGGAGGAAGAAGGAAGGAAAGGATGGAGGAGGGAAGGAAAGGAGAGAGCAAGGGAGGAAGGAAGGAAGGGAGGAAGAAGGAAGGAAAGGAGGGAGGGAGGAAAGAAGGAAGGGAAGGAGGGAAGGAAAGGAAAGAAGGAAGGAATGGAAGGAAGGAAGGATGGAGGAAAGAAGGAAGGGAAGGAGGAAAGGGAGGACGGAGGAAAGAAGGAAGGACAGATGGAAGGAAGGAGGGAAGGAAGGAAAGTAGGAAGGAAGGAAGGAAGGACAGATGGAAAGAAGGAAGTAAGGAAGGACAGATGGAAGGAGGGAAAGATGAAAGGAAAGAAGGAAAGAAGGAAGGAAGGAAGGAAGGAAGGACGGAAGGAAGGAAGGAAGGAAGGAACAGTCAAAACAGACGGGGTCAATTTGACCCGGGAGGATGACACGGAGGTTAAACTAATAATCTTTCTGACACAAACTCGCCTAAATGTTTGGGCCAACGTGTGGCAACATATTGATGATTGATTTCCAAAAAGTAAACAATAACTTGACCACATGTTCACAGCAAGTCCTCCAAATTAAATGAGAAAATATCTTGTTGGTCCAAGCACTCCAAAACGACACATGAACACATCTTATCTGGTCTGACGTCGTTTACTGCAGTAATCAGCAGGATGACATCATTTGTAATCTGTAATCTGTTTTATAATGGTTACACTCAGGTTAGGGTTAGAGAGACAACTCAGGTTTTCGGCACTTCTCTTGCCTATATGTAATTTTATTATTTCCACCTTAATTTTCTTCTTCTTTTTTTAAATTCTAATATATTATAGTTGTGTATGTGTTATTGCTGTATGTAAGGATAGCAGCAAAGTAAGAATTTCATGTCTGAACCTCTGTGTCTTTACTATGCATATGACAATAAACATCTTAAATCTTGAATCTTTACACCACTAACTCCTTAAACCTGCATTAACAGATTTTTTTTGGCCATTAGGGGGCAGCATAAACAAGCTGTGAGCACAATACTGACATATTTTTAAAAAGTTGATTTTTTTGGCAAACAGCTGCTAATTTCCACATCCAGTTATGTAGCAACTATATCTTTTATTTGGAGTCGTGTTTCTGTCCATCGGGTGAATGTAGGTCCAATATTCACTCTCTATTAGCTCTACGTTTTGTGCTCTAAAAACTCCTGAGGGAAATATCTGACTCTTAACAAAGTGCTCTACTACCTTTTTGAGCTTTTTCTCTGCCTGCTCTGGCTATAAACTATGCTATGAGAGCGCTGAGAGGGAACCAGAAGAGTGACGTTGCAGCCAGACAGCTAAACAATAAGCTGAGACTCACTATAAAGCTCCTTAAAGTGGAGGGGAGCTGCAGAGTCTGGTGATAATGTCCTGTTCATCACTACAAGCCACACCTCTGATGTTACACTGAGTCATTTGATCCATTATTATTATAACAGTCATGATTATATCCACTTTAGAGTTGATAACCACGTGGCTAAGGTGATGGGATGAAACCCAATGTTAACTCGTGGTTTGACTCTCCGTAACGAACATCATCATTCTCCATCTATCTACTCTGGATTTTGTCGCTCTATAATAAGGGTCACCTGATTTATTCATTTGCTCCCGCCATAATTACCACTGACGCCAGAAAGTTTTGTGACTTGCACGTAAACATATGATGTTATGGGGCACTTGCTGAAATGACTGATTATGTTGTTTTTCTTGCTCAGACAACAGCATTGTTTGTCTCTCAGACAGCGTACAGACACCATCAGTCAATAAGCTGGAAGAGCTGACAAAGTCACTGATGTCTAATTTTAAATATAATGCCAATAACAAGATTTCAACAAGCTTACGCCCTCCTTGTTGGTACTTAAAGTGATTTATAATGGATATCCCTCCTGGGAGATGGACTTGATGGTGGTAGTTCATATATAAATAGCAGAGGTTCCCTTTCCTTGTCCCCCCCTACAGCTCCTCCTACTTGTTCCGCAAGAGGGGGTTTTGTTTGTACTGCCGTTCCTCCCTTGGACAATGGGGGCCCTGGGCTTTTAACAATGGCTCCCACGTCAGAGCCTACTTACTATACTGTGGCTTTGTGGGACAGATTCCCGGAAACGGAGACCAGGGTTTTTGGCTTGGTTCCAGTTTCCTGAATGTGGGAGAAGGCTGGGAAAGAAACGGAGGAGGGCGACGGGTCGAAGGAGGCGCACAAGTGTCTTTGAGAGAAGACAGAAGACATGGCTGAGGGAATTTTAACTTTGCTCACACAGTGTGTGAACCACCCTATTTGAACCCATGATTCTGCAGCGAAAAGTTAAATAAATTAAATCTTGGAATATCAGATTCATGCATGAACCAGGTTTTTTTTTTCTTTTGTGTCAAACTCCAGAAAGACTAAACAACTGAAACTGATTCCTTTCTCCTAGACACAACATAAGTGTCACAATTACAGGAAAAAAGGAGTAAAATTGTGTCAAATAGGAGAGAGCACTGAAGCTGTAACGTTGCTGTCTAACGTTGAAGGCCCACTTAGGGAGCTTCCTTGCTGTGGTTGGAGCAGATTAGAAGTTGATAAGACATCAATTGCTGGAGAAGAGGGAGGAATTCAGCTTCCAGTTCCAGATATTGAGTTGAACAATCATTTTAAAAGGCCATAACTAGTTCAAAATCTGCAGCAGTATATCTCAACAGTCAACACACGATAGCTTTGGTCCATATTAGAGCTGCAACAATTAGGCAGAACATTAACTGGCAAGTATTTTGATCACACATTAATCATTTTGAGTCACTTTTTAAAAGGAAAAAGACACAAATTCTCTTGAACCAGCTTCTCAAATGTGAATATGTTCTGGTTTCTTTATCCTTGTGTGACAGTAAATTGAATATCTTTACATTATGGACTGTTGGTTGGTACAAAACAAGACATTTCAAGTTGCATCATCAGCTTTTGGAAACAATGATGTGCACTTTTCTGACATTTTATAGACCAAAAACCCTAAATAAATACATTTAAACTTATATATAAGGACTTAATTGACAGTCTCCAAGAATAGGTAAAGCTAATTCTTGCAGGATACTTTCAGCTGTAAATAACCACAATCATATCTGCAGCTATTTCTGTTACTTATCACTCGTCACATGCACCAAAGCTTGTAAGATTACCACCAGTGGAGAGCTACAGCCTGCCTTTGTAGAGTTCATTACAATTTGATGCATTTATCTTTTGTTCTGTTCAGCTCTCACAAAAACAAACACCAAAAAAAAGAAGTTCATGTCCACTTAAAAAGGTTACTTTCCACCACAATACAAAGGAAATCATTTATTAAGTTATTGTATTAGTGCTCCTTGTCCTCTGGCTAATTTGTTCAGACTTTTCTTTACTTGCTTACTGCACAGTTATCAGAAAAAAACATGCAGCGGTCCACTTATGTCTCAGATGCCAAAAATACCAGACAATTCCTCTGGGAAGATAACAGCAAAGGACTCGGCTCCAGAGAGAGCAACCTAAAAGCAGAGTGAGAATGAAGCAAAAACTCCAAATACAGTAGTTTTATATTCATTATGAATGCAGCAAATCACTCCCATGTTCTTTTATAATGCAGGAACATGTTATGTGATGTCTTTGGATAACTTTTTTAAATTTCGACTACAAAGACAATACTTGTTTGTGTTGCCTGTACTTTGTGTCCTTTTGCTCTCCTGTCGATTGCGCAGCACCTAATCATGAATCTAGGATGAGGAAGGAAGAGGTTAAATGCTTTAAAAGAGGCATCTGGTTTATGGATTGATGGTCTCGCCTCTCAGATTTTATGTTCTTTAGTGTTTCTGTTGTATTTCGATTGTTTATAGTAGTCATTTAGTTTCTTGTTCGGTTAATAAATCCCATGGTTTGGGTGTTTCACTTTCGGTAAATGGTGGATTGGTTTTCGCCCCCATACGGCCAACTAAGGGCGGGGACGTCACATTGTTTTTTAAGGATAACTTCACCAGACTTATAACCTATAAATCAATCACTTCACTGGTTAATTATAAGAGCTTTTCCATGATGAATATTTTCACGACAGCTCGGGGTAATTAATCATTTCAAAAATTTGCATCTGGCATCACTTGGCTCCTGCAGCTGTGTCCCCACCACAAACATCCAAATTCAATATAAGCTTGTTAACTCCCAGGAACGACCTGATAAAAGAGGCTCAGTGTGAGGCTGTTCAAACACAATGTGGATGAAAACTTGGAGTAAACGTCTTAACTTCCATCACCACTCAAGACTCTATAGCCACATTCAGCTTTCAGTTAAGTCACATAAATAAATCTTACGACATATATTTTCCCAGGCCTGACGATGTGATGATAAGGTCTTAAACTCATAAATCACTATTATATCAATAGCACGACAACATGTAATTTAAATCTCCGAGGCTGTATTCCCTCGGAGAGCCATTTTGTGGACTGATTTATTCCAGAATAATGTAAATATTGTAATGAATGTTTATTATCCAGCAGCGTTCAGTCTGAGAACTGTTTTAAAGCCTGACCTGAGTCATTGATCTGTAAATAACTGGAATTATTACGTCTCAGCATGACTGGATGATCACTGCACAGCACATCTGCCAGAGAGAGACTTGTCTTTGGTGATTTGAAGCTTTGTTGGTCTTACGTGATGAGTAAGTTCAAATCAATTTAGAGGAAATAATAAGCAGTTCAAGCACCAGACACATTTTTAGACATACTAGCAGCTAGCGGTCCGATATTTGACTGACTTCCATTAAATGTTGGACAGATAATTCATGGTCACCACAAGATGAGTCATAGTGATGATGATTTCTTGACTTACTCACTTAGATATTTTTTGCCATAATCCTCTGATATATTCTCTGAAAATGGATTAAAAGCAGAAATTTTAAAGATGAGTCCACAAAGAAAGAATGTGTGCAATTTGACTAAACTACTGTACATGGGCATAACAAACATCACTGACCCATAAACTTAGTTTCAGGAACCAAAGATAAATATGTGTTATGCAGCAATCTGTGCAGCTAAATACTCAGATGAGGAATACATTAAACTGAAAACTCAAAAAAAATGTACAGCTGGGACAATGTTAAACCAACAAGGTAGGACAAGCATTTGTGAAATGTCAGAAGACTCATGTATGTTAGCATATGTCAATTCAAATCCTAAATGAAAGTTTTGTGTTCAAATTTTTAATCTAAATAATTCATCTTAAAGTGGAAATCATGCTGAGATGTCTTTCAAGTCATTTCTTTTCATAGCCTTTCAAAAGCATGCTACTTGTCGCCCGATCATGTTCCTATTGAGCCACAAATTTAAAATAAGAAAACATCCTAGGAGGCAGACTGTATGTCTCTTTATTCATCATGATGCACAGTATTTCCATTGTATCGATATATTTATATTTTCAATTGTGATGCTGATGTGATACTCAATGTAATTATAACATTAGTTCCTGTTCTATTGTGCCTTACCTCCTAATAAAAATATTAACATTTAAAAAAAGCATGCAACTGTTTTACTAATTATTTGTTATTTATTACATTTTTTGCACATATTCATACACTTTTGTCCAACGTGACATACAAATGAGGAACGATCCAAGTTTTAAATAGCACAATAGTAACTTTCAATAATCTGATTTTGATTTTGATGGCATTGCACATCTTTATGAAGCCACACTGTGCAAACTTTTGGTTGCAGTAAAAAGGCAAAAAGAGCATTTGTCAGATGGGACAGCGTCACCCAACTTCTGAATCAGTTCATAAGGATTAAAGCCTGCACAGTTTACAGCATGTAGACAGCAAAGTAGAGTTCTTGATTTAATGATGTTGGGATTGTTATATAAAGTGGGCTCTGTCTGGTGGGTGGCGATCCTACACTGTTGGGTCACAAGCGTCTGTGTCAGTCAGGAAGGGCCGGTGGCCTGGTGGGCCTGACAGACATTGTTCAACAGTGATGTCATCCCTTCCCGTCAGGGCAGGGGGTGGAGGGGAGGGGAAGGTGGGAGGTCGGCGGGCGGGAAAACACACAGATCAGCAAAACTGTGTGACAAAGACCAAAAGAGCTGGTGCACAGCAGGGCAGGCATTCAGGTTTATCCTACATCCCAGATCAAAGCATTGTTCTTACAATAGCTGGACTCTGTGACATAATTTTTTGACAAAGCATACAACTAGAGCTGTGACAGTTAGTTGATCCACAGAGCATGAATCACCTAGTTTCATCATAAATTAATCATTAAAGTCAACTGTCGAGCAAAAATGCCAACCATCCCCAAGCCAAGCTCCAGCTGTTTGAATGTTGTAACGTGCTGTTCTTTGAACTGTCGATCAGGCTAAATGAGACATTTGATGACATCACCCCAGACAGTAGGAGACTGATGGACATTTTTCACTATCTCCTGATGTTTTGTCAACTTAACAATCAATCAAGAAGCTCAATCAATAATGAAAATAATCATTAGTCACAGCCCTGCAAACGAACAAACAAGTGATTTTGGCAGGTTTTGTCACATTTAACCCTTTGTGTCGTCCTCCCGGGTCAAATTGACCCCATCTGTTTTGACGGTTCCTTCTTTCTTACCTCCCTTCCTTCTCTCTTTCCTTCCTCCCTCCTTTCCTTCCTTCCCTCCTTCCTTTCTCCTTTCCTTCCTCCCTCCCTCCTTTCCTTCCTTCCCTCCTTCCTTTCTCCTTTCCTTCCTCCCTCCTTTCCTTCCTTCCTTCCTCCCTCCTTCCTTCTTCCTTCCTCCCTCCTTTACCTCCCCCTACCCTTCCTTCCCTCCTTCCTTCCTCCTTTCCTCCCTTCCTTCCTTGACTCAAGGACAACAGGAGGGTTAAACTGAAGAAAACAGCTGAGAGACAATCTAAAAACTCTTGTCACAGCAAATGGAGAGATAAAATTGAATTTAAAATCATTTATGTTGCCTGATTGGATTGAACATGTAAAGTTTAGGCATCAAACACACTACTTCACATATGTCATATGTCCAAGTCCAAAAGAGAAAAAAAGTATTTACATCTGCTCTGAACGGCCACACGAACAAGCCTTTCACTGCTTCCTCAGTCTCTCTACAGGAAGTCTGTGGGTCAGATTTACATGTATTTGCATCTGTCTGTATTTAGCTCCTGATTTAGTGGAGCAGCAGCAGCTCATTATGCAGTCAGCTCCCGGACATCCTGCCAGTGAAGGAGAGCTCAGTAAACAGTTCAGAAGTATGATTTCTAACTTCATTAGCTCTATTTAAGACACTGTTACTGTCACTCAAACAATATTATTATCTCTATGTCAAATGACTATTGCAGTAGGAGATACCAGACATGTTGATGAGAAATGAAAAGGATGCACAAAAAATACACAAAATACACATGCTAGAATAATGCTGTAGTCACCAAAGTGATTGCTGAGCTCTTAGAATAAAGAGAATTGCTAAAAAGAGGTCGAACAGGGTAAGAAAGTAAGATTAATGGATTCATCTAAAGCTGCAACTAGCAATTATTTTCATTAGTCGATTAATTTGTCGTTTATTTTCGTGATTAATGTCTTTGTTGGTTCCATTAAACAATGTCAGAAAATATGATAATTGTATTGATAAATAATTTTTTCTACTTTTTGATATTTTAAAGACTAAATGAAAATAATGGGCAGGTTAGTTAATACTGAAAGTAATTATTAGCTGCAGCCCTGCAGTCAGAATACTATACAGATGAAAACTGAACCAGGAAGTTGGTCTGTAAACTGCAATGACGTTTTTTGTAATAAATGTACTCATTCTTTTGTTTTCCCTTTCAAATAAATATGACGAACATGTTGGCTTTAATGCCCGGATGATCAGCTGACTGCTTGTGTTTATTGTCCTCCGAGACTATTTTTAACCATGTTTCCTGGTCTCTGTAATTACTTTGGCAAGTACATTATCATACCGATAAAACCGAAAGGATCGGTTATCACTCCTGCTGCCTCTACCAAACCTCTGGGGAACTCTGATTATTTTTGTAACCTGCAGTCCTAACACGCCCAACAAGACCAAGAATGCAGTTTTCTACAGGAAAGTCTATGTCTTGAGGCTAGACAGATAGGAGAACATGTCTCCTGCTGAGGATCGTCACATCCAGACAGTAAAATATCACAAATGTTAGGAGAAACATAGCAGGCATTTTAAACCAAATTCTTCTCACTGAGAAACCTTTGAAAAACATCCAAGAAGTGACCTAACCACACTGCTGGAGTTGGCACACATGTTGCCGAGCAACTGAACCCTTTCTGCAGTACAGCCTTTAGTAAAAACCTTCAAAATACACAAACAAGTGTGTTGTTTAGATAATAAAACACAGAAATGTACAGATGGAAGTATGCACAGTATCTTTCTTTTTGATGCACTTCACAGACTTTTATTCAAAGTTAACTAATTCAAAGTAAAATAATTGTACTGAAGTTTGTCTCAATGAAAACATTCAGAGTGCAACCTGACACACATGCAAGGAGATATCAAGAGCTGAGCTACAAAGAAAGTGGAATATGTGCAGTAAATATATATATGTATTTTATATACAGTTAAAGGTTGATGTAGAAAACTGGCATTTGTACATGATCAGGGTCATACATAAAGACAAAGTGGCCTAGTGATCTGTCACATCTCTCATGTTAAATGTGATTCATCTGTACAGTTAATGCAGACATACAGTATAGTGATGTGGTTGGTTATCTTTGAGGCTGGGTGCTAATTGAATAAAATCATTACAACATTACAAATGAAGTGTCTAATGTAATGCTGACAGTGGATCACATTTAAATACATTGATCATCAGTTTAACTATTTTATATGCTACTTTAACCCTAACCCCCTAACCCTTTTTAAACAATACATTTGCTATACTGTAATATATAATATATCCTGATTGGAAAATATCCTCATGAATGTTCCTGCTCCTGATTACAACCATCACCCAGCTCTAGAGAAAGGTCCACATAATGCAATAATGTCAAATATCTTTTCAGTAACAAAAAGGAGAATGCATATGCCATGTCATTAAAAAGTATATTTGGAAGATGAAACACACTGAAAATCAGCATTAACAGATTTCTATTTTTTGACCACTTGGGCCTGCAGTGCAACAAGTGATAAAGACGTATCTATATCTATTTATACATCCAACAAACACAGAGCAGCATTCACATTATTTTGAAGATGTGTGTCTGTCCATCTGAAAAATCTAATAATTTGCAATAATTTTTTTGCTCTGTTTTGGTCTCCACCACTGACTGTATAAAAATATAGACGTTATGAGCCAAAACATCTCTTTACGGGTCATAAAATGCAGTGCAGGTCATAAATCTTGCTCCCTCCATGTTAGCTGATGTGACATGAGCCAAACTAAAAAACAAAAAAATCAGGGTACATGTTAAATAAAGATGGTTTCTGTCATTTTAGGTAGTTCTTATCACATTGATGTTTGTCCAAGTGTTTTTTCTGATAAGTTTGTTTTTAATTAGTTGTATGATGGGATAAAAAGGGGTTGTGACGTCATGATTGACAACCAAACTCAAACTCTGCAGACTTCGGCTCCAAATGATGTCAATCAAGCAAGATGGCGGCTTCTAGTGGGAGACAATTTGGCTTCACTTTTGCATAGCAGTAGAAAGTGGAGATGATCAACTCCTGAGGGAGAAATCTGACTTTTGTGTATGACAGGTAATGTGTGGTGGATTTACCGGAGATCTGTCACTGACAACAAGGTTGATGTGAGCAGTGAGAGTGAACCGAAACAACAAAGCTGCAGGCCGAAAAGCAAAAACAATTAGCTAAAAGATGCTAAAAGCCTCAAAAGAACTAAGAGGAACTCAACTATAGAGTCAGTGACAATTCTCTGGGGGTTCGTGGAGCTCCTTTTACATTACACACAGTTATTTGAGCCATTATTGATGTAAAAATACTGAATAGTGATTCTTTTAGTCCCTTTACACTTTGCATCAAAATGTGCAAGGACCTGGACTTAAGGATTAAAACTAGGGCCTAATTAAAACTAATTACAGATCGCAAATTCTATTATAAAAGAACAATACAATCTCTAAATGTGGGCTTTATTGCAGCATGTTCATAACAGTCTTATGCTGCGATACTGGCATTATTACAATCTATTTTCTATATACACTAACCCATCGAGGTACCATGGCAACCACTAAGAAACACAACAAAAAAAGATGCTTTCAGGGCACGATGGTTTGATGACCAGGAAGATTATGCCAATTTTTTTTGCTCTGAGAGTGAGATGAGTAATTTCCCCCTAAATCTTCAAACTAGTACATGTTGGTAGCCTTGGTAGCCATGCTGGTTAGTGTTTGTACTGTTTCCCCCTGTTTCCAGTATTTATGCTGAGCTAGAGTAACCACATCCTTGCACTACTGTAGCTCCTTACTTAACGCATTAACAATCTACTCATCTCACTCCTTGACAAAAAAGAGCAAATAAGCTTATTACCCAAAATGTTTAAGCTGGTGTTCTGGTTGACGGGTTGTTTTGTGTCATTAATGATTGTCTGAGCTTACGGCGTCCGTCTTTGACACATTTCATCCAAGAGTTAGATACACATGAGCCTGCAGACAACATGTTTCTGACAGTCTGCCCTCTGAAAGTCATGTTTTCCAGTTCCACACAGTCTGCTGGGATTTTAAACTGTACAGTGTTTATCTGTAATTTGCGATGGAAACATAACCAAGTATCAAAACTACACAGAAGAGGCCCATTGTTGTAAAAAGGCAGCAAAGCAGAGGAAAGGCTCAGGCCTTCCTGCAGGCTGAAGGTCAAGAAATCAAATGACTTGTTTTACTTTCCGAGGCAGTCATGTGTGCCTTTATTTTGGCATTTCCTCAGAGGAAACTCCTGATAACAGAGCGTAAAAATATACAAGTGACTTATGTTGGATGGAATCTGAAAAGCTGAAAGTCAGCCGCTAACATTTCTACAACAATTCCCCTCATATGGTTCGTACAGGGGTGGAAGATTGCCCAAAATGTTTCAGGCTGGTACAGACAAACTCCAGAGCTCAAAGACTTTATCAGGAAATGATTTCTCTGCCGAGAAGCAGACAACAAAGGGCACCAAATAAGTGTTATTGTTCCTTACACCAGCCTGCGTTTCCTGTGATACTTCCAGTTCAATAAAGGGGAAGTCATATGATCGTACAGTTAGATTTATATTGACTTAGCAGGTCGCTTTGTGTATGACGCTGCAGCCTAGGTGAAAGTAGAGTCCTCTGTATAAAATATAGTAATGTTTCATTTAGTCCACCCACAGCACAGTCAAACCAGACTACAAAGAAATTTGCCCGAGTGAGTCCGTGCATTTCAGCATCCTGACCTGGATGAACACAAAAATGCACAGGGAGCCTCAGGGCAACCTTTTAGGGGCCACAGGTAACGAAACAAACGCTCCAGGAAGATGAACCAGGTGGTTTTGACAAGGGAAGCTTGACATCAACAGTCAAAGAAAACCACATCCTTCATGAAACAGAGAAAAGCCAAGCCCCTATTATGCTTCGGTTTTGATTTTATATATGACCATTACAAACTAGGTTCAGAAATCTGCACATTTTAACTTGCCTGGAAAATTCCTCCAATAACACAGACTGTATAAGACAAGTTAAGATGTCATGGTAACGATTAAAGTCTTGTGTTTAATTCGGCTTATATATCAGGTAAATCAAACACCTTTACATTCACTAAAAGTCAACTTACAAATTATGTCCCTTACTTTTTCTCTGCAGCCACAGTCTCCCACCACAATGTGCATGAAGAGGGTAAACTCATTTAGAAAATGAAAGCTTTGTAGCACTTTAGAGCTTTTGAATGTGAATAATCTAACAGCTGAATTACATAACATACATACATGGGAAACTACCTTTAAAACACTTCCTTTTTTGTTTGTTTTCCAGCAAGCAGTAACTTTAAATGTGGATATTTTTAATGGAGTTTGGTCAGAAACAGATTAGTGAGGAAATACACTATATATATTAAAGTAGGAATAAGAAATTGGAGAAAAAGTACACTCCTGTATCATCTCCCTCCTAAACACTGGGAGGAAAATGCTGTTATTTGCATGTTTTAACTTTTTATTTTATATATTTTTTTAATTGATTGAGTGTTTTGTGTATTTTTTGGTCTTAGTATATGTGTCCCACTGCTGCAGGGACAAATAAAAGTGACTTACTAATTGATCAATTGATTGACTGATTGATTGATAAGGGTATTTAACCTACCTGTCAGTGAGTGTTGACTGTGTCCCACTCATTGGGCTTCCCTTGTGAGTTTCCACGGTCTTCACCCAAACAACATGTTCATCACACCGACCAAAAAATGTTACTATTTAGGCTCCTTTAGTTTGTCTCCTCGGTGTCCGTCCATATCGCAAAAAAAAAAAAAAGCAGAAATATATATCCACGAAAAAAAAACGTCGAAAACTTTTCTGACTTGTAGTAAAGCAGCGATGTTAATCAATCCTTAAACATCTGCAGGGTTACAACTCTCTGTGTGTGTATGTGTGTGTGTGTGTGTGTGTCGATGTGTGTGTGTGTGTGTTTTTTCGGGGTGTGAGTGTGTTTCATTAACCAGCCGCGGTCTGCATCAGCAAACACATCTGGAAAAACTCCTGCAGACTGCAAACTTTGCTGCTTGTTAAAATGTTACCTCCAATAAGTCCAAGATTGAAGAGATATCTTTTTACTCTTCCTTAGGAAATACTTCCATGATGACACTACACAGCTTATTCCTGATGTCCAGACCCAGGGGGGAAGAATTACGTCAAACTTTGCCTATAAAGAGAAGAAGAGGGGAGGGAAAAAAAGTCAAAATGAGCTTATTCGTCTTATTTCCGCTCCCGTTTTTGATGTTATTGTGCAGATGTGGACTCGTTTCTGTAGCATCCTCTTCCAGATCTTCTTCGTTTTAAATCTGCTGTCATTTGTAACTACTGCAGCAGCAGCTTTGGCTTTTTTTTGCTCCACAGTGCAAATGGAAAAAATGAAAATGCTTTGCCCCCCTCCCCTTTCCCTTCCCCTTCCCCTTCCCTTCCTATCCCGTCCTCCTCCTCCTCCTCCTCCTCCTCCCCCTCCTCCTTTCCTCTCCTCCTCCTCTCCACCCCAGAAAGAGTAAAAAAGAGGAGAAAAACCCACCTTCCACCCCGATGCGTTCAAGACCTCCTCGTATTTTTCTAAATTATCACATTTATCTCTAAATTTGGAAACTGACTCAACAAAAAATGGAAGTAATTTGTTTTGATGGTTTAAAAATGTTGTTCTACTCCATTTTGTTTTATTTATTATTAATGTTATTAATAGTATTATAATTAGTAGTAATATTAGTAGTAGTACACTAGCCTATATGAAAGATGCTATAAAAATAAATTTTGATTGATTGATTGGATTTTGTTTTGACTATAAATCCATCAATAAGTAACACAATGACTGAATGTATAACTATTTTTGGTCATGGGTTTCACACATTTTCTGTAATAAAACATCTAAAGGCAAAACTCTTATTAGATGGGGGTCCGTGGTGTAACTTGTTTCAGGTTAGGCCTCCTTTACACGAATGAGTTTAAGAATAACTGAACTAAGTAGCCTACATTTACTCAGAAACTGTAGGCCTGCTTGAGTACAATTTTAGTATTTATTTAGTATTTCCATTTTCTGCTATGTTTTACTTTCACTCCACTATATTTCACAGATAAATATTCAAGTTAAACATTATTGTAACCTATTATTTAATTTAATGTTTGAGCCTCACAATGATGTTTGTATGTGTTTGACACTAAACAGCTGTTTTCACATTCATCTTGAGGTGAAGGAACGTTTCTCTGTGCTCTCTGATTTTAAGGGGCGTGCCTACAAGTTGCAACATCACAACTAGTTTGAAGGACAGTCCAGGTCCAGTATTCACATATTATAAGTGAGGACTGGAAACTTTGAAGCCTCCATTGAACATAGACTTTTTTAATGAAGCAGGAAATATTTTGTTTCCAACAGTTAAACTTGGAATGTAATATATTTGCATATTTATATATTTATAGATGAGGATTTTTATTTGTATTTTCCTAAAGTGACCATAAAAATGTGCAAAAATTTAAAAAATGTAGTTAATAGTTTCAATGATATTCTCCAAAAATAAGTGGTGTAAAATCTAAAAAATATACTCTCTCTGCTCTCTGAGATATTAATCAAGGTTTAATCACACATTTATTGATCAGTCAGATTGACTATTGATGCTTTCTAAACATATCCATAAAATTTGGTATAGACACTTTTTATGAGGTGATTCTTACTGCAAGGGTGTATAATATGAACAGTAAGGGTTAACCCGGTTGGTGAAATGGTGTGAAATTCAACTCATTTTGACATTTGAGAGCAGTAAAAACACCCTAAATACTGTTTTCTTTTAGCCTTAAATTTGATGTCTTCTCTTAATATGACCCAGAATATACAAACATGAACATTTGTATGCAGCTAACATACATTTTTTTGAGTGTTTGGCCCATATTTAATTAAAACATTCATAAATCACTGTTGCATTCTTTACATTTAATATAATTCATTGAACTCGTCATGTTCCCCTGTTTTATCTAACGTAGTTGTGATTGTAAATAAAAAGCATAAAAACTGAAGAATAAATAATAATAATAATAATAATGATGATAACAATAATCTCTGCTCTCTAAAAACTTCCTTAAGGATTAATCACACATTTACCTGGTGCTGATGAGGCATTCATTAATCATTTGAGAGACTAATTATGAACACTATGTGAGGATTAAATTAATATCCTGAATAATATTATTGTTGTGAATTGTGGTGCTGTTACACCTCCTCACCAGCAGGTGGCGCCGCGCAGCTATAACATCACTTCATGAGCCTCCATTAAAAAACAACAGAAGAAGAAGAACCTCTGCTAGTTAGCCGACAACGTAAACATTTGCACATCTTCGTGGAGAGTTTAGCTTATTTTAACCCTTTTAACTCATGCTTTATCACCACATTTTTGCTGTAGAGTAACTACACGATGCGGTAGCTCGGTTAAATGTCTTATATTCAACAATGCTCGTTTTTATTTTGGGATTTAAGGACGTTTACCGAGGCCTTGAAGCTGCCCTGCTAACTGGATGGTAAGAGACTTTGCAGCGGATTTCTGCACGAAAATATGATTTTATTCAATCTGTCAAAGATGTTAATACTCCTCTTAAACGCTGTATAAATGCACTTTAATGTTACTGCATTGGTTTAGTTTGCAGTGCATCATTTGGAGGATTAGAAAGGAATGAAGGAAGAAAGAAAGGAAGGAAGAGCTACTAGAGTACTAGCCGCCTTGAAGAAAACAACACACATAAATTATTGTTTTATTGTCCTCAAATATGGAAACTTGGTAACATTAAAACAACCTTTATTAGTTTGTAATCGTCAGGACCTTGTATTGAAAAGTCATTTAAAGGTTTCCTAACAAAAAGGCCTTTAAAGTCTTACATTGAATTAACAAAATCAATTAAAATTCATTTTTATAGCATATTTCATACAAGTTAATGTAGTTCGGAAGTGCTTTATAGTTGATTGACACGCTGATAATAATAAGATAGAACAAGTAACAACATATTCAAATACAAGAATTGAGACCAATGCAAAAAAAAGAGAAATTAAGGATGATAAACATTAAATTAAATAAGTAAATAAATATGTAAAATAAGAGGAAAATATTTATTCTCTAATTTGGATGACCGAAGCATCATTTAATTTATGTAGATTTAAGTATATTAATACATCAATATATCATTATTATATTAACTTTTAGACTTTTAACTGTAATAAGTAGCAAAAATCAAGAGCAGTTTTTCTTATCTTTGCAAAAGATGAACAAATCTAATGACCTTACATGATCTGTTTGACTTTCTGCTGCTGTCACTGGCTCTCATCTTTGTTAAAACCTCTTAAAATAAACATATAGTGCAGAATCTGGGGGAGGTCAGGCAGGGAGGCAGCAGCATGATCTATGGGAAACGTGGGTCTTAACATATGTCACTGTTTACTCTCCGACTAGCCGATGATTCAGCTGGAGAAGCCGGTGCTGACTGGTACCATGCCGGTGGTATGGCCCACCATCCTCGACCTGGGCAGGGATGAGTGCAAAAGAATTCTCCGTAAACTGGGTAAGGTTAAATAAAATAAGTAATGGAAGATCTAAGAATAAAACATAATATAAACAGCTTATTTTCGTTTTTCATATTTGAGTTGATCTGATTGAACTTGCTTCCTCTTGTGTATCACATTGATCATAAAAAGTTGGATGTTAATGTTTATATTATTGGGTATACGCTGGCTTAATTGGTGTCACTCCTTTTTTCTCCCCCTCCAATATTTGAATTGTCATTTTCTTGTGTTATGACTTCCCATCAAGAAAACATTTGACTGAGTACAAATAAAATAAAGTCTACATTTCCATCTTTCATCTTCCATATTCATGCATGGTTACCAGAGTGGAACAAGTGATAACCCTCCTGGCTTAAAGAAATCCAAAGTCCAAATTTTAGTCTGTTTCATTGATTGTACAAAGTCCTTCTGATATATTCAAAGCACAGAAAGTTTTGGCATTTACTTACTTATTATTTATTGTTCTTTATTATTTTCTTTTTGCTGCTCTTCTTTTTTACTGTCCACTTGCTGCTGTAATCATGCAGTTTCCCCCATTGTGGGACTTATAAAGGAATATCTTATCTTATCTTATCTTATCTTAAAGGATAATTACTGTTTTTTACAACCTGGACCTTATTTCTAGCATAAAATACGATCATTTACTCACCCAGACAACTTTGGTGTCATTTGGAGTCGTTCGGACGAAATTAGCTCCAGTGGAGCGCTGTGTATATCTGTATAACGTGAGTACACGGGGCACTGAAGCTCAGCCTCTATATAACACATTATCTGCTGCCAAACTAGTTCATTTCACCAATATTTAATTATGATACGTTAGTGCTATTCCCCTCCGAGCCCGTGGTGGCCTGTTATCAACATCCGGGGTCTGTAGGTTGACCTACTAACCTTCTTATTATAGTTCACCATGGCTAAGACCTTCAATGACATCATCCAGATCAGAGGTTAGTAGGTCAACCTACAGACCCCGGATGTTGATAACATGCCACCACAGGCTCGGAGGGGAATATTTTATGCTAGAAATAAGGTCCAGGTTGTAAAAAACGGTAATTATCCTTTACATTTTCTAACATCCTCACAGAAGTTTTGAATCTGATATTCCCATAGACGGTAGAATAGAGGATCTTTCTCATCCAAACGGGTGTCACTGGTTTGGTGTTTGGTGTTTGATGTTTCTGTGTCTCTCTCTCAGAGCTGGAGGCGTACGCCGGAGTCATCAGTGCCCTGCGAGCACAAGGAGACCTGACGAAGGACAAGAAGGATTTGCTGGGAGAACTCACTAAAATCCTCGGGTAATTGCTTTTTGCTGCATATTCACACAACGCCAGAGAAGCACTTTCTATCTTTTTATTTTGAGACAAACTTAACTTATATACTAACTGCTTTATTGAAAATGTGCTTTACTATACCTTCCTCAGCATCTCAACAGAGCGCCATCGTGCAGAAGTTCGCAGGGCTGTCAATGATGAACGCCTCACCACCATCGCGTATCAGTAAGTGTATCAATGTCCCCTCGCTGGTCATGTTTTAAGGGTAAATCATTACGTGCGGTACTTTTTTAATAGTATAAGGAGTAACAGTAAATGGAAACAAGTAGATTCATGTATTAACTTATGTATCCTCTTTCTACTGTTTCTATTGATTTCAGCAACGATGAACAAATAAAATACTCAGAAGTCTCATTTTTTTCAATCAGTTATGTTTTAAACTTATTTCTGAGCATACAGGCTTTAAACAGCTTGTTTGCTTCATTTAAAAAAAACCTCAAAAATGCCCTGAATGCAACAGGAATGGCCAAACATTTCAGTGCATTGTTGGACAACCGCAGGGATTTTCTCTTTATAAATTGCGACAAACAGATGATAAGTATAAGCCTTAGCTACAGTATCATTGTGTGGTAATGCAGCTGGGAGTGGATATTCTTATGGAGTATGGAGGATAGAAAACATTCAAACTCAATCAAAATCTTTTGAGGAATATTTAATACTTAAGTCACCAACAATTTGAACTGCTCTATACTTATATTTGTATTAAATCAGGTTATTATCTGATTGTAAGAAGACACACCCATTGGCTTCAATTTATATTTTAATGTATCACCTTCAACTATCCCGCCTACTTACAGCAATATGTTGTACCAGTCTTGTACCAATCACTTCATATCAGCAGCTTAGATACTTGACTAAGCTTTACTTCTCTGTTCCTCATGTTAAAAGAGTTTTCAAGTTCAAAGCACCATCAGATTGGAATAATTGACCTCTTCAGCTCAGATCCATTTTATCATTTTAATTGTTTAAGCAGGTTCTGACTTCTTTCTTTCATATGAATTGTGCTTGTTATCAGTGAAGCTGTCGTTACTCAGATCTACTGATTACTTCTACATTTGATTCAGATAAAACATGATACTTTGATGTAGTCATGCTTAAAAGATATATCTGTTTTGTGCAGTTTGTTTTTGTGCCTCTGATTATTAAAGTGCATCACTAAGTAAGGCTTGGTCTACTGCTAATGTGAGGTTGTTGCCCATAGGATCACCACTGCACTGTACTGGTAATCATAGTTTTAATACCAGTGACTGAAGTACTGAACGGTACATTATATCTTTCCCAGCATGTCGGGTCCTAACAGCTCGTCAGAATGGTCGATTGAAGGCCGCCGGCTCGTTCCCTTGATGCCGAGGCTCGTCCCTCAGACGGCTTTTACCGTGACGGCTAACGCTGTGGCCAGTGCAACAGCCAATCAGAACGCCTCCCTTCTGCTGCCAGCGGAAACGGGAAACAAAGAAGGTGAGCTGAGCATCACTTTGTGTTAGACTAAAGCTTGTTTTATAACCGATTTGGATGTTGAATGATGTGTTTTTCATCTCCTTCCTGCAGTGGTTGTGTGTTATTCCTACACAAGCACCACCTGCACCTCCACCAGCGCCACGGCAACCAGCGGCACCATAGGAGCAACGGTGAAATCACCGCGACCGCCGAGCCCTTCGTCCAATGTGGTGGTGCTGCCCAGCGGGAGCACTGTCTACGTGAAGAGTGAGTGTCTAAACATCTGCTCATTTATACCTTTTTAGATTACAATAATAGAAGGAAAAAAAGAAATTGTAAATGAAGGTGTGTTTTAGAGTTCAAACCAAATGTTCCGTTTTTTTTTCTGTGGAGACTTTCAGTTTTCCTGGGAGAAACCTACCAGTGGTTTGAGGTTTTTTTCACTTGTTTCCAGTGAAGTTTCTTTTCTCCTTTTTTCAACAATTTCTTTAAAAATAAACGGTAATATCTTCAGATACGACGAGTCACACCACAGTCACTGATATAATTTACTAGATTTTACACTTAATTCAATTTTATTCTTGAGAAAAATTCTTTATTTTGTAAAAGAAAAGCCAAATGATCTGTCACAGCTTTCACATTTAAAGCTTCATGTTGTAGTCAGACACAGAACAATAGATTGTGGTTTCTAGTTTTTAGTGTCTTGGACAACATTGATTGGCTTTTAGGCAAAACAAAGAGAATAAGAGTAATGCATTCACTCTGCCTAAAGGAGGCAGCACATGATTTACTTATTTACTCACTGATTCAAGCTTCTCTTGTGTCAAGAGGAGCACGTTTTCTCAACTCTTTGAAGATATACATTTATTTATTTTTTTAATATGTGACGGTTCAGGCTTTCAATGAGTTAAATTATTTAATAATTCTCTCCACACACTTGCAGACTCCTCACTGGCTGTGATTTGACTTTCTTAAAAAACGGTTTCTGTTAGGATCTGTTGTGTGCGTGTATATTAAACAGCTGGTACAAGCAATGTCTGGCAGAATCAGTAGAGGAAAGATAACATTGAGATATAATGACATTTACTTTAAAGAACATTTGTCAGATTTCTGCATTTATAGGAAGATAGGAACTTGTAAATTAGGGTTTTAAGGTAGAGATGTTCAAACTTGTTCAGTGATTTTACACTTATAAACTTTTCTTTTTTCTCTTTTATTCTTTTTATTACATTACATACGTTTCAAATGATGAGAAACAAAGAAACAAACTCACAAACAGAGCTCCATTCATGTCAATAATATCATGAATTTCTGTCCTCCACCTTCCTCGCAGGCGTGAGCTGCTCCGATGAAGACGAGAAGCCACGCAAGCGAAGGCGGACCAACTCGTCCAGCTCGTCGCCGGTGATGCTGAAGGAGGTTTCCAAAGTGTCCCCGCCGATATCCAAAAACATCACGGTGCCGGTGAGCGGCAGCCCAAAGATGAGCAACATCATGCAGAGCATCGCCAACTCCCTGCCGCCCCACCTGTCTCCTGTCAAGATCACTTTCACCAAACCCACCATCCAGACCACCAACACAACCACACAGAAGGTGAGGCTGGAAATCACTTCATTGGCTCCCAGTATATTGAGTACATTTTAAGCTTCTTTTACTGGTTTTTAAAGCTCCAAATGGTTTCTGAGGACTGACCTATATTTACAGACTCTGTCATTTTAAAATCCGTCACAAGCTCTCAAATCATCTACTGCTGCACAATAAAATAGGAAGTACAGCTTTCTTTAATTATGCTCCAAAATGATGGATTATTCTACCTAAAGCCATTAGAGATATGAGATCTGAGAACATTTTTAAACAACAGGTGAAAACATTTAACAGTATATTTAAGTTTATAAATAAGAATATTTTTTTCCATCTTGTCTATAACCAGGTGATCATCGTGACGACTTCCCCGAGCTCCAACTTTGTCCCCAACATCCTCTCCAAGTCTCACACCCACAACAACGCTGCTTTGTCCAAGCTCGTCTCCACCTCCATGCTGACCACACCCACCCAGAAACAGACGGTGGTCTTCCCCGCCAGCTCCAGCCCGGCCTCCAACCCCACCACAGTCGCCGTGACAACAGTGGTCTCCTCGACTCCTTCTGTGGTCATGTCTACTGTTGCAACATGTATGTGTCTCCTCTGCATCTGTATCACATCACCGAGAATATCACATGTGGAGCATTTTAGACATCCTTTAAAGGGGACACAAAATGCTTTTTTGAGATTTTCTGTTATTTTTTATACCTTAGTGAATGTTAAGCATGCACAGAATTATTGGGTATTTTTCCATTTTGAGTAAAGAACCAATCAGAAGAGTATTATTGTTAATGTAGTTTCTGAAAGCTGGCCAATAAGAACATAAAAGAGATAGGAGCTAATACAGCCTGTTGCAGCTAGAGACTGAACTGAGGATCTGCATAAAGAGCCAACATAAGATTAAAAAAAGATGTTTTTTAACTCTAAGTCATGCAAAAATATTCCAGTAGAGCACCAGAATATGAATATAGACCTGGAAATGTGCATGATATGTCCCCTTTAACACTTGACACATTTCAGGAATGGCTTCTAATGTCAATGAGCAGTTTGTTATTGCCTCTCAAAATTAAAAACACATTAATAGATTTGTTTTTGGCCACTTGGGGGCAGCAGAGCAAGCTGTAAAAACAACATTGACATTATACAACCTTTTAAAAGTTATAATGTTAGTCATCATTTACCTATTTACACATGCAGCAGACATTAAAAGCAACATTTACATTTATTTGGAGCCAAATATTTACTTTTTTTTTTCGCTGTTTGATTTCAACCAACTTCTGAGGAACAGTATCTACCTATTCATGCTCATCTATGTTCAAAAGCTACTGATCAACTTTGTCTGTTTGGCCGGTTAGCGTTTCGTCTCACTGTGAGTGTTCACTGTTTTAGGTGCAGCTTCAGCTGGAGTGAAGGTAGCTTCAGCCAGGCTTCCTTCACCCAAGACACTGGTTGGGTCACCCACTCAGATCCTGACCCAGTTCCCCAAACAGCAGTCACCCAAACAGCTGCAGCAGGGCTTGCAGATGGGCTCTAGTGTAAGCCAGACCCAGACCACCACCGCCACACCCGGCAGCAAACCCACCATTCAGATCAAGCAAGAGTCTGGTAAGAAATGATGAGATGAAGAATGATGTTTTTATTTCATTCTTAAAAAGAGAATAGAAAAACACATTTTAAAAAGTGTGACTAATTATTTCTCCAAAAGAAGTTAATGCAGAAATATAACTTAATATGATTATGTTGCATAATATAAGAGTATTTTTTTCTTGCATCTTTGCAGGAGTGAAGATAATCACTCAGCAGGTTCAGCCCAGTAAAATCCTGCCCAAGCCTTCATCAGTGGCTTTGTCCAGCAGCAGCTCCTCGCCCATCATGGTTGTCAGTAGCAACGGAGCCATCATGACCACTAAACTGGTCACACAGCCCACAGGTGGGTAATCTAAAACCAATGGCAGCCTTTTTTTAAAAAAATAATAGATATAGCATGTTGCATCTCACCAAGCTTTTTATATCGGACTTTATCCTCAAGGCTATCTACACATTTCAACTGGTACTCAAAAAAGGACTGAGGTTTGTTACCCAGGGCCTACTTATTTAACCCTAACATATGGTTCATATTCTGACTCATAATTAGTCTCTGCACCAATTCACATTCATAAATTCCCCATCGGGTATTAATAAATGTTTGATTAATCCTTACTGAAGAGATTAAACACAGGGTATTATATTTATCTATGGAAGAAAACAAGACAAAGTCACTATATATATGGTTCAGGTATATGAAGAATTTTGGAATAAACACAGGCCGGATTTGGACTTTTGCATATAGCTGCACAACAATTAAAAAATATATGCCTTTTATCTCCATTTTTGTATATTTGGGGTCACATTAGAGATAAATAAAGGGTATTTTCACAGCTCTCTAATGTAAATATGGGTCAAATTTGAACCTGAACAGTATTTAAGGGTTAATAGCAACACTATATTTGTCTATGCAGCTTCCCAGGCCACCTATACGAGACCCACTGTGAGCCCCAGCATCGGAGCCAGAATATCAGCCTCCAGCGGTGGGGCCACCTACGTCAAGACCACCAGCGGCAGCATCATTACAGTGGTGCCAAAGTCTTTAGCCACACTTGGCGGGAAGATCATCAGCAGCAACATTGTGTCTGGTCTGTAGTTCATTCTGATTCAATTTATAAGATTTATATTTGCTGCGATTTGTTCAAAACAATTTGTGCAATTTTTTAGAAAGATTAGTTATGGTTTGATAAAATTATGTCTTTTCTCTGCCACAGGCACCACAACTAAGATCACCACCATCCCCATGACCTCCAAACCAAATGTCATTGTGGTCCAGAAAACCACAGGCAAAGGAGCAACCATCCAAGGACTTCCTGGCAAGAATGTTGTCACAACACTTTTAAATGCTGGGGTCAGTCAAACACCATAATTTTAAGAAATATTTTGAAATATCTGAAGTTAGTAGAGTATGTGCTTAGGTTTGCATAAATCCAGGAAGGCTAGCTGCATCTAACGGAAAAAAACCCAGCTACAATCACAGCTAAAGCTCACTGATTAACATATTTTTAACCTCCTAGTTTAATCTGAGCAAGCTGTTGGTGAATTATTATTATTATTATCTCTTCACAAACAGCAGCCAGGTGTGGAGACTTCCTGGGTTTTCCACTCGACATTTACATTTCCTTATTTATCCAGGGGAGTTTTCTTAAGAACCAGTCCCTCTTGTTTTTAGTATTAACACAATGACACACATTCATACCTCAAACCTGTCTAGTATGACCACAACAACTGAGAAGCTCTACAGGAAGAGGAGGAGGAGGAGGAGGAGGAGGAGGAGGAGGAGGTTAATTGCCGAGCTCACAGGCACCGCAGTGTTATTAATTAGGGATGAGGGAAATTACTGCTCTTTCACTTCACCCTCTTAGATTTAACCTGCTGGTTCAGGGGACGTTCCTGCTTCTCTAACCTTTCGGCAGCCACAGCCCTCATTTTAAATTTGCTGCTGGTATGTTTATTTATTTAGTCAATTTTGTTTATATAGCCCAACATTACAGATCACAGATTTGCCTCATTGAGCTCTAAAAGCTGTACAGCAATACACCATCCTCTATCTTTAGATCCTCCATTCAAATAAGAACACTTCCTCCATAAAAACCTTTTAACGGGAAAAAAATGGAAGAAAACCTCCGAAAAATCAACGGACTTGCATGCAATGGCAAATTTGAAAATTGTACACATAGTGGCTTTAAATTCTCAAATCCAAGGCCTTAATTGAATATGGATATAATTTGTTTCTTACATGAATTTTCCTATATCTTGAAATGATTGTGAATTTAAGAGAAATGTGTTTATTGCAAAGATAAGAAACTGTTTTTATTTTAGTTAGTATGCATTTCAATTAACTTGTTTTATTTTAATTTTATTGATATTTATTAGCCTGTTTATTGCCCAAAAGCTAACGAGTAAATAAATATAAATATTAGCTGACTGTATCTACTGTACATTAAGATAAGATAATGCTTTATTAGGCCCACAATGGGGAGATGTACAGAGTAACATCAGCAAGTAGCATCAATAAAAAGGATAAAGACTAATAAGCACAAGCAATTTAAACAATAATAGTAACAAATGTTGTAAAATTGATGTTGTAAGAATGATGAGTATATGTAAGTCTGATACTGAGTGACTGAAGTTTTATCTCATGCTGCTGTTTGTAATCCGATATGTGGGATAGTTCATAACCAGTGCTGCTGTGCGGCAGGGTGAAAAGAGCCTGCAGGCGGTTCAGGGCACCAAACCAGCAATCATCACCGCCTCCAGACCCATCACCAAGATGATCGTCACCCAGCCCAAAGGCATGGGCTCCGGATCGCAGTCCACTGCCACCAAGATCATTCCAACTAAGATCGTCTACGGCCAGCAAGGCAAGACACAGGTGAGACATGTTCTCCACCAGCTGATCAAATGTTTCTTCTCTTACTTGTTGCCTTTTCATTTATGGATGCAGCTTTGACGTATTATAAATTTAAAGCCACTCGGAGAGGAGTCAAAGGGTCAAAGTCAGATACTTTCCAATTCCACAAATGGTGGCTTTAAGGTTTCACCTGTTTAAACATCCTCATTACATTCTGGTGAACCACAAGACCATGAGATTATCATATGACTATTCAACAAACATGAAGTGGACATTCATATGTTCTGTTGAAAATTCCTGTTTAGTAGTTTCAGCTGTAGGAAGAATTCAGGTTTCTTTCTGAGGAAATGAAAATAGGTTGTCGATTTTTAGTCTTCTCAAGAAGGCGACTTGTTCTGTCTCCTGAGTTATGCATGCAGTCACTAATATGATGACACCTGCACTTTATATTTTTCTGGAGAAGTTAGATCTGGTAATAAAAAAGGGGAAAAAACGCATGCATCAGTTTATATATAAAAATGAAACATCCCCCAAAACTATAGGCTGATGATTGACCTTTCCTCCTAACCTTTACTTCCTCCATTTCTGAGAGAGACAAGTATTTAACTAAAGACAAAATGTCAAACAGATGTAGATTACAGTTTCTGTCTCATGCAACATGATCAAGTTTCTTTAAACACAATATTGATGTTTTGTCGTCGTATAAATGATCACGTGGGAGGGATTGACATTAAAGATTTTGTATTTTACGATCTCTAATTGTAGCTCTGTCCTCTGTCAAAGGGAATACGTACTAGCGATGCACCATTTTTGAGTAAATGGGCCAAATGAAACTGTAGGTGTTTTTGGGTTCATGGGGATTTTTTAAAATATGCTTTAAAAAAAAAAAAAAAAACTTTACGCGGAAGGACAAATACTAAGAATGTCTGATGTGGGGGTTTGAAAGTATGCCCAGCGATTTAAGCAGAAACACCCACCTGTCTCTCATTTCCCCTCTCTGTCAAAAATACTGGAACATGACACCTCAAAACTCAAGATCCGCTTCGTCTCCAGTTATCTGTTTGAAGCGTTTCAATCTGAGCATGGCACAGAAACAGCACCCGACGATATCCTCAATTCAGACTCCGGTCATCTCCTCAACGTGCCCTCTGCCACTTTCAATCACACCGCTCTTCTTTCATCTTAAATCCTCCCTCAACATCACCGGTGAAACTTTTTCCCGGCTGAAGTCACATTTCTCAGTTCAAGAGTATCAATGGCTGCATCTCTTGCACCTCTACTCTGTCCAAAGGTGTCCCACGGGGTTCAATGATCAGTCGTCTCAGTTTTTCATTCCCACTGAATCCTTTACTGTCACTCCGCTCCCCGACCTGAAATGGATGCAAACCGCCTTCCTCAAACTGTGACAAATCTGATATGATTAACATTAATCTCAATTAATCCTTCACCAAAACCACACACATGATCTGCCACATTATGGATGTCTGCAACCTTGAATTTGGCTATAAAAAAGAGATTTAATGTTATATAAATGTAAAAGTTATCACGATGAAGCACAGGCAAATACAAGTGGCTTTCTAACAATTAATTTGTCTCCTTCTCTCCAAATCCACCTAAAAAACTAAACACAAACACACACACACCCACACACAGTATAAAGACAAAGTTAGCAAAAATAAAAGCATTTACAGCATGTGGAAAACGGCTTATCAAAGTTAAAAAAAAAGACAATAACATATATTGCCTTGTTAACTGTGTGCTACAAATGAGGGAATTATCTTTGAGATGATTTATCTCTAACCCGAACCCTTAAACATTTTACAACCACTTAAATGGGTTGATATTTATCCAGTATATTAGCTCATTTCTCCCTTCTCAGGTACATCAGAATAGCACAACTGGATTTCAAAATAAAAGTGGCTGTTTCACAATAAAAGTTATCTCTGATAGCCCTCTTAAAATAATACAAAGACAACTAAAATATATCCTAAATGACTCCAATATATTATAAAAGACTATAATGACATTATGAATTACAGACAGCAGTTACACTAACTGTCAACCTTTGGCAATGCAACCCTGTTTTTGCATATTTTACTAAAAGAACATGGACAGACCGTCTCTGAATGTGGTCTGAGTATTCAGATCTCAAAGCATCCTTGGTGCATTTTTAAGCCAGGTGTGAACAGGGCCAAGAATCTTTTAAAAGACTTTGATTACATTCACTGTTAATAATGGGTTGAATCCATTTCCATCCTCATGTAGAGTATTTTTTAAATCATGCATCATTTACGACCATTTTTACTAGCTTGAAGTCTTGTTCTCAATCTTTTGATCAGTGGGAAAGTGTGAAACGGGAACCCACTTATAAAAAAAAATGCTCAATAGTGCTAGTGGAAGTAAAAAACTCAACAGAGAACCTTCAGCTTGTTGTATAACACCTAAAAGCACTCTGTAAATAAAGAATACCACTGAAATTATGTAAAGCTTTCAAAAACTTTGGGGGATTTTTTCAATTTAAGATGCAGGTATCACAAGATATCCTGAGGGTAAATCCCATCATGTGTTTTTTTTTGTGCTTCTGTCGCACCGTAGGGATGAAATAAAAGTATCTGGTCAGATTTAAGCATCTTGTCATTAAAAAAAACATTATATCATTGCTTTGTTCATTCACTTTATTAATATTATGTCACAGTTTCAATATCAAACTCATCCCTCTAGTCTGGTCTAAATATAGCTTGAATTCAGTTTCTGTTTTCAGTTATCAAGAGGAAATTGAGGTCAATGAGTCAGCTGTCTACGCTCCGTATATAACGTACTGCATTAAACACACACACACACACACACATAATGACGACTTACTGTGCAGTTTCAGTGAAGCCACAAACCAGACAAGCCAGAACAAAGTAAACACAATCTCAAATCACCCTTAAATGTTTTAATTACATTTTTTTGGCATCAACATTACAAAACACTTTCCAGTGACGAAAATGGCGGCTTATTACGAAACCCCTCCTCCGTTTCCAGCGGACGTAATTTGTAACCTGTTTTTACCGCTAGCTGTTGTTCATTCAGAAATGCATCTTCTGACCTCAGACAGTTTGAGGTTTTATGAATTGCTCACCCGACTTGCAAATCCGTCAGAGGTTTTATTGATGCAACAAAGCTGATGGAAAAATGATGTAGTTATAGACAACAATGAAAAAGAAACCTCCCAAGTATCCCTGTACAAAGTTTGAGAGTTTATTTTAAGCCGTGAGTATTTGTTCCCCCAGGCGTACTTCTCTATTTTACAGAAGCTGTGTGGAAGAAATTTGGGAGAAATTGAGCTTATTTAACCAACTGCACATCACATTTTGGTTAAAAGGAATATTAATTGTGTTAATAAGAGAAATAAACACTCAAATAGGATTATAAACAGGAATTACATTGATCACAATAAGCAGTACTAACTAAGCTGTAACATCTGAACATCTCCAGCTGTGACTGAAAACTTGTAAAAATGAGAAAATAGAAAAGTGAAATAGACTTAAAGTAATGAATACATGATTGAAACATCCTGCTCCCTCCTCTCCAAGTGGTAATTGTGCAGCATACAGCTACTTTTATGTACCTGCTAATATTAAATGACATTAAAAAGAACACATTTGGAGCATGTTGGTGCTGATGAAGGGTTAAAAGGGTCTTGTGGGGGTTCATCAGCTACTAAACGCCACTTCTTTACAGAGCACATATACATTTTTGTTTCCTTCCAGGTTCTCATCAAACCTAAACCAGTCTTCCAGGCAGCGGTGGTGAGCGAACAGACCAGGCAGCTGGTCACTGAGACGCTGCAGCAGGTGACCCGCTCAGTAGACATCAGCCAGGGTCAGACCTCAAGCCAGGACGGGTCAACGAAAGACGAGTCCGGCACTTTCACGGAACCGAGCAGCTTAGCTGGCGAGACTTCTCATGGCAGCACCCAAGGTAAATTTCCCCACTTATAAAGGAATATCTTATCTTATTCCTTTAAACATATCTCATGTCCTTCTCCCGTGGCACAGAATGAACAGATAAGATCAGATGATTCAGTTGTTGCTGATCTGAAAGACGATGCTATTATGGGACGTTAATGTCTGTTTGTTTTAAAGCTACGCTAAGAAATTAAAAATGGTCCCAAATTGTTTCCGTCGTTCCCTCAGACCCTCCGCCTGTAGTGCATGTGGTAACCTCCAGAGAGCAGGATTGGACTGAGCAGGAAGTAGCCGTTGAGTCCAGCCCCACTATCATCTACCAGGAGGTGTCTGGAGGGGAATCCCAGTCCGCCACTTCAACCATCAAAGCCCTATTGGAGCTGCAACAAACAGGTGAGCCTATTATGTCATGGGAAAGTTTGGAAACTGATGAGGTGGAAAAACAGGAGGAGGAGGAGGGGGGGGGGGGGGGTGTTATCACCTGTACTAATGCTGACAACAGCAAAGTGCCAGGCCTCACGAGAAATACTACAAAGACTACAACTAAAACTGCAACGCTGATTTAAATTTGATTCAAATGAATGGTAATGGCCTTAATTAAATAAAACCATAAGTATGTTTTTATGCTTGAGGTTTCAAACTAGTAGAACTGGGTTGATGAGTAGACGCAGAGCGATGGAGATTCCCACAAAACGAAAGAGAGTTGTGTTTACATTTATATTATAAGATTTGCAATACAAAACTTGACATTCCCCTCCTTCAGACTGTAAATTCCCAAAAGATCCACCTTTTTAAATGAAGTGTTGCCTAGTCATATTGTCTGCTATCTAAAAAAACTCCTTGTTATCAACTTCTGAAATACTTAATTCTCAAATAGTGGCCCAGATGTGTTAAACCAGAACTTTATGTGATCTTTATTTTTACTTTTCCCTGTTTTAATAAGTATATTTTGGCACCTTTCAGCCTCTGTTGATGCTGTTTACTGATAGTGCAACCTTCCTCCATGTTTACCTGTTTGCATTGAATTCAGTCATATCATCCTCACTACTCTCAACAGCAGTATTCTTATGTCTCACTTTAATTTAGTGTACTTCAACTTTTTTCTTTTTCTTTTTATTGCGGTTAAGCTCCCATCAATAAAACAACTTTTCCTGGTCGGGTTTCAATGTGAAACATCTGCAGGAAATGTTCATTAGTAGTTTTATTTAAACAGTAGCTTGACACAGATTGAACCAATTCAAGTTAATTTGTGAATATGAACTGTTTAAAGGATAAGTTAGCAATTTTTCAAGTCTGTCAGGTGTCCATATGAATCATAATGAAAGAGGTTTTCTTCACTGTAATCATTCCTCCTGTTTATACTGACTATTAAAAGATCTCCTTCAAGTGTGTTTTCAGTGTAAAGTGATGGAGGCCAGAATCCACAGTGTGTCCATGCAGTAGTTTAAAAGTAGATTTGAAGCTTATATGAGACTTCAGCAGTCTGAGTTAGTCATATATCAAGTGGATATCTGCCACATTTACAGTCTTTTTAGCATCAAATTCCCTCTTTGTGTTTCCCTGTTGAGCTGTGGTGGCAGTATAGTAACACAAAGAAAGACTTTGGCTCTAAAAACACTCTAATGCTCAAAGATAGTTGATTTGGCTCATTTGAACGACTTTTAAATACATTTTTGCACAGAGGGAGGCTTGTGGATTTTGTTCCCCATCATTTACATTGTGCATTATGAAGTAATCTTCTGCTGGTCAGTATAAACAGGAGGATACGAGTAAGAAAAACATGCTTCAGTGCTCATTGGGACACTTGACTGTTGTTTTAAGACCCATTTCAAAACCTGGAAACCCGTCCTTTAAACAATATTTCAGGAGTGGTTTGAATTAGTATGTTTTGCTGAATGTGAGTGTCGTCCGCCCCAACAGTGAAGGAGAAAGGAGAGTCCAAACCCAGGCAGCACACCATCGACCTGAGCCAGATGGCCGTGCCCATCCAGCTGGCCCAGGAGAAGAAGCCCAGCCCCGAGTCTCCCAGGCCCTCGACCTCAGAGGCCGAGCCGAGCACCGAGTACATCCCAGCAGGTACACCCCTCCGATCTGTGTTATGACATACTGTATGAAATATTCACACACGAATGCAAAACACTGTGCACTTCCTTTTTTGTGGTTCACAGCTCATGATGTGTGAGCTCAGATTCAAACTAAACCTCAGATTTGACAGAGTGGAACACAGTTCTGTTTTTTTTGATGCGTGGGAAGAGAAGCTGTTACGTGTGCATGTGTGTGTGTGTACGTGTGTGTGTGTGTGTGTCTATGTGTGCAGCCTGCCCTACTTTGAATATGATCACCTGACAGCTCGACTGTGCCCCCCCCCTCTCCTCCCCCTCTGCCAGGTAAAGTCAGCAGAGTGGGAGTGCCCTCGGAGGATGACGTGGTCATGTCGTCCTCTAGTCAGCTGCTGGGGAAGCCTTTCAAAAGCATTAGCCAAGTTACCGTGGTAACCAAACCGGCTGCGGTCTCCTCTGCAGCCACAGCTTCACACGTCAGCCACATGGTGAGGTGACGCCTTTAGAGCGGGACTTAACTACTGTTCCACTTTTGTAAATGGTTGATAAATAAACAAATACAAGTGGATAGTGTATGAAAGTGTGCACGCAATCCAAATAGAGCAAATGTAGAATTTAATGTAGAGCTGTAAAATAAGTCATTAACCCTTACATACTGTTTAGGGTCAAATTTGACCTATTTGTACATTTGACAGCTGTGAAAACACCATATGAACATTTCTTTTAGCTGGACTTTTCCTAATGTGACCGACAGTATACAAAACTGCAGATATAATTAATCGTTTTTTTTTTTTCATTTTTGTGCAGCTGATACACATTTTTGTATGTGTAAATGTACAAATTTGACTTGTGTTATTAAAAAAATCAGTTTCAATGTTCTCCTGGACCATTAAATAGTGATTTTGAATGATTAATCAAACATGAAGGGGAATTTATAAATATGAATTGATTAAATGAGTCAGAATATGAACAGTATGTAAAGGTAAATTATCTTAGATTCAAGCTTAAAGGGCCAATGTGCCTCATTTATTTGTGTTTTCTAATGTTATGTTGTTGTATTCCTGCATTTAGCTCATGAGTTAACGTCCTCCCTCTGTATCTTCTTTCTGATTGTGTTTCAGCCCTCTGAGACTAAGACCGAGACCGTGCTGGAGGTGGGCGAGCTGGAGGGCGACACCTTGGACCCCCAGACAGGCTTGTTTTATCGCTCCAGCCAACCAACCACAGACCCAGTAAAGCAAATCCCCCATTCTGCGGGAGCTCAGCCGCCACCTTCCAGCCAGCCAGAGACGGAGCAGCAGAGCCGGCACAGCTCCGCACCAACCCAGCCACCTCCGACATCGCTCCCGCCGCCACCGCCTCCGCAGCTCCAGAGCAAACCTCAAATCAGCCAGCCTCCCTCTTCCTCCACTGCTTTCCCCTCCACCCCTCCTCTGACTAAGAAACTCCCTAAGCTACGAGAGCAGAGTCAGCCCAAACCCCAAACTCTAACCCAGAGCCCCAAAGACAGACCCCTGCCTCCACCAGCCCAGCCCGTCGCTAAGCTCATCACCCCGGGCACGCCGACCAAACCCCTGGTGACACCGCAGCTCCCTAAGCTCCAGCAAGCACCCACGTCCCACCACAGGCCTCTGCACACTCCGATGTCCCACCCTCCTCCGCTGCAGGCGCACCATCCCGTCAGCACCGAAAAGACCGCCTCCAGCCAGGTGAGTGGTTATAGATTAACAAAAAAAAAAACCCTGCGGAAGTTGATACCCCACTCACTAGTAATTCCAGTATATGTGAAGGTGTGGTTTCCCTTCCTTCATGCAAAGGGCAACAAAACCTTTGTCATGTTTACTTTGAACGAGCCGCAGCCTGATAAGCAAGAAGAGACTGATTAATAGCTGCTTGACGTCGCTGTTCTTCTGTTTTGTATCACTGTGAGTTGAATTCTGACTGTTCAGACAAGATAACAAACCAGAGACTTATGTTTTCATCATACAGTCATTTGTGCCAAGTATTAAAGCAGAGTCTCCTCTCTGACTTTAAGTATACAGTAAAGACTTCACCTTTCTTCCCGGTTGCATGCGTGTCATCAATCAGGTTTCTCGTTTATGTTGCACACAAAAACAGGATTTTGGAGTAGAATAGATGCTGGAAACAACCTCCCACAGTGATTTTTATACCCTACGCAATCAGTGACAAATAAGTCATGTAGTGACAGGCTCAGATTTCTCACTAAATGATGAGTTATGTTTTACGGTTGTTTTTTTTTCCTTTATATAAGACTCGGTATCAGAGGCGGACATACACTTAAAAAGTGTCTCCAACCACAGAATGAGCTTATTTTACATTTAAATAATTCAGCTATTTGAGTAGATTGAGGATGCCTTCAAAGATAATTGAATAAATACTTTTTATTTATCAATTAACTTCATACAAAGTTGATAAAACAGAAGGAACCTGAATAAAAATCAGTATTAATGGCGCTTTTCCACTACACAGTTCCAGCACAGCTCGCCTTGCGTTTCCACTAGAGCCAATACTAAATGTGATGTCAACAGACTGCCGGCCGCTGATTGGTCAGAAGAGTTGTCGCTGGAAGAGTCATGAGCCGTCCCACACAAGAATCAAACTCAAACTTTCTTGCTTTGTGTGTGACAAAAAACACATACAGCAGCAAATACACCATCGAAGTCACGGCAGTTTCACGAAGTCGTGCTATGACGACCCCGCCCACGTTGAGCAGGTACTTCTTTGTAATGGAAAAGGTCGTTCCTGGAACCGTGTCGAGTCAAGTAGTGCTGGAACTGTGTAGTGGAAAAGCGCCATTAATGTTGAGCAGCTTTGAACAGCAGTAGGTCTCCTCGGTACACCTGCACTCAGTCATTCAGGTACTCGGCAAGTCAGTTGTTCCTACATCTTGGAAAAGTTGCCACAGATTTCGACATCTCAGCTGCTTCCGTCACTTCATATAATCCCAGACTGACTCCATGATGTTGAAATCAGGTTGTTGCTGTAGATATTTCTTCATGGCTGAATGCTTGAGGTTGTTGTCTCGCTGCAGAAAACATTTGGGACCAATAAGACACTAAGACTACTCCCTGATGGTGTTGCATTAAGAATAAGAATCTAAACTACCTAAAATGTTAGCACCATACTGTGTATCAGTTATGTGTGTATGTATGTGCTTTTTTAACATCTCCACCAAGCATGAAAAGAAACCCCCCTGAAAGCCACGGTGTAATTATAACGCTCCATCAAAGTATTTGTGAAAGTGAAAGTCAGAGCAGCAAAATCATGAGGATTCATGTTGTGAGCTGTTTCGATATCTCCACTGAATTTCAAGATATTGAGATATTTCAGTCTGAACCAAAGTGGTCGATCAACCGGTCATCCCTAAAGCTTTCCAACTAGCATGACTAAATATGTTTAATTTATTTAGGGCCCTTCACTTATTAAACAGTAAATAAACACGTAGGACCTACATTTGCTTTATTTTCTTAACATAACAGCTTTGTAATACAGTCAGTATGAAATACCAAAATACAAAAGATTGCATGTGGTCGATTTTTATAATGCCCCCTGGCCATCCTCCCACAGAGTCATACATGAATAGTGAAAATCTAAAATTATACAATAAGCGAATGAATCTGAAAATAAGGAAATAAACTAAGCAAAAAAAAAGTAAATAAATAAAAAATCACAGTACAGATAAAGCAGTGATTAATAGACATATACATACACATTTAAAACATATAATACAGGATAAGGTAGATCAAATGTTGTCCATAGCCCTTCTACACAGTTCTAGTGTTTTCTTATTTTCTCTTTTTAAATATCTTCTCCACAGCAGCCGATCATCACACAGAGCGCCACCGTCACCAAGATCAGCTTCGGCAGCTCCCACCACTCAACGCCGGTCTTCAGCAGCGGCGAAGCCACCGCCAAACTGCTCCCAGAGTCCAGCTCTGGTCCCTCCGGAGAGAAGCCCTCTGTGTCGGACATCCTGAAGATCTCCATGATGGAGGCGGAGATCGACCCGAGCACGGAGCCCATGGTGGTGGATTCCTCCAGCGACTGCGGCCCCCTGGGGAAAGCCCTGGCGGTCCAAGCCGTGTCAGGAACGCTGGACTCGGGCCAGTTCATAAGCAGCTCCGGGGCCTCCATGCATCATTCTCACACGAAGCCCCAACAGTTCAGCTGCATGCAGGGCCTCACAGCACAGAGGAGCAAGGAGGACCTCGAGGTCATTGAGGTGAGAAGTTCTTCACAAAAAATATGAAAGCAACAAATCACAGAGCTCAAAGTAATCCGTCAGAATTGTGAAGCCCTTAAAATGTAACAAATCACTCCACTAATGATGGTTATGTTTTCAAAATTAGCATAAAAAACTAGTCCTGAGTATTTATTTATTGAGGAAATTTATTACATCATCTTCTATCTTTCCATATTGGTGTGAGGCAAAAGTATGTGAACCTTAGTTTAATCTTTCATAGCAATAATTAAATAAACTAAATATTCCTGATAACTGTGTATTAGCTCTGCACATCAGCTTGGAGGACTTTTAGCCCGTTCCTCCTCACAGAACAGATGTTTTCTGTACGCTTCAGGTCATTCTCTGCAACAAGTAGGTTAAAAAAACTAATTAGAGATTTATGAGAAAAATCTTTCCGCCTAACAAGAATAATATCATGAAATATGTCTGTTAGGGCTGCGACTAATAAGTATTATCATTATCAACTAATCTGTTTCTCAATTCATTCGTTTCTTGGCTTTAAAAATGTCAGAAAATGTTTGAAGCCCAATGCAAGGTCCTTAAATGTGTTGTCTTGGCCCCGCAACTCCAAGATAGGAAAATATAAATAGAAAAATATAAATTAATGAAATATGTTACGAACCGGCTCAAAGTCCATAACAGAAATGGGAATCACACATGACAACACGTATCTAAAATAATATTTATTACAAACATAAGTTAAATAACAATGTTAATCAGTTCTATCAGTCATGAATGCAGTGTGTGGATGAGTGAAATGTGTGGTGCGATATGTGCCAACACAACCGAAACCCAAAAGTCTAACCCATCTGGTTGGTGGAGGCCTGGAAGGAAGAGAAGAGCCCAAGTAATTACAAAGCAGCCAGCTAAATAGGCTGAGGCCTAAGCTACACAGGTGTCGGTAGTTTCCCTGACGTCCTCTAGTCCCACCCACTGGCTCCTGAGCCAAGAAGCCCAAGGAAAAAGGGAGAGAGGGACGTCACAAATACTATAATATATAATAGGAGAATTTGGACATTTAAGGCTCAAAACTAGATCTATTTATCATTGCAGCTCTAATATCGACTGATAGCTATTTTTCAGTTCACATATCCTTAAAACATCAATACCGATACACTTAAAAATACGCATCTAAAACGTAACGGAAAGTGAACTGACTGAAACCTAATGTGACTAACACATGCAGGTGATTCCTCAGTACTCTATCCTGCCGGACTCCAGCCAGTCCAACGTGGTGGTGGAGCCCAGCGGCTTCCTGGAGATTACCAACTACACCAGCCAGCAGCTGGAGGAGGACAGCCCCATGGAACAGGAAGTGGACAGCAGCAACGACGAGGCCACGGCAGCCAGCCCGCCCGACCGACCGTAGTCGCTCCACAGCCGACGAGCAGCTTCCTGGCTTCGGACCCAGCAGACAAAGACGTGCTGACTGTTTTTTATAGTGTTTTTTGTGTAAAATATATTAGTTTGTTCTTTCCCTCCCTCCCTCTCTCCGCTCTACGAGAAATCGCACATGTTTTTTTATTGCCAACGAGGAGCCCTGGATGTAAAAAGTGGCAGCGAGGTGGGAGGATTAGTTATAGTCCAGTCCGAGACATTTTGGGAAACAGCCTCTCCAAACAGACTTTATTATTACAGTGTGTCACCACGGTTACTTGCAGGACTTTTGCAAGACAGTCCACACATTCATGAAATTATTTGGATTTTTTCCGAACCGTGCCACCCAACGTCATTTCAAAATATACAGCTGGGGGTCGGACCAGCTGCACACGCTGTTTTTAAGAGGACTGCATTTATGTTTGTGTTGTTTAGTGTTTCCAAAAAAGAAGAAAGGAAAATAAACCCCACTGACTGTGCTCACACAGACTTTTGTACAAAGTGACGTCTTCTTTTGATGACTCGAAGGTTTTATCAACATAGGAATTGTATTTTCTTTTGACTGAGGTGCAACTTTGTAAGAGTAAATCTCTTTGTGGGATTGAAGTTTAGTTTTCAAAGGAGAGAACAAAGCTGGAGCAGATTTTTGAAGTGCTGTGTGGAAAAATAAAACCGAACCAGAAAAAAGGAATCCTGGAGGAAGGATTGAGTGCAACATGTACGTTACTGATCATTTGAACTGATGTAAAAAAAAAAAAGAAGAAAAATCATAACAATTTCGCAATGTACTTTTGTTTTGTAAGATATATTCTGGAGTTCAAAAAGTTCCTGTGAGAAAAAAAGAAGTATGTATTTGCTTTTGCATAGTTTTTGGACTATGCATTTCTTTTATACCTTTTCAGACTAGTCGACTACTTGAGAGAAATCATGTAACCTGCACAATAAATCAGCTGAGTAGAACATTTCAGTTTATGCTGTTTCATTTATTTATCCCATTTAAGCCGGGAAAGCATTACCTTCATTTCTACCATTAAAACCAGGAAAGCGGATACATCATTTTGTAGTATTTGTAGTTTTTTCCATCTATTTCCTGTCTCTTGGCCGATGAAATGCATCAGAATATACACGTGGATGTGTCTCAATGAGTTTGTTGAATTTTTTAAAAACTTTATTGAAGGTTTGGACAAATAAACTCAACTTCTCATGAAAGCCACGGGTATAAGCTCTTAAATACTCTTTGGATTTCATTTCTATCTGCTACAGACCCTGAGAAATCAATTATTTAGTAGGCGTTTCAGGTTTTAGGGGGTTATATTAAAATCGCCCATAAGTTTTACAGCCATTTTTTCCAGGGGTTTTAGGCCTAAATGGGTTATTGGTTGCCAAAAAAGACAGATTTTGAACATTAGAAAGACAAAATCAGGAGGTCAAAGTGTGGTGCTGAATTTATTAGAGAGCTGTAGGTGTTGGTGTTCACATTCACATAAAAAAGTGAGGTGTCTCTATTAACAGATTTTTTTTGAAAATGATCTAAATTGAACCAGATGTAGTGGATCTTGCACAAATCTTTTATGTCAATTCCAACTTTAGTGAGCTTTCATGTGCAAATTCAAACTATTAAACAATAGAAAAAACACCCACCATGAGCTGGACTGGAGCGTCATTACCAGAAGAATAATACTCATACTAATACCTAATACCTCTTTTCTTGTGAACTTCCTGTGAAGAACTTCTTAAAACAACAAAGCAGCAGCACTTGAACTCTAAACTCTAAAGCTTCCCGTCATTGTGAAACTTGTATAAGAGTTGACAAATGACCCCACCGCTTTGTGCCACGTCACAGATAGTTGTGTTTGAGGTCAAACCAGAAGATTGCTAAGTGTGCAGACAGTGGTACGAATCCTCCATTCAGCAGAATAACTTGAATACTCCAAATGCTTTTAGGCATTAGGCAGCAGTTCTGCACTAATAGATTCATGTGAATGTACCAGATGGTTGAGAGCAGAATATTTTACTGCTGTCACCAACAGTGATCGATCAGATATGTCACATTGTCATTGTGTCATCTACTGTAGGATATTTCATGCAAAGTTTCTACACATTCAAATCAAAGATCTTGAGACTGAAAGATTGATTTTTTTTCTTATCTTTGAAATACTTGCAGAGTGTGCAGAGGCTGCTCACACTTCTATAACTGTCATGAGTGCATCGGCCTACCATAACTATCCTTTTAATGTGCTTAAACTATTAAAGTTATAATAATCTGTATTTTCCTAACAGTCAACAAACCCCATGAAAACACCAAAACCAACAAAATGCGTCCATTCAGCAGAATACCTCGAATACTCCAAATGCTTTTAGGCAGCAGTTCTGCACTAATAGATTCATGTGAATGCTCCAGATGGTTGAGAGCAGAGCATTTTACTGCTGTCACCAACAGTGATCGATCAGATATGTCGCATCGTCATCGTGTCATCTACTGGGGGATATTTTATGCAGGCTGTGCACACTTGCTGCAAAGTTTCTACACCTTCAAATCAAAGATCTTGAGACTGAAAGATTGATTTTTTTTTAATCATTGAAATACTTGCAGAGTGTGCAGAGGCTGCTCACACTTATATCACTGTCATGAGTGCATCGGCCTACCCTAATTATCCTTCTAATGTGCTTAAACTATTAAAGCAAGCGATAATAATCTGTATTTTTCTAACAGTCAACAAATCCCATGAAAACACCAAAACCAACAAAATGCTGTTTGCCTGTCACTTAATACTTTGACGTCTCCACCCTGTCCGTGGCTGTCAGCCCAAACCCATTCACTCCTGCTCATCACGTAGCTCTTTAAAAACAGCTCTTAAATATATATTGTGCTTGCTTTTTTTAATTTATTTTTTTAAAGGCTAAATAACTTCCTTTTTAATGTTTTAATGTTCCTCATCTGGGGGTTAATAGTGCTTTGTTGGGGATTATTTTCAGCTGTGAATTAACTACCATTAATGAGTGTTTCTAGCAGCTGACAGTGTGTGTGGTTTGTTCGTTATACTGAGTGTCCTGCAGTTTTTAACATTATTAAAACAGCATTATAACAACAATGGAGCCCTTCTGCACAGAGGAATGAGATCTATCATGCTTTGACCTCACAGACAAAACATGTTACAATGATCGATTCAATGTTGGTTTTGGTCATTTTACGGGATTTACTCACAATTACAAAAAAATGTTGAATATCACCAGACTTATTCTAACATCTGAAACCATCACCAATAAAACCAAACCAGTTAAATCACCACTAATATTTTGTAGTTCCCCAATGCTTACTCTCTGTTGTAACTGCTAGGACATGTCAGCTGCTATTTAGGGAACTATTTTATTAGATTAAACTTGAAAAATGTAGAAATTAGTATGACTTGAGTCTTTCCTGTTGCTGTGACTTTCCTTCTTACCTGTTCCACTGAACTCAGATACGTACATCAGGGTTTATAAAGTGTTATGAGCTGATTTTTGGCCGTGTGCGACGATTGTATATCTACTTAAACTTGGCCTGAAATCTGCTCATGCAGCCAAAATACATTTCTGGAATTTATAGTGGCTCCTACTGGCAAATGTAAAAACATATTTTATTGCATTATAACGACTGTCTGAGCCAGACTTTATGTTTATTGGATGCTGTGCTGTGGCGTTAGAGGTTTTTTTTTCTTTTTGGCTCTGCACACGTGTAAAAATGCACACTTAATGCACACTTCCCGGCTGAGTCCTGCTTCACGCTGGGGCTTTTCCTCCTTATGTTGAAAGTGATCCAATGGGGTCCAGGGGGGGCGGGGGAGCAAAGGGGGGGTTCAGATCCAGCCTGCAGAGACTGATTGGCCTGCCTCGACCTGAAGACATGTGGCTCTGTTTAGGCGCATGCTGAGTTACCGTCCCTCCACCCTGCACCCCCTGCTTGGATTATGGTGCCAAAGTCCCGCAGGATACCACAGTTTACTCTGCTCTGCTGACTCACCTGACAGCAAAAAAAACTGCTAAAAACAGATAAATCAGCACAGTGTTTTAGTCAGGAGCTAAAAAAATACCTGGAGTAAATTCTGATACTGATATTCATGGTCTGCAGACGATGAATGTTTCATGTAGTCATCGAACACATATCAAAGTGACCACTCATCCAGGATTTGTGCCCCGGTCATGTCTTACTCAGAATTATACTCATCATTAGCTAATCTTGTTGACTACTTTCTTGATTAATCGATTATTTGGTTTGGTTTGGTCCATTTCCCAAAGCTCAAAATCATGCATTTAAATGTCTTCTTTTGTCCATAGTCCAATAGTCCAGTAAATCAGAAAATATTCACACTTCAACAGATGGAATCAAAGGATATGAACCTTTTTTTTGTCTTAAAAATTACTTAAAATGACGCATTGATTATCAAAATAGTCAACAATTAAAGGGCCAGTGTGTAGGATTTAATGATATCTAGCAGCAAGGTTGAAGATCACAACAAACTGAATACATTTCCTCCTTCCAAGCATGAAGGAAAACCAACAGTGGCAACGAAACTCATGAAAAAGACAAAAGGGCCTCTCTAGAGCCAGTGTTTGGTTTGTCTGTTCTGGGCTCCTGTAGAAACATAGCGGGCTTCCTGGAAGAGGACCCACTCACTACGTAAATATAAAGGGCTCATTCTAAGGTAACAAAAATAACATGGTTTTTATTTTCATGAGATTATAACCTTAACCCTAACCCCAGGTCTGTTCTCCTAGATGACACTAAAGTCTACACACTGTACCTTTAACTTAACAGTTGGCAACCAATCAATCAATTAATGGACTAATAGAAGTCACACATATATTGTTTTTAACCCTTACATACTGTTTAGGGTAACATTTGACCCATTTTTTTACAACTCAGAGCTGTAAAAACACCCTAAGCACATTTCTTTAAACTGGACTTTTCCTAATCTGACCCACAGTGTACAGAAATGGAGATAAAATACATCTTTTTATTTTTATTTTGTTCACTTGATTCACATTTTTAAACATGCAAAAGTACAGATTTGACCTGAGTTTATTCAAAAAATTCAAAAATCATTGATTATATTCAACAAAATGTTCTCCTGGACCATAAAATAGTGATTGTGAATGTCTTTTTTTCACAAGACTAGTCAAACAGAAGGATTAATTAAACATTAATTAATGACTCATGGAGGAATTTATGAATGTGAATTGCTGTAGAGACTAATTATGAGTCAGAATATGAACCATATGTGAGTGTTAAAAGGCCAAATAATAAGCTGCTGAGCACTGTAGTTTTTTTTAGCAAACGTTGCTCAAACTGAAGTAAACAGAGCATTTTTTGGTGACTTATTTTCAAAGTGAATTAATACACCTTTGGGCCTCTGATGAGTATATCTGGCAGCAGGATGATGTGAGTGGGATTAAACTCAAAGAGCATATTGTTCCAGTGGTTTTTGTTGTTGTCTGCTACTGCTGTCTCTTATTTTTCCTTTGCACATTTATTCACATTATCCTCGTTGAATAGTTGAATAATTTGGCATGAAGCGTGTCAAAAGGATATAATCACGCCACAGATTATACATTCATGCTCTCATCAGATCAGTGGAAATGATGAAACCCTTTGGAAAACTGATGAAACCTCCTCGAATCCAAACAAATCCAGCTGTCCTTCACTTGCACATATTTAATGGATTACTAAAACTCTTCATAGAAAATACACCCGGAGACCTTATGTGTGTGGTGGTCCGTCTGCATTGTTGTTAACAGTTAAAATCTGTTGGACCTTGTAGGAAAGTATTGTGTGTGAAGGGTTGAGGTAGGAGTTTCCTCTGACATGTCTGTCATTTATCACGGGGGCCAGAGCTGCATTCCTTGAGCTTGAGTTTACTTGATTTCATTTCTTTCTCTTTCTCTTTTTTTTTTTTTTTTACCCTTTAGTCAGAGTGAGTCCTTTTAGTCCTACTTGGAAAGCTCACATGTTCATTTTCCTTGTGTATAAAGAATAGTCGATACTCAACCAAACAAAGGCTTTTCTAATAAAGTCTTCATAAAGGTGTACTTATCACTATCACATACTCATGCAGGATGCTTCTCAGGGTTTTTAAGAGACACAATGGATCCTTTATTGTGATTTGTATGAAACTCGAGTTCTCTGAGTCAATGCGGTTTTTCTTGTAAAACTGTGACCTTAAACAATGAGGAATTTTTATGATTCTATCAGCTGGGGAAAAAAAGACTTGTTTGTTGGACCTGAGCAGCAGTTTCAATTCAGGTGATTTGATTTAAACCCCTGATAAAATTAAATCTGTGTGAATACATTTCTTCAGCCATTTGTTGGGCTACTTGTCACGGTCGTCGTCTCAGTCCAGATACACAGATGCGTTACTTCTTCATTTAAAACCAATTGAAAGACCATAAAAGCTACACAAACCTTTATGTGACAACTATGAGCTATTAACCTTATAAACAGTGTTTTTTTACATTTAACAGCTTCAAGCTACAGACTAAACTTACTAAGCTGCACATACTGGAGTGCATTTGACCGATGATGTGATTGTGTAGCCTAGAAATAAAATCTATAAAACAACTTTGGATCTACATGCTGACTATAAATCTTTGACTTTCCACCTCTGGGCCACATCGCAAAAGGAAAAAAAATCAGATTCATCAATAACTGAATGATCACCATCACTGTTTCCCTCCTGCTTCAACTTTGACCAGCGGTGTGGTCAGCTCTTATAATTAAAGGCAAACATGTAATTTTTAACCCTCCTGTTCTCAGGTCAAGGAAGGACAGGAGGAAAGGAGGAAGGAAGGAAGGAAAGAAAGGAGTAAGGAGGAAAAGAGGAAGGAAGGAAGGAAGGAAGGAAGGAAGGAAGGAAGGGAGGGAGGGAGGGAGGGAGGAAGGAAGGAAGGAAGGAAGGAAGGAAGGAAGAAATGAGTAAGGAAATGAGTAAGGAGGGTGGCAGGGAGGGAGGCAGGAAGGAAGGAAGGAAGGAAGGAAGGAAGGAAGGAAGGAAGGAAAAGAGTAAGGAGGAAAAGAGGAAGGATGGAAGGAAAGGAGTAAGGAGGTAGGGAGGTAGGAAAAAAGGAAGGAAGTAAGGAGAGAAGGAGGGGAGGAAGGAAAGGAGGAAGGAAGGAAGGAAGGAAGGAAAGTAGTAAGGAAGCAAGGAAGGATGGAAGGAAATGAGGAAATAAGTATGGAAGAACGAAGGAAAAATTAAAGAAAGAGGGAGGAAGGAAGGAAAGAAGGAACAGTCAAAAAGAGATGGGGTCAATTTGACCCGGGAGGACGACAGGAGGGTTAAACCTGGACTCTTTTTCCATCTTTTTGTGTCTTAGTGACTTATGGGGACAGTAGTTTTTGAAACTGCTCCAGTATTGAAAGAGAGCGCTTCAGCCAGCAGCTATAAAACAGGCTACACTGTAATCCTTGGGGGCAATCGTACCCCATCAATATACGTCCACTAAAAGTGTTTTTTTTCCCACTGAAAGGCTCAGATTGTTATTATAAGTGTCTGAGAAGATTATGGAAAGGACCCTCGAGAGAAATAAAACTTTTTTCTTAAAAGTTCGCTCTATCAGGTCTCACTCGAAGAGAGTTTAGTTGTTGTTGAAGTTGGCTAAAGACTTGGAGAGAGGAGTGTTGGGAGTAGATAGTTGTGTTGGGAGTATTATATAGAGTGTAGTGTACTTTAGTGTTATCTAAAAGATTTTTCAGAGTCATGGCTGAATATTTAGCTAATTTTGACAACAATTAAACTTTTGCAAGATTTCAGAGCAAATGTGAGACACAATAGCTGCGTCTCAAATCACATACTTCTGTTACTGTGTCCACTATGAACTTGTGTAGTGTGCAAATTTCGACAGGTTAGTGCAGAGGTGTCAAACTCATTTTCATTCAAGGGCCACATACTGCCCAATTTGATCTCATGTGGGCCGGATCATTAAAAAGATGGAAGGAAGGAAGGAGGGAGGGAGGGAAGAAAGATATGATGGACGGACAGAATGAAGGAAGGGAGGAAGGACAGAAGAAAGGAAAGGAAGTAAGGAAAGATGGAAGGAAGGATAAAAGGATTGAAAAGAAGACAGGAAGGAAAGGAAGGACAGAAGGAAGGATAGAAAGGGAGGAAGGACGAAGGAAGGACAGAAGGAAGGATAGAAAGAAGGAAGGAGGGGTGAAAAGAAGGAAGGAAGGAAAGTGGGCTGGAGTGGACCCCTCGGCGGGCCGGTTCTGGCCCACGGGCCGCATGTTTGACACCCCTGGGTTAGCGTCTCAAATCAAACACGGCCATTGTGCACTTACTGGAAATGACGATTAGCTAGCTACTTAGCAAGCTAGCGTTAGGATTTGCATTATCGTTTGTGATACCAAATTATTACAAATTGCTAAATTAACCCAATAAACCTCCCATAGCTTATATGTGACAACAGTATAGTGTTGCTTAGTGTAAAAAAACACACATATAATTTATATGTGTATAATGTGACAATGTTCACCGTAGTTACAATGTCTCCAGATGCCATTTCCAGCTTGAAAAGTGGTCTCTCCCCTTCTGCTACAGAGCCAAGATGGCGACCGTTGAGGGCAAGAAGTGTCCATAGTTACACACTCAACTTAACCTAATACACAATATTAAGTATAGAAGTATGAGATTTGAGACACAGCCAATAACAAACAGATTGGATCAAGTGTAAAGTGAAGAATAATGTCGTACTTCTCTTTAGGGTCCTTTCCATAATGATGTCAAACACATAATAACAATTTTGAGCCTGTCAGTGGTCAAAGAAGCTAAAGCCCTCTCACTCAATACTGGACCAAAGTCAAAAAATATTGTTGCTATTATTCATTTATGTTGGATACAAAAAGATGGGAAAGTAGGGTTCAGCTTGGAAAAGAACACTTAAGTTTCCCTTAAACTCACTGCTTGACTGCTTGTTTTTAGACCACAGGAGGGTAATCTTACTGGGCCTACTGGGAGCATGTTGGCCTTCTGTCAGTAGTCAATAAAATCTGGGATGTAACTGACATCTCTCTCTCTCTCTCTTTCTCTCTCTCTCTCTCTCTCTCTCTCTCTTTTCCTGCAGGAACCATTTGGTTGTTCAGTTCAGAGTTTTATTGTCCCTCAAGGGGAAATTTGATTTGCAGTGACCGTACAAAAAAACACAACAATAATAAATAAATATAGAGTGACATAGAACATCGTCACAGCATGCAGCACAACCAAACTTGATAAGAAACAATCACGATCAGAGTAAAAATAGAGTATAAAAGGAGTGAAACCTGTCATCTATTAAAGGATCACAGACATTTGAGTGAGAGCAGTGCATTTAAGAGTTGTACAAGTTAGTTGCATTGATTGCACGTGATACAAAAGAAAATTTGTACCTATTTGTTCGTGCTGTAGGTAGCTTATATCTCCGTCCAGATGGCGTTATAATTAATTAAATTTTTCTGATCCTTGTGGGTGATCTCTTAACCCTCCTGTCGTCCTCCCGGGTCAAATTGACCGCATCTCTTTTTGACTGTTCCTTCTTTCCTTCCTTCCTCCCTCTTTCTTTAATTTTTCCTTCGTTCTTCCCCTCCTTCCATACTTCTTTCCTCATTTCCTTCCATCCTTCCTTGCTTCCTTCCTCCTTTCCTTCCTCCCTTCCTTCCCTCCTTACTTCCTTCCTCTTTTCCTACCTCCCTACCTCCTTACTCCTTTCCTTCTCTCCTTCCTTCCTCCTTTCCTCCCTCTCTCCTTACTCCTTTCCTTCCTTCCTTCCTTCCTCTTTTCCTCCTTACTCATTTCCTTCCTTCCTGCCTCCCTCCCTGCCTCCTTCCTTCCTTCCTTCCTTCCTTCCTTCCTTCCTCCTTACTAATTTCCTTCCTCCTTACTCATTTCCTTCCTTCCTTCCTTCCTCCTGTCCTTCCTTGACCTGAGGACAACAGGAGGGTTAATTGTGTCACGTCACTGGCATGGCTAAAAAATGACAAAATGATTTCTGTACCTATTTGTTTGTGCTCTAGGTATCTTATATCTCCGTCCAGACGGCAGAGGAATGAATTCCTCCAAAAGTGGGAGATCAGAGCTGGAATAGATTGACCGTGCCTTCTGTAACACTTGTCTGTCAAAGATCTGTGTTGCTTCTTTTCTTTACTTTGTCCACATGTACCACAAAACACCACTGATCTTCACACTTTAATTTGACTTAACTTGGTGCCCTAATGGTTTTCAACAGTGCAAGCGAGTTCATGTCCAGTTTTTACCTCCAGTGGCTAATCTGGCTGAACCGTCAGTTTGTTTTATTGTCCGACTGCTCATATTTATTGGGCCCATTGGACTTATTTTTAGCAAAGTCGACAAGTTCCAAGATCCAACATGTTTAAAGTGTTATCATAACTGATGGAAACAGTGGCCAAAGCTACAAAATTAGACCAAAGTTATGAAATACTGTTTTCCTTAAAAAAAAGAAGCTCCTGCTGCCTAAAGATGATAAATTGAGATGATCTATGCTAAGTCATACCAGACAAAGCTAATATCATTTAGTGACTGATAATGACTCAGTCCTATTTCCATCTGTTTCAGGTCAAGAATCTTCTACGGGAGTGTTGAAGTGGAGATGGATGTGTGTGTGTGTGTGTATCTGTGTGCGATTGGCTGTGCCTTGCTCTATGATCTCCAGGCTTAAATACAGCGAGGCCAGCGAACTGAGAGCAGACAGCATCCTATTATTCATCTGCAGTAATCCCAGTGCACCCACGCAACAGTTTACTATCCCGATTTATCGCCAAAGACCATGAGAAAGGTCAGATGTGACGTACTTGAGTTCATTTTCCATCCAGTTACATGAAGTTGCTGATATCCACGAGATATCACAGATTACATCAAGTGATGTTTGTAAGTATAGCAGTGTAAGAGTAAGACAAACAAAAGAGTAGATGCATGGTGACAGTTTCTTCAATCTTTTGGTTTTTACTTTAACCCTCCTGTTGTCCTCAGGTCAAGGAAGGACAGAAGGAAGGACAGGAGGAAGAAAGGAAAGGAGTAAGGAGGGAGGGAGGGAGGAAAGAAGGAAGGAAGGAAGGAAGGAAAGAAGGGGCAAAGAAAGAGGGAAGAAGGAAGGAAAGAAGGAACAGTCAAAATTGATGGGGTCAATTTGACCCGGAGGACGACACAAGGATTAAAACCACCATCAGGATTAAAGAGGTGTTCAATTAAACCAGACTTATTTCACCAGGTTAGGCTTATTTCATAAATGTTGTTTAAATAACTCTACGTTACCATGCAAACTTATCCATTTAGGTTATGGTTAGGTTAGGTTATGGTCAGGTTCATAGTAAAGCTTTTAGCCTCACCTCAGGTTGAACCAGTGATACAGTCACTCTGTCATACTGAAACACAGTTTTCTCCAAAGTTCCTCCCTGAGGGTTTCTCTTTACTGCTGCACTGGGACCATAAGAGCATATAAAGTGTATCACATTTTTGATATGGACTGCATACTTAAAGGGGACATATTAAGCACATTCACAGGCCTGTATTTATATTCTCGGGCTCTACTGGGAGACCATTGAATGATCTACAGTTCAATAAACTCCTTATTTATCTTATTCTGGCTCTTAATACAGCCCCTCAGTTCATCCTCTGTCTGAAACAAGCCGTTTTACCTCCTGTCTCTTTAAGGGGCCCCCCTTTCTGATAGCACCCTCTGATGAGCCTCTATAGCAGTAAAATTTCACTTCTTTTTTTGTTCTTTACAGGAAATATTAACTTCTCAAAAACATCTGTACATGTCCGAGACTATATGTGGCTATTTACGGGCGTGTGTGACGAGCTGACAACGTAGAGGAAGCAGTATTTCTGCATAAGTTAACATCAAGTTTTGGGATTTTGACCATATTTAACATCTGACATCATAATAAAAATTCAGTCAGGAACACTCACGTCGTAGATCAAACCATTTATTGGAACAAATGGAAATATAGTTTTGCTTGGCGCTGAAAGCTCCACTCTAAGATGCTCTCTGGATTAGGCAGCAGCATGCAAAGCCAAAAAAAGGGAGTGCAATGCGTAACCCCCTCTATGCAGAGTGGGCCGAAGGCAAGACAAGAATTTCAGATTGACCCTTGAGCTATGATGGGACCTCTGAACAAGAAAGGTGGAGGCTGTGGTGGTGGTGGTTTACATTTATTAATAACTAATGGGGAATGTATGATTGTGAATTGGTGTAGAGACTAATTATGAGTCAAAATATGAACAGTGTGTAAAGGGTTAAAATGTATTTCCTCTATATGGAGGCCAGATGGTAGGGAACTTCTATTTGGTATTAATTTATTTAACCCTCCTGTTGTCCTCGAGTCAAGGAAGGGAGGGAGGGAGAAGGAAGGAAGGAAGGAAAGGAGGGAGAAGGAAGCAAGGAAGCAAGGAAAAGAGGAAGGAAGGAAGGAAGGAAGGAAAGGAGGAAGGAAGGAAGGAGGGAAGGGAGGAAGGAAGGGAGGAAGAAGGAGGGAAGGAGGGAGGGAGGGAGGGAGGGAGGAAGGAAGGAGGGAAGGGAGGAAGGAAGGGAGGAAGTAGGAAGGAAAGGAGGGAGGGAGGAAGAAAGGAGGGAAGGAAGGACAGGAGGGAGGAAGGAAGGAAATAAGGAAGGGAGGAAAGAAGGAAGAAAGGGAGGAAAGAAGGAACAGCCAAAAAAGACGGGGTCAATTTGACCCAGGAGGACAACACAAAGGTTAATACCAATATAATATTTATGACATGTAGCCTTTTGTGTTCATTTTCGTTTATATTCATATTTTCTCTCACAGAAGTCAAACCCCAAACAATATAATATCCTCGGAGCGCTAGAACAAACTGAGCTGACACAAGACTGTAAACTGTTGAGTTTGGCCCTGAGCTTAAATATACATCATGCTGAAAAGTTATGTTATCTTGTTAGTTACTGTGATTCTCTTCATTTTTAAAAGCATGGTTTCCTTCATTATAGATTAATCAGTGTTTGATGTTTTCTGTTTCAAAGTCAGTTCATGAGCCAGCCTTGAATTAGTTTGATCTCATCAGCTTTTTTTTCCCTATTGTTCAAGTTGACCCCCGTCCCTCCCGTTACGTAACTTTCAGTTCGGCTTTTTCAGACGTGGAAGTACATTATTCTCCAGAAGCTTCAGTAGTGTGTTTCTAAGTATATTTTAAAGACTAGTTCCTACAAATTTTTTCTAAACATTGATTCAATGAGGTGGTGGGGGGGGGCTCTAACCTGCAACCTGTGTTTTAAGTTATAAAGCAGATTTATGTTTGTTCAATTTGTTAGATTCATTCGAGACAGGAGCTGATTTTAGGAGGTGAACATAAACCAGCGCTCAACATTGCACAAATGACAGGAGCCGAAAATTCACTTTCTGTCAAGATCTCTAGGTCGACTCTGCGCTGCATTCCCAGCTGTCATTAGGCGAGAGGCAGGGTACAAACAAACATTCACAGTCACATTCACTCCTACAGGCAACTCAATGTGACCTATTAACCTAAGCTGCTTGTTTTTGGCTTCTGGGAGAAAGCTGGAGAATCTGGAGAGAACCCACAACATGCAAATACCACAACTCTGTGTTTATTCTATATGAACCTTTCTGTTGTTGCATCTCAAGTTGTTAGTGCTAAACAGCTGTTGAGCCTGAAGACACATCGAGGAGGGCAGCAGACAACATGCAAACAGGACATACACTCAGGACAATGGAATCACACAGCCCGCTGTTTCTGCAAAAAAAAAAAAAAAAGTAAATAAAAATAAATAAATAAATAAATAAATAAAGGGCATATTCAGTCTACCCGCTTTGATGTCTTTCCAAGAACATTGTGTTTGAAAGTCCAGGTTGATTCATTTTGGAGCCAGGCTTGTTTTATGAGCAGGACAGGGTTTTGTGCACATGGCTGTGGAGATAAACATAATATGATGCCAAAAGTCCAATTTTATTGTCCACGATGAAAAGTTTATTTGATGGATTTGAGTCTACGATTATGCTCAAGGCGAAAGGATGACGTAAGTTATGCTCAGCAGTTCAACAGTTTTGTTAAAGTGTCTCTCATTTTCAACAAAAAAAACCCCACACATTTTTACTTAACCCTCCTGTTGTCCTCGAGTCAAGGAAGGAAGGAAGGAAGAAGGAAGGAAGAAGGAAGGAAGAAGGAAGGAAATGAGGAAGAAAGGAGGAAGAAGGAAGGAAAGGAGGGAGGAAGGAAGGGAGGGAGGAAAGGAAAGAAGGAAGGGAGGAAGGAAAGGAAAGGAAGAACGGAGGAAATAAGGAAGGAAGGAAGGTAGGAAGGAGGAAGGGAGGGAGAAAGGAAGGAAAGATGGATAGATGAAAGAAGGACGGGAGGAAGGAAAGGAAGGAAGGAGGGAAGGAAACAAGGAGGGAGGGAGGAAGGAAGGACAGGAGGAAAGAGAGAGGAAGGAAAGAAAGAGAGAAGGAGGGAGGAAGAACAGAAGGAAGGAAGAAAGGGGGATTGAGGAAGGAAAGAAGGAAGGAAGGAAGGAACAGTTAAAACAGATGGGGTCAATTTGACCCGGGAGGATGACAAGAGGGTTAAACATTTTGGTTTGGGTTTCATTTTCCAAGGTTTTAACCCTTTGTAGGTCTGCTCAACAGTTTGGTAGAGGTCACTTTGTGTCATGATATCTGACTCAAACTTCTTGGGAAATCTTTACCACTAGTATGAGGTATGTAAAGCACAAAAAGACCATCAGATTTCACTATGGTTGCTAGACACAGGTCATGCTAGTGTACAGCCAACAAAGAAAAACACAAATGCATTTTTGAAGTTGAGTTTCATTTTTTCATCTTGTACACGAACACAATGAGTCTCTAACATATTTTTAAAAATGTTTTGAACAAATGAAGTCTGAATGAGGTCTGTAGAAGTCTGTAAAACATCAAATCTAGGGTCAATGAGAAAAAAAGTCCATGTTTATGTTGTCATGGCCACAAAGAGGAAGGAAAAGCAAATACATGATTTTTTTTAAATAGCGCTGTCTTGGTGTGACCTACAAAGGGTTAAAGGGATCTGGCACTGACATTCCTGCTTCCTCTCCTGAACAATGGAGCTGAGTGAGATTTAATATTCTGATGCTCACAACTTTGAAAGATTTAGCAACAGCACCTCTTTCCAGACTTTCCAGAGTTATGGTTATTAATAAACTGCTTTTCGGATCATGGGATAGCTCCAGAAACCCGTTCCTTCTGCACCTATCTGACACCGACAATTTGCCATTTACAGTCTCTTTCCATCTGATGTCTACTAATTTATGTTTTCGTTCACTTCTTAAGTCAACAACTGGGTGCAACACCATTTAATGTGTTTCAGGGGAAAGTGAAAATGTCAACCATTATCCCCATGATTAAACAATATCACGCCCCTACCCTTTTCCCCATGAGGGTAATGTCAACCATTATCCCCATGATTAAAGACATCACGCCCCTACCCTTGTGCCCAGTGAGATCAGACAACATTGAATTACTTTGGCTAATCCACCCACAGACACTGTAAACAGAGCCATCGTCAGGATTTGTTCCAAAAGCTGAGCTCATATATTTAATTTCTTCCAGCACAAACACTGAAAAACACATTTTTTGATAAGAAAAATAATTTTGTCATTTTTTCCATTTTTAGCCATGCCAGTGACGTGACACAATTAACCCTCCTGTTGTCCTCAGGTCAAGGAAGGACAGGAGGAAGGGAGGAAGGAAGGAAGGAAAGAAAGGAGTAAGGAGGAAATGAGGAAGGAAGGAAGGAAGGAAGGAAATGAGTAAGGAGAGAGGGAGGAAAGGAGGAAGGAAGGAGGGAAGAAAAGGAGTAAGGAGGTAGGGAGGTAGGAAAAGAGGAAGGGAGGAAGGAAAGGAGGACGGAAGCAAGGAAGGATGGAAGGAAATGAGGACAGAAGTATGGAACAAAGGAAAAATTAAAGAAAGAGGGAGGAAGGAAGGAAAGAAGGAACAGTCAAAAAGAGATGGGGTCAATTTGACCCAGGAGGACAACAGGAGGGTTAAGAGATCACCCACAAGGATCAGCGTGTTTAGCCAAAGACGAGGAGGAGGAAATACATCTTCTTCCTTCCTCGTGTGAGGCACATTCCTGGAAAAATGTAATTAATTATAACAACATCTGGACGGAGATATAAGCTACCTAGCGCACGAACTAATAGGTACACATGTTCTTTTTCTTCCATGTGGAGTCAACGCAATTAATCAATACAAGTCACATTTTCTAACACATACACATAGAAAACAAGACATCATGTTTCAACAGGCAGAAAATCTACACTTCCAGTTAAGTCAGTTTTACTTACTGTATATGGTGCTATTTCATGGCACTTTTCACCTAGAGCAGGTCTAGACTGTACTCTTTATTTCACCATACATGAGCAAGCACTTGGCCACAGCAGCAAGGAAAAAACTCCCTTTTAACGGGAAGGAACCTCGAGCGGGACTGGGCTCAAGGTGGGTGGCTATCTGCCTTTTACTGGTTGGATTGAGAAAGAAAGAAGGGGGGAGAGAGAGAGGGAGAGACAAAGCAGCACAATATCAATAAAGGGTAATGTTTGCTTAACCATGGTGACAGCAGCTCTCCATGAGACATAACATCTAAATAAGTTTTAAGACTTTTGAAGTGCATTTCTCCAAAGCTGAAAACATCACGTAGGAGGTTTTAGAGAAGCCAGGGCCAAGTATCATCCAGTCATTAGATTAATTGACATATTCTCTAGTTGTGGGTATGAAGTCTTTACAATTAGATTTTCAGTTTTACTTTAATTGTTTAAACCTGCAGTGTGGAGCTTTTACATGTAAGTGAAAGTCTGTTGCATTCAAGGCCTTGCCAAACAAGTTCACTCAATGCTAATTAACCCTCCTGTCATCCTCCCAGGTCAAATTGACCCCGTCTGTTTTGACTGTTCCTTCTTTCCTCCCTTCCTTCCTTCCGTCTATCCTTCCTCCCTCCCTCCTTCTCTCTTTCTTTCCTTCCTCTCTCTTTCATCCCTTCCTTCCTTCCTTGTGTCCTTCCTTCCTCCCTCCCTCCTACCTACCTTCCTTCCTTCTTTCCTCCGTCCTTCCTTCCTTCCTTTCCTTCCTCCTTTCCTTTCCTCCCTTCCTTCTTTCCTTCTCTCCCTCCCTCCTTTCCTTCCTTCCTTCCTTCTTTCCTTTCCTCCCTCCTTTCCTTCCTTCTTTCCTTTCCTCCCTTCCCCATTTCTTCCTTCCTTCCTTCCTCCCTGCTTCCATACTTCTCTCCTACCCTCCTTCCTTCTTTCATCCCTCCCTCCTACCTTCATCCCCTCCTTCCTTCCTTCCTTCTTTCCTTTCCTCTCTTCCTTCTTTCCTTTCCTCCCTTCCTCCGTTCTTTCCTTCCTCCCTCCCTCCCTTCCTTCCTTGACCCGAGGACAACAGGAGGGTTAATCCAATCACCTCATCTCATGTCGGGCATGACATTCCCACGCTGGCTCTTTGGCAGTTTTTCATGCGTCTCTTTTAGACTTTCCACATGTTATCAGACCAATTAGATCAAATTCTGATAGTGACTCGGGCCTTTTTGCGGACGTTTATTTATCCACCATTTTACAGCCGTACCAGTAGGTTACGCTCTGTGGTGCACTGACCATCAAGCATACTGGGACCAAATCCCGGTGGACCGTCACAACATATCTGTTTCTACTTTCTCCGTGTGCCTATAGTTTGGGTTGTGCATGAGAGCACGCTGCATGCCTGTGTCAGCCAATGACAGCCGAGCGCCCTCCTTTGATATCACTGCCAGAGGGTGGAGACAAAAGTCCTGCACTCCAACTTTAAGGCAAATGTAACTAAGTATCTTATTTAACTGTTTATTTTAACTTTAGCGTTAAGCATGTCTATTCCTCACTTCACATCTGACAGTATGTAAGCATATCAATAACTATGAGACACTTAAATGTTCAATTATCTCCATTTTCTGTCATTTCTGTGATTTAAAACAGCAATATACCAAGTTGCAAAGTAATATAAGTTTTTTTTTTTTGACTTGACAGCAGTGACACAAATTTACAGTCCCTGTTCTTCGCCTTAAAGGAGCTTTATTGCTTTGTTGCTTGGTACATATGCAGTTGTTTACAGATGTTCAGACATTACAGGATGAAACTTGTTTTCTCCTTCCCCTTCACTTTCCTTGGAATAAACTCCTGCAAAATGAGTTAATTCTGCCCATGTGACTAAGTGAACTCCTCCTTTCTTGGTCACGTCTCCTCTTCTTATAAAGGAGTTCAGCAAGTCTAAACTATGATAAATACAGGTTAATGTTCAATTATGACTCAATGCCCAGTCACAGGGAAGAGGAAAAGTGACTGAGGTCTGCTTCCAATTAAGGAACCGCAAATACTTCCTGCAGGCCTCCTCTGGTTCTACAGTATCTCTACTCATCTCATAAACAAGGAAAAAGTGGTGGAATTTTACAAAAGGAGAACAGGAAAAGTCTTTGAAAGGAAACGATGCCTTTCGGCAGGGTGGTACAGCTGCGCCGACTGTTAGGAGGCTGCCAGGACTTTGTTTTGTCTCTGGGTCTTAATGTGGGTAAAGCTAAAAATCAGTTTAATGCATGTAGAGTTAATTTGAGGAGGGACAGAGTATCCCTTCAGTAGCTGAACAATCATGACCCCCCACCTCTCCCCCTCCACCTCTCCCCAAGGAAGAGAAGCTTCACTGCTGTCTATTTTTTACTTTGCCCTGGAGAGGTGATACCAGGCTGGAAAAATAAATGAAGTTGCTGTGCAGTAGTCTCATTTAATCTCCCAGTGGATCACTTTCCTGGAGCTAAATAAGTAAGGGAGGAAGTTTCTGAGTGTTTGTGTTGACCTGACTTTTAGCTACTGTTGTTAGTAGTAGTCTTAGTGGTGCCAGTTTCTTGCAAATATACACCTAAGTGTTTAAGCAAAGCAGTGTTTTTTCACTTTAGTCCTTAACATATTTAAACCACTAGTACTGCCGCCATTTGCAGAGAAGATTCATAGTCTTCAGAGTATGATTAACGTTTTTGGGTTGTCATTGCCTCCCAAAATTACCCATATGGATGTTCTACCTATGGTTAAATCTTGGTATAAGTTTGGGGCAATAAAACTAAGTTACAACGTCCTTAAAGTTAGGCGCCCCTCACTGTCAGTGCTACAATAATAACCACAGAGTTAAAGGGGACGCATCATTTCAGCCTCTATCAGAAACAGGCCATTTTAGCTCCTATCTCTTCAAGGCCTTCCTCCTAATGAGATCACTGTGTTCTGATTTCACTACTTTTTCCTCATTATTTACTTAAAATGTAAATGTTCCAAGTACATCAGCACATATTTGGGGCCTAAGTCTGATCTGAAATATGAGAATTAACTTTAGTCAAAATAATTGCTAAGGAACGATGGCTGTTTATGGGTTTGCACAATAAGCCAGTGTCAGAGCAGGTTGAAGCCCTGGTTTACATACTGTACACTCAGCTCAAGTTTTGGAGCTGTGACTGTGTTTAAAATGGTAATCCCACATCATAACAGTATATAAATAACAGAAAAACCAGAATAAGAACATTATGTCCCCTTTAAGGAGCAGCGAATGATCTATCTAGCCTGCTTACTGAAATTAGAAGTGCCGTTTCCCCAATGAAAGTTTGTTTGGTGTCTTATTCAACAAACTACGATACTAGACAAGATGTGTGGTCATGTTTGTAAGTTAGATAAGAAGGAAGCAGGAAACAGGAATACTAACGTGGGTTGTAAATCAGAGTCTGTGGCTTTTGTGTAGCAGGATGCGATCAGGCTCAGTGTGACCTCTGATTGGGGTCACGCTCCTTATGTGAAGATTTGATTCATTGCATCTAAATATGGACTCCAGCTATGTAAGTGGATGGCTCAAGGGCATTTAATCAAAATAATTTAAAAGTTAGGGAATTGAAAAATGTAACTCCTTTTGGTTTCTGATTTTTTTCTCAAAGGAGAACACAGGACATTGCATTGTGATTTCCAGAGCAGATATGCATGCTGTAGTCGACAAAAAAGGCAGTTGCATTTCAGTTGGACTTTGCAAGTTTATGTCCGTTATGTAACTTGGAAGCAAACAGTTGAAGGGCCGCTGCACTTGTTAATTAAGGCAAACATAATTATCATAAACACCGTCTAGACATTTGATTGTTTTTATCAGATGTAGGAATCCGTTACAGACACTAGAAACGGATGTAGATTACCTCTGGTGTTTCCTGTAACTCTACAGAGAGATATGTAAATAAGCTCATCTTCAATTATAAATCAAACAAAAACACTGCAGATTATGAGCTGGGTTCATATGGTTAATGTTACTGAAATAACCTTCCTCATGCTTCAAAGTCGGGTAAAAACACTGATTATGTGTTTATTTATGGAGTTCATCCCAGCCCAAACTGTACCCTAACAAAAATATATATAGATAAAACTATATTTGTTGTTTCAGTAAATACATACTTGACAGGATGGAGGAGCTTCTTGAAGTTAAACAGTATCTTCTTCTTTAAACACTGTGTTTAAACAGGCTCACAGTGTGATTCAGAGCTCTATTTAAATTAAACACAAACCCACAGTCACATGTTGACATTAGTGCCATGCTACAAAATAATGTGTAAACTAATGTGGTGCGTTATTATCAAGATGATATCCCGTGTCTTTGCCAAGTGACTGTGTGAGATACTCATTTCTGTCTTGACGGTGACAAAGAGGCTTTTTCCTCTTTGACGTAAAACAGGACGGTGCGTCGACAACTTCCTGTACCACCCTGGACATTAAATGTGTTCCAGCTAACTGTGTGTTTCTCTCTCCTGACAGGATGGAGGGTCTGAGTCACAGAGGGGTAAGGGGCTTTCATTAGACAGATGAGATAAAAGTTCCTCATGCTGAACAGCACTTTCTCACTCTGAAAGCTTTAATCCAAAGATAAACACAAGAGGAAGAGAACAGAGGAGGAACAGAAAAACAATCTCAAATTAAATGTCTATTCACAGACCTTGCTGCAGTTTTATATATGCAAGCATGAACCCGAAGCTTTTAAAGGCCATAAAAACTTTTATTTCTCTATAAATGTTTAAAACTGAATAAGCAACAATCAAAGTAAGTAAACTAATATCCTTAGTTATTTAGAGTTTAGCGGTCAAAATCTCATGTTCTGCTTGATCAGGACTTTGTTGATTTAAACCACAGATACAGAAATCTCCAAGTAGTATAGAGTATATTGTTCTCCTTTTATATATATATAGCCTATTTATTTATATTTCACCTTATTAGGCAGACTGTTTGTATTGGCTGCCGTCAGGGCCTTTAAGGTACTTTCAGTGAGGTGACCTTTTAAAGCTGCCAGGGTCAATAAAAAACATCCCATCTTCTCAGGCCATATTAATGCTGCGTCATTAAGCCATAACTACTTCAGCTGTTTGCATGTGGATGGTTATTGGTCGGAGATAATATTCAATGACGTGCACCCTAAGGCTGTGTAAAATGCAAATAACGGAGGTCAGCATCGATAAGCAGCTTTCCCTGCCATGTTAGAGTCACATTATAGTAGAAAGGGGAAGTTAGTGGATATAATTACCCGTCATCTAGTTCAAGCGAACAGTCAAAGCTCATAAACATGGGTGTCATATAACGTCACTGGAATTCACCACCTTACTCGCTGTCGGAGAGTAACTTAGTGGTATTAAGCTTGACTTATATAACACCGGCAGTAGTTGACTGAAAATTATGTTTGATTGCAGTAATTTAGGATTTCTTGCAAACAATTATTTTCATCATAGATTAATCTGTATTTTCTCATATAAACATCTGGTGAGTCACCCAACATGTGTTAACAATCACTAAACTAAAAAAACTTGACCTTTGAGAAACTGAAACCAGAGAATTTTTTTTTTTTTTTTAAATGTTTTATTAAAAGATGACCTAAACAATTAATCAATTATCAAAATAGTTGCAGACTAACTTTCTGTCGACTGTCTTGAATTGTTATTGAATACTGGCACACACAAAAAGTGAAAAAAACAAAACCTTATTTAAAACTGTATTTGTGTTGTAAATGACCACAACCTTTTCCTCATCACAATTCAGTGCAAACATCAAATTCATCTCAAACGTGACTATGAATCTTAATAATTTACATTTTGAGTAATATTAGAGAACATTATTGGTCTGAAGCATCAAACAAAGTATCTGATCTGCAATTACAGGAAAGTGTGACTGATATTCTGATACTAATAAAATGGAAAGTTGGACAATCATTTAAAGGTGTATCAGGTGTACATGCCCTTTAATTACAACACTGTGTGAATTAACATTTCCATTTCTTTACCACTGACATTTTAGTTTGGGACAAGCATTGTAAAGCTAAAAGCTGTAAGTATATTCAAAGAAAATCCTATGCTGTGCATCAATCATTATAACAATACGCATTAATTAATTAATATTTAGCCTGTATCTGCAATGGTATTTCTTGGAAAATAGAATTAAATCATATATAAGATAAATATGAGACTGAGATATACATTTTGTTCAATAATGATACTCCAAAGACAAACTTACATAAATACAAACTTACATCCAATTTAATATTATGTCATGACTTCTGACAATAATTATTAAAGATCCGACATATTGGGAAGTGCACTTATTTGCTTTCTTTCTGAGAGTTAGATGAGGGATCAATACCATCTGACTCTCATCAAGGAAGCATCGCATTACGTAAAATGTTATCATAATGTGTGCCAAACCTCCAAATATTCTGAATATGTACAGAGTGAAATGCAACTTTTAAGGCGTAAGCTGAGTAATGAGGAGTGAGGTAACTGAAATGTGCTGGTGTGGTTACAGTGTTCAGAGGTATACACATTTTGTTTTTTAATCACACAAATAACTTTCTCACACAGTGTGTAAATGTAAAAAAAAAAGGCCTTCATTTGGTTTTGGTTGTTTTACAAATATTTAGTCACAGGGTAAAAAAGGTCATCAGCTTGACATAATTTGGCTTCAGGATTAAGCGCATTAGCATCATGAAATTGCGTATCCCTGTATAACCCACTACAATACAGCGCTGGATTTCATGTTTATTTATTTAAAATATATACAGTACATACTGTATATGGTACTCCTATATTGGAGTATCACAGTTAATAATGTCAGTGCTTACTCTGGCTTTCCGCTTCATCCCAAAAGGGGTACTGAAACATTTTCATGTCAAGATAATCAACATTATTGTGTCCAGAAGGAGCACCATAGGCCTGGGATCAATACAGACGAACATACTGTTTAAAATGTCCAGCTTAGTTTTTTATAGTAAAAAAATAATAAATTATATGCTTGAACATTATACATTTCTTAGTGTTAACAGTCACAGAACAAGAGACAATCACTTAAACAAGAGGAAAGGTAAAGTGCAATCTATATAAAGGGTAAAGGGACCGTGTGCAGTCCTCTCACATAATGTCCTTAATCTAATAATATCAAACATACATCCAAGAACAAAGGGCATTTTGTTTCTTGACCCTTTGTAGTGTTGTCTTCTTTATTCTTAGCTTCAAGGAAAATTCCACTCTCAGATAATCTTACACTGAACTTCACTGAGTGAAGACATCTGACTTTGTTCCACTCTCCGTCAGTCTGGTTTATCTGTCTCTGTTTCAGTCACTGATTTATCTACATTTTCAAGAACCCCTTCATTCAACCTTTAAACGAATACAGATAAACATTGTGAGAAATAAGCTCATTGCCAAGCCTCCTTGCCAAGAGAATAAGATGAGAGGATTGGTATCGCTCTTCTCTTATGTTAAATGCAAAGCAAATGCCAGCAGCTCAGTTTGTTTGGCATGGTAATGGAGAGAGAGCTAACTTGGCTCTGTCCAAAGGTGGAAAAAAATTGGTCTACCAGCACCTCTAAAGCTTAGCATGTTAAATCATTTGCTTATTACGATTAAAAAAACATAAAAATGTAGCTATCATGATTGGCTAAAAAACTTTCAGACATAAAAAAAACCCCAACGTCACTTTTACACTTCAGTTTCTTTTAATTTGAGTACGTTAGAGGTGCTGATAGGCTGATTTTGCTACCTTTGCAGAGAGTCAGGCTAGCTGTTTCACCAGTGTGTTCAATCTTTATGCTAAGTCAAGCTAAGCGGTTGCTGGCAGTAGCTTTATATTTAGTAGACGAATGCTACAGTGGTATCAATTTTCTCATCTAACTATTAGCAAGAAAGAGAATAAGCATGTTTTCTAAAATGACCACTGTATAGGAGAAAATGGTAAACAGTGTTAACATGTTTTAGTGTGGATTTTTCCTTTTTACATTCATTATAATCATGTGATTTGATATCAAAAAACCAAGCAGGAAACTACTGCTGTAGCCGTAAGGGTCTAAAGTTGCAGTTCCTCAAATGGCCACTAGATGCTGACTGCAAAAAACCTTGAGTTCACTTCTCCGGAGTTATTGCTTCATTGAGGAGATGTTAGGGCACATGTTTGCTTTATGTTGCTTCTTCAGTGTCCTGCCTCAGCTTCACCAATCTGGATTTACTTGCTCTATGAACAAAGACTGCAGTGGTAAACCCAAATCAAAGCTTCAGATTGTCTCTTCAGAAACCGCTGGGCGCCATCACAGACACTACATTCATGTTTTGTTTTCTTTATTGTCTCTACTTAAAACCCACCAACCGTCTTGTGAAAAGAAGATATAATATAAATTCCTTCGTGGAGCTGAATAGTTTATTCCCATTACGCATTAAAGCTTCGGCTGTGCTTTCGTTTCCTCGCATGGCAACATTTTGCCACCAGTCCCACGACGATGATTGTAACTAACGCTAGCACTACAATAACAATAATATAGTTTGGCTGTCCTTGTCTTTGACACATTTCCTGGGTCACTGTCTTTATGTTGACTGGTTCTGAATTCTCCTCATGGATGCAGGTCACAGTCTTAATGTCGGGAACGACCACGGCTGAGTGCTGAACCAAGTGAAGGAAGCCATGGTTTTTACAGCAGCTCAGAGGATTGGAGCCCATGTAGAGGGTTTTTAGTGAGCGCTCCAGAGCCACCATGGTGTTGTACTCCAGAGTGACAAGATTGTTGTTTTGCAGATTTAGTGACTCAATGGAGGAATCTTTGTTCCACATTGGCAGAGTAGTCAACTGGTTGGTGGAAAGGTCTACGTGTTTGAGACTCCTCAGCGAGGACAGGTCCGTGTTCAGTTTGGAAATGTTGTTTTCTCTCAGGAGCAGGTGAACCAGGGAATGCTCGAGACCAGAGAGGGAGTCTTTATGCATGTCTAAGCCCGGGTTCAGGGACAAGTCCAGTAACCTTAAATGGGTGTTTGCAAACGCATTCGCAGGCAGAGTCTCCAGATTGTTTTCAGAGAGGTACAAGAACTGCAAACTTGGAATAGAAGAAAAGGACACACAACCTGAAGGATCTTGGTGGTCGAGGTCTGTCAGTGATGGCTTTTTCTCTGAGGTGCAGATTTTCAGATTGTTCTGCTGAAGGTGCAGGTGTATGATACTAGGAAGTCTTTGAAATGTTTGATGGTCCAGGGTTGTCAAGTCATTTCCTTGTAAGACCAGCTCTTCCAGTGATTGCAGAGTGTTTTCCCCAAATGTCAGACTCTGCAGGTTATTATTGCTGAGATTGATAATCCTCACTTTCTCTATACTTAATTCATTAGTGATAGAAAATGAATCAATACAGTTATTACTCACATTGAGGACCTCAAGAGATATCATGCAGGAAAAAAAGGACTCTGGTATGCTTTTGAGTTGGTTGTAACTCATGTCCAAGTAACTCAGGTGCATCAAAATAATGTTTGTATTACTTTCTGTAATATTGATGCTCTGAAGTTGGTTTCGTGAAATGTCCAGATATTTAAGTTTGTTTATTCTCGGAAGAAGAGGAAAGGAAGAAATTTTGTTTTGACTCAGATCGAGAGAGAGAAGATCATACGGAGAAGTTGATTTTGAGCTATGGAAAAGCTCCATGCTGTTCTTGCTGAGATTAAGCACCTTTAATTTATAGAGGTTGAAGTCTGTGATACATGTGATTGAGTTTTTGGACAAATCGAGTTCAGTCAGATGATTCAAGGAGTCAAAAGCTCCATCTTCTATCTCTAAAATGACATTATTGTGGAGGCTGATTTTCTTCAAAGACGAGGATCCAATGAAGGTGTCTTGTGCTATTTTGGTGATGCTATTGCTGTTCAGAGAAAGGTTTGTCAGTGATGGAGAATCAGCCAGGAAATAGTCTGACATCCCCGTGTACAGCCCATTGCTCGAAAGATCCAGAGACTCTACAGCTGTAAGAGGCCCAATGTTAGTTTTGGAGCGAGCAAAAACATTTAAATGATTCCTGGACAGATCCAGGACTTTGAGATCAGTCATATTTCTGAAAAGCCCAGGCTGGATGAAGTGGATCTTGTTTGAGTGAAGATTCAAATGGTGGAAGCTGGTGTGGTACGCTAGAGTTTCCTGGGAGAGATTTTGCACCTGGTTACGTGAAAGGTCCAGCATTTGTACATCAGGAGGGAGGTCGTCTGGTGCACTTCTGAGGCTCAGATCGCTGCAGAACACATCCATCTGGACCTACGAACAAAGACAAACATACAAGTCTGATTATGTCGGCAGACTGCCAGACTGAGCCTGACCGAGACACAATACAGACCAAATGTCGACAGCGTATTTGCTGGGTTGATTTATGAGTCAGTGTGTCTGCAGCATGTTCTCGGCAGAAAGACAGTACTCTGATGTTTATGAGAGCCTTTCGTCCTACTTTACAACAGCCTTTTGTCTTAAAATGCATACAAATGTATACTTGAGTGATTTCCTGTTTAATAACTAAAGATATGGCTCTCATTCTCAACTATTTTCAACCAAGAACTTTAAAAGTAAACAGTTTCAGTTTTGGAGAAAATCCACCTTTATTATCAGTCCACATGTGTAGTCACCTTTTCTCCCTTTTCCTGGTAATAGACTGAAACACTTAAGTAACTGAGTGTAGTTTATAATTGAAACCATATGGTCATGACACCCTTGTCCAAAAAACAGCTCATAAAAACTGCCTCCTTCTCTGTTTTCGCTCTGAGGTCAAGTACATTGAGGTTCTTGGCATATTTGTGGTATGTTGAAAATGGCATTCCTCATTGCTTACAAGCCAGCCATAAACAAACACACACTGACTAATTTAAGGATTATTGGAAGGCGAAATATATATTTTATCTTTTATCAGGCCTGGATAATATTCTTAAGAAAGCTTAATCATTAAAAATTATTATCTGATTCATGTGTGTGTTGGTTTACCTCACATTTAGTCACTTTAATACTGTGAAACCAGTTCAACAGATGGGAACCCAAAACCCAAAACAAATAAAAACCCAGTATTTTGATGATTTAAAGATATACTTATAGGCCCACATATACATTTAAACAGTTATTGGTCACTGTAATGATTTTCTCCATACTAAGCTTAAAACACTTCCCAAACTTTATAAAACAATACTCCTTTATTTTCCATTGCACCAATCTAAATCTTTCCAATCAGTTGTTCTGACAGTCAAAATTTATGACTAATGTGAGCTTGAAAATTTATGTGCCAAACAGTGTGTTGAGTCACTATTGGCAACCGCAAACTGCTGTAACCAGTTATAGCTATGGGATGATTGATTATTTAAGGGGTTTTTGTTTTTTTGATAATGGTAATTTCTTTTCCTTATTTCTTCAGTTTCTATGCGTATGTTCACCTTTCTCGTTCAGAGTCCGAAAAAAAAGAGTTTCTGTTTCCCGAGGACTCACAACACTGAAAAATACCCAATTCCAAAAGTACTTTTCTTTATTATGATTAGAAATAGTTCAAAAGTTTTGAGTCTTTCATCAGGTAAAGAGGTTAGATGATTAATGTAAATGATGCCTCAGATTGTATGTGGTGAAATTATTATTAAATGTTTAACAGAAAAACAAAAGCGAAAATAAATCTTGTGGCACTCTCGGTCTGTCTTTGGCACAGCTGGGGTTCAAGGCGTCGACCATGAACCATCAGATTTCCGGTCAAGAACCTTTGTTGCATGTCATCCTCTCTCTCTCTCTCTCTCTCTCTCTCTCTCTCTCTCTCTCTCTCTCTTTCTCTCTCTCTCTCCATTTCCTGACATTTCTCTCCTGCCAGTTCTGTAATAAAGGCATAAAATATTTCCCATGTCTTTTACTGAAGTCGAGCTATGAACCCCAGTATGGAGACGAGGAATGATTAAAGCAACCTGTAGCTCTATACAGTTCAGTGAGGCATGTCAGTATTGTAAAAAAATAAAAATAAATATACATACAGTTCTTGAAATGTGGTCTTTGCTCAACTTTTGTTGTTTATTGTTGCATATATTCACTTATAATACATGAAACACAAAGTGAACAAAGTTTTTTTTTTATTACAAACATGTGATTACAAACATGTGATGAAGCTTCTGCATTTAACTGGCAGGCTTTACTAGTGAGACCGTTATTGATATTTGGATATTTATAGAAACAGTTATTCCCACATTAACCAAAAGTGAAGTGACCTTTAGTTTCAGTATCAGGCCATTAAAATAAACCATATGATTTGAATCCAAGTCTTTCATACTCATACTGATGCTCCTCTATTTCATTCATCCTCCATGTTTCTATGTAAGGACTCAGCTGTGTTTACTGTCCATTCAAAACCAGCCAGATACACACTCAGTCACTAATTTCCACAATACACAGTAGTGATCTAAGCTATGGTCACTTCTTGAAAGCTTTTCTACATATTTGCTCCGACACACAGAACATTGAAGCAGGTTTCATTTCCAGTTTCTTACGCAGTTAAGAGCTACTGTAAGCAATTTGCAGCCAAAAATAAAACATGATTCCTTCAAACTCTCCAAGGAAAAGACGTCACAGTACTACACAGGACAGGTCTGACTGGCAAGTAACGTCTGCAGTATCGTACAAAAACTCCTCCGGCGAAGCCAAAAAAATGTTTCACTGAAGTCTTAAGGTCTGCTGGCAGCACAGTTCAAGAGCTAAAACTAATAAACCAGACCTTTGCAGATCAAAAGCTTTCAAATAAACCATCTGCCCAATGAAGATTTCAAAATACCTCAAGCACCTGATGGATTAGGTAGCTCATCTCAGTTGCCATGGGCGACCCGTAAAAATAAACTAACAACAGATGAAAAAAACTTGTGCGTATTCTCTATTTATTTAAACAGAAATGTAAGGAATGTGCTGAGAAGATCACTGAACAGGAGAAAAATCTGAATTTAAATCTCTGTTTGTGTATGTATGTGTGTGTATGTGTGTGTGTGTGTGTGTTTACCAGGATTTACTTACAACTTGACATGAAGGGAGGTGGCGAGGAGGGCGTGCGGATGCCGCCACACAGCTGACCAACAGCGGGAAAAACAGCTGGAAGGCGGCCATGGTGCTGCAGCACAGGGAGAGTCCAGATCACACGAGTAAGAAATACATGAATGCAGGAAGCATGCTGGAGGTGATATGACTCAAAAAGGGAACGAAAGCTTACCTACTGTGACATGACAAAATGTGAATACAAAAGGGGCTTTTTGTTCTATGGACTGTATGACATTTCTCCTTTACACTACTACTGCACGTTGTATTTAGGTGAAGAAGTGAGAAAGAATGACTAAGCAAATGCAGCTGAAAGGGTTTCCATCAGTTCTGACTAGAAGTTATCAATTATGTAACTAAGGGTTATTGTTTTGAAACAGAAAAAAATAAAGATTGTCTGCCAGCCTCAGTGAGTCATCTTGTACGAAACACATGTGCTGTAGCTCGTTATGGTGCGGAAACTTGCCAAAATATTTCCTGATATGTTCCCCAGAACAAAACAAAACAACACGTAACCTTATAGGGTAGACAATGTGGGAGTAATTAGTATCGCAGTAATGGTAAGTACCCGTGGGGAGGCTTAGCATGTGGAAATTTAGAGCTACCATAAAGGTTTGCAGATAGCGCAAATAGAACAAAAAAAAAAACCCAGACAGGTTTTTGAATTAGAAATGCTATTTGTGAGCGCTGTTAAAATGAAAACGTATCTAATTTTCATCTTAGTGTCTTTAGTTTACTTTGTGCAAATTCAAATATATTCATTAAAGTGCTCTTGTGATGTTTGTGAGTAAATGCTGAGTCTAAGCAGGTGAAGAGCACTTGTAGGTGCGTTAATTCAAAGAAACATTCATGTAGTGCTGCTGAAAAGTATTTGTATTCGTTGGCAATCAACAAACAGACGTGTATCACTCAATAAGCACCGTGAAAATAATCCAACCAGCTGAAATTCACCTGCAATATAAGGCAGATCAAGAGGCTGCAACATGATGTTTTTAAAGGGAAATACAGAAGATTTATTGTACATTTATAATCTGATAAAACACAGCAGCCTTTAATGAGCCACCAGTACACTTCCTCTGTGGACTTCGACTAAGAGTGAGATATTTTCTCAAGAACTGCATTTATAATTTGGAGGTATTTTTATAAGGGGGGGTGGGGGGGTGGGGGGATTTATTGTACTTTCTATCCTGCTACATTTATTTGAAGAGTTTCTGGTTTCTTTTAAAAAACATACAATAGGCGTTTGAAATACAGTGTACTGTTACAGATTAATAGTTTTGGCTTGATAATCACATTTTAGATGTCTTGAGTCGTTAGCAGTTTCACAGATTACAAGTTTCTCTTATAAAGTTCTCACATGGTTTCTGGTTCAAAGCAGAAAGAGGTAAATCCAATATCCAATATTTCACACAAAAAAGTAAAAAAGGTGAGCTTTATTTTGTTACCATTTGACCTTTTAGGTTGAGAACCACTGGATTTAACTACCCAACTATATATAATAAAGTTACCTACGTATTACTTACACATTGATGCATCAGTTATAACAATATAATAATGTCATATGTCATAATTTATCAGCCACATGGGCCAATTTTCTGCAGGACTTTTGTTGATAACACTTCTGTACATTTACCTTAGTATGAATTTGAATGCAAGACTTTGATTTGTTATGGGATTATTTTTTAATCTAAATGTATGTAAGCAAAGAGTACTTCTTTCAACACTGTTTGTAATCATGTACACAGATTCCAACAAGTAGCATCTGCTCCCACGGTCCCGTCCAAGTTATGGAACCACCACCAAGGCTTTCCAAAAAAAACCAAAACATGCAACAGCACCATCATCACACTTGAAGACTTTTTTTAAAGAGAGCTGAACGTTTACCTTACTTTCAGCTGATGACTAATCTTTAGCAGTGTCTCCTGACCATGTTGATTTCACATCCTCAGCGTGCACACCCACCCACTCACAGATCGATAGTAACAAACCAAACACCGAAAACCAAAAAGCTCCTCTCAGCTGACTCTTCCCTCCACATCGCACGGCTCCGGCTGCTGTCCAGCCATCACATCCTGTGAGAATATCCTGCATCGCTCGGCCTCTTCCCCCCTCCCACTGTTCTCATGGAAATGCCTTATAAGGGGGTTGGGAAGTCCAGTTTTATGCTTGACTTCAAGTAGACAACCCCCACAACTCCACCGTACCTCCTCACCCCTACTCCCCTCCAAAAATACCCCCTTATTAATCCTAACATTGGATGATTTCTTAAGAAATACTTTGGATGTTCTCACACACCAATCTCCACTTGGAATTTGGGGTATTTTAATATGTTTTACCACAAAGTTCAAGGGTTACATCTGACTCTTTTTTTTTGTTGTTGTTGAAATTTTTCAAAGCAACCTTTTAGGGAGAAATGTTTTAAAATATTTTAATGCTGCACATCTCCACCCAGAGAAAAAAGATGATGGAATTCAAAAGTCCGCCCATCAGATTTGTGTGGGTGTGCTGAAAAATCACACATCCTTTTTGAGACTGTGGGAGTTAAGTCTGACTTCATGTCATGTAGCTTTTTTATGGTTCACCATACTGTAAATAAACAAGCCTTCAAATTATAATGACTAAGATGCGTACAGACACATTTCGTTTTAAATGACTGTGCGACTGTCTGAGTGTCTCGACCAGCAGGGAAACTTAATGAGTAACGTTTTCTTCTTCTTCTTCGTCAGTGAAAACTCTTTTTTAATTGCTTTTGAGCAAGGCACTGAACCTCAGACTGGTTCAGTGGAGCTGTTAAGTGAATCACCTTTTACTGCGGTGTATCATGTCTAATGTCATGTCTAATTTTGGACTTATTTTAAACGCTTCTGTTGAATATTGTTCCGTTTCCATCTTTCTTATAAGTCAGGTTGACAGTCCACATACACCTGCACATACATTAAAAATCTATCTATCAATCTATCTATCTATCTATTTCTAACGATTTTAACGAGGTAATCATACTTTTTTTCTGAAAAAACCATCAGACATAAATTATTAATAAGCAGCATATTTTATATTCATCTTAAAACATGTCTGGAGGGCATCTTTAAAGAAACAGTGTGTAGGATTTAGTGTCATCTAGTGACGAGGCTTCAGATTGCAACCAAGATAATATCTCTTTCCTTTGAGAGGAGAGTGGGAGGCAAAACATGCAGAAAACATGAAAAGCCCTCTGTCGCGCCTCTGGTTTGTTTATTCAGGGCTACTGTATGAACTTAGTGGTGCAACATGGAGGATCTTCTCTCTATGTAAATACAAAGGGTTCATTCTAAGGTAACACAAACATGACAATTCCTATTTTCTTCATTAAAAATGTTATATTCCACATCTGCTAACAGATCCCTCTAAAAAAAAACAACTGCTCCTTTAAGTGAAACATAATAAAGACACAATGCAAAATACAGATACATTTAGCCTAGTTATGATGAGGTTATGAGTGGAGATTTACATATCACTGAATTGCCTTGTTCATTACATAGTAAAAAAGGTATTTTATGGAATATGATCAACATATCTGACCTGAAGCTTTTCATTTCACATAAAAAAACCCCCACTAAACCTCAAATTACCTGACCAGAAAATGACAGTTAACACATTATGCATCTCAAACCATACATATAGTTTAAGGGGATTTAAACTTCTTAAATCTGACCATCCTTTGTGAATGTATGACTTGGTTTCACTTCTGTTATTTTGGCCAGATGTTTATGTGATGCTACAGTGACTTTCTGTTTACTTCTTGCTTTAACGGACCACAGATAGCAATCGATACACGGTTTCCTAGCAACTGAATTACACATTTACTAAAGGATGAAGTATCTTAAAAGTAAAAGTAGAAGTATTCATTATGTGGAATGGCCCATGTATTGTTTATGTAGTGTATAATATTGGATTAATATTATCTTTGATGCATTAATGAGTCGGTAGCATTTTAATGTTGTTGCTGGTTGAGTTGGAGCTGATTTTACCTACTTCATATTTTGTTTAAGTACCTCAAAAAATGTATTTGTAAATGTATGTTGTTCCTTTAAACACCTGTTCACAACTGAAATGTATTTGTGGAGGAAGTATTCAGAAGTTCAGTGCATACTAGCACTACTACAGCGTAAAATACTATGTTTCCTGTCTTGTTCAAGTTTTTAAAAAATATTTCTTCTTAGTACAAATATGTTTGGAACCAATGCAGGGAAATGTATTTTGATAATGATCTCTTAATCTTTACATAAGTTAAAGTGCATAAATACAACATGCTAAACTTCAGTAATCAAAGTAAAAAACACTCTTGCAGAAAAATGTGATCGGTGAGTAACACATTATATTATTATTAATATGTGTGAAAACATTTTACTGTTGCAGTAAGAAGATAATTCCAACTACTTCATCTACATTGACAAAACTCTCCCTCAAAGAGGCCAACCTCCATCTGTTGATGAAGACTATGAAAGCTGCAGTTAAAAGCTGGTAAGTAGACCGTGAGTTGAGGTAGTTTTTCCAACATAAGGAATAAACTTTGATACTTAAATTTATATTATTAAGGCAAAAAAGTCCTAAAAGTGTAATAGGTGCAATGATAACAGCTTCACAGGTGACATGAACATTTATTTCCTAGGCTGTGCACACACACTTGCAGGGAAATATCTATTTTATACTATTGGTACTGTATGTTGTGTTATATGGACCTGTCTGCAATAAAGTTTGTAAATTTGAAGAAGTATTCAGTACTTCAGTGCATAATTAAGTGGCGATACTACAGTGTATAAGTACTTTTAATTATGCAGTAACAAGAAGTAAAAGTAAATAAGTACTACCAGCAAACATAACTTAAAGAATCAAAAGTAAAAGTTATTATCATGTTTACATCACAGTTAGTGGAGGCAATGACGTGATGCTAATTTTAGCCGCTTTTTAAACACTTTGACAAAACAGAACCACAAAAAAGATGACTATGAAGATGGTCTCCAGCTGCTGATGAAGACCATATAATACGGTTGAAAGCTGTTTCCAATGTTAGGAATCAACCTGTGAGTCCTGTAAGTGTAACAGATGCAGTGATAGCAGCTGCTAAATAGACCCGTCACCATGACAACAGAGCAAACGCCATCTGCTGATGAAAAGAGTGCGGACCTTGAATTGTTTTTATCAAATGACTATTTACAGGGTAAAGAATTAGCTTTGATCCCTTTACTTTATACAGCATACAGTTGGGTTGTTTAATCTATATTGTTTTAAATAGTTTTGAGTATAAAATCTTAGAAAATTAACTATAAAAATACAATATTTACCTCTGAAATAAAGTGGAGTGGAAGTATTTTAAGTGGTGTAAAATGGAAATACACAAAGAACAAGTACCTGAAATGACTACCTCAGTGGAGTACTTGAGTAAATGTTATTTATAGCTACTTTCCACCACTGCTGAAAGGTATGTGCAAATAGGTGAGAAAGAATTTTAAACATATAAATATTAAGATAAGCATATAAGATTCAACCTTACCTGGTCTCCTGTCGCACATTCGTAGCAGGTTTGGTTTCACATTCAAAACATCATCCTTCATCCTTCATTATGCTTTACCGGTGGTGTCATGTGTTCAGCTCACACACACACACACACACACACACATACACACATACACACACAACCCCACAGCTTCAAATTACAAATAAAAAGCATCACATGATACCTCCGTCCCTGAGGGGGTTGTCCCCTTTTATTTTATTTCCCGGGATTCCCAGACTTTTAGTTTCCCTTTTGAATGCCGCTCAGCATCATTGTCACCGATGGTTGGGTTGGGTGTGTTTTCCATATGTTTTTTGTTTCCTGAAGGGACAAGGTGGTGAGATCAATGAGATGTTGTTTGACATATTACACACACATTACACACACGTTATACACAATCACACACACACACACACACACACACACACACACACATTAATCAGTAACCCAATAAAGGGAGTGAGGAGGGATTGATGTGCAGTTTCTCCACTGTTAGATCAATGCTGACTCCTACTGTTCAGACTCAGATAATGCACATTTTTCCCCTTTGAAATTATGCATCTGACTTTGATATCAGTAAGTTACTGTATACACACTATTTTTTTTTTTTTTTACAACTGTTCTGGTAGAAACTGGAGTGAAATCAGCATCGTTGGTATTAACAGTCTGGATGACATTATAGTAGAGATAAAGAAATTAAATTATAACAGCATATGTCTGCATTTGATCTTTTTTTTTTCTAAGTATTGATTTATATATGTTTTTTTAATCATCAATTTAGTCTATAGAATGTCAAAAAGAAAGAAAGAAATAGTCCCATCAGCAAAAAGTGATGTCATCTAGTTTTAATCTCACAGAGGTCTTTGGCTCAGAAAAAACTATCAGGCTTTGGATACAAACCGGATCCTTGTAAATACATCAGATTGTACAATGTCGCAGCCTGGTGGTGTATTCATGTAAATAAGAAGCTATTCACTACTTGCATTAAGATCAGAAAGGATCTTTATTTCATTGTATGTGGGAATGCCCCCTGTTACTCTCTTTTTGGAGGACAGTGTTGGACCTGGCCATTCGACTCATTGATAAAGAATTGCACAGACGACTTTGTGGCCTCTAAAAATGAAAGATCCTTACTCAATATCTGTTTTGGGTTTTTTTTTAAAGCTAAAAGATGTATAGCTAAACATCTTGTGTTACTTCGCATTGAATGACAGGAATGACTTTTTTTACTTTGCTTTAGAAAAGATACACCACAAAAAACAAGCTTGACAAGTTTTGGAAAATTTGGAACGTCTTCGGTAATTTCCTTGAGAACAATGATAGTGAAGTAGATGGTTGGAAAGATGAACTGAACTGAGTTTTTTTGTTTTTTTTTAAATTAGTATGATGGTTTTAGTGTATACAGATTGTGGTAATATACATATTTTCCGTGCTGTTTGTGTATTATACATATGAATAGGTATGTGTACATGCTGAGATTATATAATTTTTTACCTTTTCTGTTCTGTGTTGTTCCTTGTTTGAACAATTAACAAAATGTTCAATAAATAAATGCTTTAAAAAAGAAAAAAGAAAAAAAGGTATTCACACAAACAAAGCATTACTTAAAAGGCACTTACTTGTTTTTTCTGGACTACCAAGTGTCCGTTGAGGCGCCACAAAGCAAGTTTAGCACACCCATGAACACACTAAGGCGACACAAAAATAGACACTCCAGTGCTGTAAAACATAAAAGGCGGCACATGGGAAGTGACAGTTTACTGAACGTGGCTCCACAAACACACAAGTATCCTGTGTTGTAAAAGAAAAACAGTCTGGCGGACCATGAGACAGTAGTCTACAGTTTGTAACATGTACTGTAATGGCAACATCAGTTTGATATCACATATAAAATACATAGGGGAGAGTGGGGTAATTTGTGCCAAGGGGTAAGTAGTTCCACCCCGGTTATCTAGAAAACCATAGAAGAAGTTGCTCATGTGACCACATATTTTTGAAGAGGCATCCATTTCACTCATCTTGTGAAGAGGGGAGACACTTGGCTTGAGAGGTTGGCACATTTAAGTTCAAAAAACAATTTTTTGCCCTCCAAAGTAAAATTTCTATGATCAAGTTTTTTTTAATGCTGTGTTTGAACAATTGTAGACAACTTTGAAAACAGTTCATACATGTTTTAGTGCTTTAGTAAGCTACAGCATGAGTATATACAGTTAGCATGATACTAGCTCAAAACAGCTGGGGGATACATTTTTTTTCAAAATGGTGGGTCTGGGGTAATTTGTGCCAAAGGCCTGGGTTAAGTTGTGCCACTGGGACAACTTAACCCAACTTATGATTATTTATGATATATTACTTAATTGTATTTTATTGTTATTGTATATTGTATTCTTACATTTGATCACTAAAACTATGTGATATTCTTAATTTTAGACCATCATGCCACACAAATACAAATACAAAAAGGAGACATTGAACCCTTCTATGCTCCGGAGGAGAATTTCACCTCTAGCAGCACAATACGAATGTTTTTATAAGTAAATTGTATTGAATTTGTTTTACTTTTATATAGCATTATCATTTGTGAGATTAAAATGATCTGTTTTACTTCAATTATCAATGGCACAATTTACCCCACTGTATTCTCTCTAATGGCACAACTTACCCCCTACCGGGGGCAAGTTGTGCCACAGGACACTTTTTTTTTCTAAAGCTATATTTCTCAAACTGTTTGTTTAAGATCCAAAGTAATTGTTCCCAGGGATGCACAGCATCCTAAACTATATGTAGATATCTTAGTTGGAGGCATTACTGTTGTCCCCTTGTTTTAAGGGCACTTTAAGTAAAAATTGGCATTACTTACCCCACTCTCCCCTACACATATATTTACATGAAAATACACATTACACAGTCTAGTTTAACTGTCCTGTTGTTTTTATCCTGTTTTTTGACTGTTTAAATATAAAGACATACATTTGTTTACTGTTCAATAAAGCCACTTAACAGGCAGCAGAAACAAGCTGTTTGCTAGCAAGCTCTGGTGAACTTGCTAGTAAACAGATACCCTTGAACTCATCCAAACATATTCAAAGTGACATTAGAATTAATTTAAGTCATTTTTTCTGGACACCTGATGAATTTTACATTTTTCTTTTACCTGTTTTTGGTCTTCAATAACTCCTGAGGGAAATATCTGGCTGGCTCCACTATGTCCATTAGCTAGCTGCTAGCTTTTGTCACTCTGCTGTTTGATGGGTGGGTAGCTAGCATGAGTGTGAACATCTCATGTATTGTCATTGTGGTTGTTTGCAAAATCTAGTTAGACATTTTTTTTCAAATATCACTAGTCAGTTATTAAAAATCAATTACTTCTGTGACCTGAATGTACCTATGCCTTCTTTGAGAGGCAAACACTGCAGCTAGCCAGGCAGCATAGTGGATTTTTAAAGATGTTTTTTCTGAGCTTCAAAGCAAACCAGAAGAGCAAATCAGAAGAAAATACCTTAGTAAGCTCCTTAGGATGTGAGAGGATGTATACTTGTTCATGTGATACATTGTTAAAATTACTATTAAATGATATTTAAGTTAAGACTTATTGTTGTTGTTGGACTACTGTAGAAATGTGGTGGTGCAACATAGCAGGCTCAGTGGAAGAGGACCCAATGACTGGATATAAATATGGACGTCATGATACCAAAAGATAAGCTAATGGTGCATTCCAGTTGTACTTTGAAGTTGTAATTTCCGAGTTCCCATTCGGAAATTTCAACTGAAACATCTCCTAGTCGGATGTCCAACTTAGAAAGTCGGACAACTCACTAGCCCTGACCTCAAAATCCAAGATGGTAGCCCTGTGCATTAACAGTGTGAAATTTGTATTAATGTCCTGTTAATTAGCATTTTTCCATATTTGTGTCTCATTAAATCAGTTGTACACACAGCAATGTCCAACTTCTATTTGTAGACATGTTGCTACACTTTTTGCATGAACAAGATACAGCGAAATGTGTTTTTATTAACTGGTATTGCTATTAATGGCTAACTTGGCTAGAACTGGTTTTCCAACTTCTAAACTGGAAAGAATCAAACTCAGGTGTGACGTTATTTCCAGCCCCGACTTCCATCTTCCGAGGTAAATGAAACTCAGCATAAAACATCTGGCTCCAAATGATGTCACACACAAGCAAGATGGCCGCTCCCTGAAACAAGATATTTTGGCTTCACTTTTGCAGAGCTGTGGGAAGAACGTGGAGACACATCTATAAAGACCTTTTAAAAAGTTTCAATCTAAGGTCATGGAAACATGATTCTTATTTTCAGGTGATTTTACACTAATTAAAACATAAATATTATGTTCAACTCCTGCCAAGTCTGCTCCACTAGATGCCACTAAATCCTATGCAATTTACCTTTAAAAATATTGATAATATTTTCAAAATTCATAGTAAGGCGGCTCAAATGGAGTGACTTATGTAATTATAGGGATGTAACAGGTGATGCCTTTAGTTATTAGCAGGTGAATTTAAATTACTAATAGATTAAAACTTCTTAAATCATGAAAAAAAAAACACTTTCCACCTTGGCCGATATAAGTTCATATAATTATTGCCAGCATCATCATGTGTCACCTTAAATATCATTGCATAAAGTATCAAAGTAGTTCATCCATTAGTAAGAGTTTCATCGCTGGATATTTAGAGAAGAGAAAAGTATGTTAAAAGAGAAAGTTTTGAGTTTGAATGAGAATATAATAATAAACAACAACAAACACATAGATAATTGGCCAGGAATAGGTTTTATATAAAATTTGAACAAGTGGATACAGAGGCGATATTATGTGTATAAAAAAATACATACAATAAAAGGAAAATAAATGAATCTTATCTTTTCTATTTTTGAGCAGATGTTCAAGTTAGCTGATGAAATGTAAAAGGCACTAAATGTACAACATTCCAGTTTTTTTTTTTAAAGACGTTAAAACAGAGGCCAAAGTCATTCAGAGATGAACGAAAATAAGAACAAAAAAGAAAAAAAAAGAAAAGAAAAAAACAGAAAAATCACAGGGCATTTGTTGTCTTTGATATGCAAGACATAGTGCAGATTTTACAACATAACATACCAAACAAATCTCAAATAACACACACGACTATTTACCATCGAAGAAACACTAGGCACGCACTTTAAGACTCGTCAGGAGTGTCGCAAAAAAACAAAATTCTGCATTCACTCGAAACTTTTCAGACACCAACACACCAAACGTTGCGCGTGAGCTTGGTCCAATTGGAAAAATCTTTCATAATTTATAGTTTACATCACAATTTCTACAACAGCACTAAACACCGCGGCAAGTCACAATCAGAAGCAAAGCGACCAGCAGTAAAGGCATGTCAGTATCATACAGGTTGTCTTCTTTTTTTTTTTTTCTTCTGGTGAATACGTTGAATTACATGCTAGCTAGTGAAAAAACAAACGTAAACCAACATAAATGACTTTTTTTTTTTGATAACAAAAAAAAAAAAAAAAAAAAAACACCTGGAAGACTACAGTGCCTGCATTCAGCGGTGGTGTTTCAGCCTGATATCAAAATGGATTAAATTAAGATTACTATTCTTAAACTGGAAGGTAGTTAATGATGCCACCATGCAGAGATAAAGTATAACTATAGCGATGTTGCAGTGAAGCAACTAACGGAGTATTTGGTCATAAGTCTAAAAGTACAACTATAGCGATGTCGTAGTGAAGCAACTAACGGAGTATTTGGTCTGAAGTGTAAAAGTATAACAATAGCGATGGTGTAGTGAAGCAACAGAATACTTAGTCATACGTGTAAATTAGTGTATAAAAATGAAGAATTAAGCCCATGTTGATCCATGTCATTTACATAATTAATAAGTGGAAAGACATTTAACAGATATAATGTAGTAGTTACTGAGATGTTAATTCAGCCTTTGGGAGTTTCATAGATTGTTTTATAAATAGGGTTACTGGTCACTTTAATAGGTAAACCTGTGCAATTTAATTTAATTCAATACAACAGCTCTGTTTTAAATCTCACATTTATGAAGTTTATACATTTTGTTATTTTTTTTTACATTATCATGGTTTTAATTCTGCTTTAAATATAAGGAACGCCATTCAATATAATTCATGCCAGTATGCCACCAACACTTAGTGCGACCTCATTAATAAGCATAAAGTAGAAAAAAGCAGAATTTAAAACAGAGCTGTTGTATTGGATTGAATTATATTGCACAGGTTGCACCTAATGAAGGGGTCTGTTTGGTGTAATTATTAATATTCATCATTCATAGAGTGCTTTGGCAATGCTTTATTTTGTTATGGTCATGCCATAAAAGCTATTTAAATATGAATTTTACTGACAGGATTTTTAATGACACTTGGTATAAACATTCACGGCCTTCATTGGATCAATCGTAATGATTTCTAGCACCAAAAAACATTTCCACTTGTCTAAAACTTAAATTCAATTAGGAAACGTGAAATAAATGGCCGCCTTCATATAAAGCCTCAGGTGTATTTTTGAGATTAATGCTAACATGCTAAATTGCTAATAAAAAAAAGACCTCAAACTTTCAGCCAGAGAAGCTGGAGAAATGCTTCTTTTCAGTCTAATATTCGATTTCCTCTCCTGGTGGGATAATCTATTCTATCCACTGATTTTGTTTTCACGTGTGTAATGAGCTTCATCACCTCACCAGGTTGTTAGCTTAGCCACAGAGTCTTGTAAGGTTCATTGTGAGCATCGTAGTGAAACAAAAATAAACTAAATATGACACGAGAAACTCTGCATAGGACATGGGAGCAATACTTTAAGCCAGCCAAACTTTTGACTATAAAAAGCTTAATTCAAGCCATTTTGAATTTGACAGGCTTAGCACTTCCTGCAGACACTGTGATGGAGTGAGTTGGAGTGTTTCGGTGACGAATAATTAAGACTAGAAAGATAATAAACACTAAGCATGCCACCAACTTTCTATACCTCTACAGCAATCTACTTTCCTCTCTCTTGGAAAGACATCCACAGCCATACCACACTGGAATGAGTTACAGTAAACAGCACTATATCTTACATGAGCAGGAAATATATACAAACACCGGTCAACACAGAAGTTTACTGCATTTTTTGGAATCACGAGCTGAAGCTGAAGGCATTTAGACTGTTTTAGACAACACAAACATCACTCTCATAGGTAACCAAACTGTTGACAAACAAAAATATAAAAAAAGACAAATTTTGGTTGCTTAATGCTTTAAGACAAAAGAAAATGAATTTGGAATGCAATGTAAAGCTTAAAGCATCTGAAAAGTACTTACCTAATATTACCGTTGACATTAGATATTTGGCCCATAATTTTGCACAAAAAAACAAAAAACCTTTATGTGATACATAGTTTTTTTTTCTTCAAAAAAAGGATGGATATTTTTCATAATTATGATTGTTATGTTAGTACATTGCATGCAAACAGTGTTTTAGCGTGTTTGTTTTTTTGTCCCAACAAATAGGAGAGCTCCCAGTTTGAATAGAAAGAGATATTTCATCTCAGTGGAACATTGTGTTAACATGCATATTTTAAAAATTACTCAAAACTAAGTTGAAAAAGAAAAAGAAAAAGAAAAGCTCAGGTTTGTTACCACCAGTAGCTAACTTCTTATTTCTAAGCACACCTAAACAAGCAGAAAACAAACATCTACCTCGGTTGCAGAGTCTGTGTTCAAAATGATGACAGACAACAAAAGCAACCAAAATTGGGTTCGATATATATATAATTATTTAATATTCTGGTATTAACAAGAAGCCAGAAAATAAAAAAAGGTTAAAGAACATGTTCCACTGAGGTGAAAATCGAAAAGGGAGGCAATGTCTTTTTTTTAAAAAAGGTACCAACATGCCAGAGGTTTACAGAAAACTGAAGCATTCACAGTAAAACAACGTCAGACGGCTTCTTCTGATTTTGAGACTCGTTGAGCAGTACCAGTTTGGAGATGTCATTACAACTGCATGCAAAGTTACTGTAGGCAATGTGAAATCCGACTCTACATTATTCGCCCCCTTTATGATACAAGATCACTATGGAACTGCACGACGGTGGAGATGAATGAACTGAGCTTCGGGCAGCTTGTTGCACCAGCTGTGTGTCAATTTAATCAACAGCAAAATCTAGTTTGGGAATCACGCAAAAAAACTTACATACTTGTTACAAAACTTGGATTTCAGTATCTGTCTAGCAACTGTACAGATAAAGGCATTAATTTAACACCCGGATTGATCACCCATGACCAGCTTAAGGGTAGTCATGACGACCGATTAACCGCTCACATGATCCAGAAACTTTTGCAGCTTGTTAGTTAGTTACATAACTTGGATTTCAGTATCTGTCTAGCAACTGTACAGATTGATCACCCACGACCAGCTTAAGGGTAGTCATGACGACTGATTGCAGCTTGAGTAGCACCAAGATTCGATTTCTCGTACCGCTGCCTTTTATATCACTTTTTAACACTTAAGATTTTTTAAATAATGCCTTTATCTAATTGATATACCTATATTTTTTATTACTGTAGATGTCTTAATGCTTTTGTTCTTAGTGTTGTTTGTTTGGTTTTACTTCCTAATTGTAGTACTCCAATTTTTGGGTTAGGGTTATATCCTCGCTGTATAAATAAAGTTTATTCTAATATTAACTGTACGTGTTGTGTTGTGACTAAAACTGTAGTGTTAAATGAGAATGTGCTGTGACTGAAATAAAACAGGCTGGAGGTCGATATTTAGAGTAGATGACGACACACAAAACGTAATTTAATGCTTAATGCTTCATTCACTTGTGATGGGAAATGTGATGATTAGTGTTAGCACCACTGGGGTTGTTAGTTTATTGGAGTGTTTACAGTATACACAGACTCGTAGCAGTTTCGGTATTGACTTTGGTGGTTTTCTAGACATTTAAAAAGGAGACCTCCAACTTAAAAATTAACTAGTTAACAGGATTTAATGCGTGTAAACTGTAGTGAATAAAAAGGGGCTTTACACTCAAATATTTGACTTCAGCTGGTGCAACAACCTGCAGAGCTTCATTTTTTCTTTTTTTTTTATTAGTATTAAAATACAAATATTTTTACACTTGGAATGATTTTAATGAAGGCATTCTTATTTTTTTTTTAACTTTAATCCCTGTGTTAGACGACAGTTTCAAGGCAAGATGTAACAGAGCGATGTAGTGTCCACTGGAGTGTAATAGTGTTTTACATTAAAGCACATGGAATCATTATTTCATTATTATCATGCTTTCAGAGGATAAAAGATGAAAGAAAAATGAAACTGCACCAATTCGGTCCCTGTTGAAATATCCCAACCCTTCCCACGAGCAGCTGATAGAGAGGTCTGATACTTTACTGTTTTGTGTTTTTTTTGTTTTTTTTTCCTTTTTGTTTTTTGGTCCCCATTTCCTCTTCAGTTTTTACGGATGTCAGCGTAGACCACTGGCTCCATCTTATGGAAGGAGTTTTTGCTGCCTGAATGATCCAACTGGGCGTATATCACCGGGCCCTGAAACATACCAAGAACAAAAAAAAAAAAGAGAGAAAGAAGTGGAAAAGAGAAGAAGTTAGTTTAAAAAAAAAAAGAAAGAAGACACCAAAACATCCAGATTAATCACAACCAGACGCCAAGGAGAGAGAAGAACCTGGATATAAGCAAAGAGCCTTTATCGTTCCCCATATCCATCAAATGTTTGTTAATAAATACAAATATGACGCAGATTTGAACAATTTTACACTTCAAAAAAGATTATTAAAGACCGAGTGTGACTGTTTTAACTATGAATTAGTTGTTAAGATTAGGGTTTAGTGGATTACGTTAAACATGAAGATAAAACGATTAGTCGATCAACAAAAAGTGCATTTGAAACTGTTTGATAATTGATTAATGATGTAACTTTTAAGAATTTACTGGTTGTGACTCCTAAAATGTGCAGTTTTGATGCTTTTCTTTGTCATATATAATATAAAATTAAATATTTTTGGATTTTGAGCTGCTGGTCAGATAAAATAATGAGTGTGTGGAAAATTATAAAAGGCGTTTTTCAATGTTTTCTGACCTCTTTTAGACAAAACCATGAATCCAGAAAATAATCTGCACATTAATCTGTAATTAAAGACGTCATTAGATCATGACATCATCATCAATTTGATTTTCACTGAGAGTCTCGATGGTATTATATTAGTGAGGATAAACCATGATAGTAGCAAAGTCCCCATTTAGTCCTTCTTGGACATAAAATATAAACAAAAAAAGGGTTTTCTGGGTTTTAAGTTGGTCACAAACCCCAATTTCTACAGAAAATGTGGCGAATGTTGTTGTTCAGCTGCATTTTTCCATGTGAAGTGAACAGAGACGTGTTCACATGTCAACTTGTGGGAAAAATTAACTGTAATTTTCAGTTTGTTTTGAGTCCACGAATGAGGCAACGGCAGCTTAAAAGAAGAGGCTTTCGCTGGAAATTTTGAGTTAAGTTTGGAAATCAGTGTTTCCTATGTCTCACTCACTCACACACACACACACACACTGCTCGCAGCATTTTCCACAGATGGAAAAAGGTCACACTAAACCAAAAAATTTCAGATCTCATTAACTGGGATCTTGAACCTCCAGGAAAACAGTCCATCTTCAGAAGTGACCTTGTTTTTTAATATATATCCAGAACTACTTAGCATTGATCCTTCACTGTTTCATTTCCTGGCTCTACATCCTGATTTAAAGAAAGGACATTAATCACATCAAGGAAGCAGTGATACAATTTAGTAAAAGGGGACCTTGTAAAAACCACACACACTGTTTCGGAGCCAAATTAATAGTAACTTGATATTGTGATCCTTTTTTTTTTAGCTCCATGAATGTGTATTCAGGTTTTTTGCTTAACAAAATATTTATCTTCTCTACAACTATCTCCATATAGAAAAGACTCCTTTTAATAGTATCTAACACCATCCACACTCAAGAATAATATGCATCTATGTATGATTTCATTGACTTTTGATGTTGATGATTTTGACATTTTAGAGAGATTAGCTCTGCATGAATAACTGCAGCCCTCTCGTTCATTTCAACAGGGGGGAGAAATCTGGTAAAACAATGCAGGGTCATCTGGCAAATAAAGTCATTAATCTCATTTTTAATTGGTAGCTTCAACTGGACTTTCTGGATTTAATTTCATTGCTTCACCGCCCAAAAGTAGCCTCTCTTATGGGTTTAACATCTGCTCGTTTTTTGTTCACTGTATTTAAGTCTTTATTTCTGGTACTTATAATATTCTTGTGATAAAAAGGAAGACACCCGCACACTGTATATTGTGCTCACGTGATTTAATTACAAACCACCACAACGTTTCGACCCCGAAAGGTCTTCGTCAGGTGCAAAAACGTATAATATTCTTGTCACATGATCTCAAACTCGACTTTCTATCTAAAAGGTGACCGCGCCTGAGGAAATAAGGCTAGAAGAATCTTTAATGTCTTTTAAAATCACTTATTTTTACAGACTTTTATGTGATGTCATTTGATCATTGTTACAGTCTTTTTATTTCATTTTATTTTACTTTATTTTAGGATCTTTTTAATAATCTCCTAGCTGTATTTCACTGTCATCTTGTTAATGTCGGTCTTGTTACTGCTCTCTGTGTCGTATGTCTTTGCTTTGTGTGTCAAAACCATTTCTAAACCCTGTTTTTAAAAGGTGATTTAAATCGTCTGAGCAAAATACCGCTCACTACCTTATATCAGTGGGCAGAGTTATAGATAAAGAGTATATTTCACATCTTGTTTTGACATAAATGCGGCACAAGGTGGCAGCCAGTGGATATTTCGTTCCCCCAGCTCCTACCTGTAGTGGACCCGAGGGGCTGGTACACCTGGAGCCCTCCCGGCTGGATTCCACCTTCTTTCGTGGCTGCGGAGCCTGAGAGCTCACGCTTTCCAAGGACGTACATCTAGATTAGGGTTTACGATTTGCCGTGGTGTCGAGCAATCATTGGTGCACAGTCAAAATGGAGACAAGGACAAAAAAAAGAATGGGACACAAGACAAAAAAAATAATACAATGAGAGATGAGTACATGAAACAAAGTGCACGGCAGCTTGGAGTGACTTGGCAGAAGTACTGAAAGCAGTGCGACTGGGAGGAGACTAGAGGTGCACCGATTGTGATATATGACACCATTTAAAAAGTTTGTGGAGGAAGTAAAATATTTTCTTGATGTAACAATAGGATATTCAAACCAGGTCATCCGGTTTTTGAATGCCTGACTTCAAAGAAAGCATTCATATCTGACTGGTACACACATTTGTTCATATAACGCAGCTCTGTTATTCTGATGGGATTTTATGTTTCTTTTTATTACTGTTGTTGCTCTTCTATTATTTATGTGCTGGACTGCTATAATTATTTAATTGTTTTTCATCTTATCTATCATTTCTTTAAATATTTTTTCTTCCGTCTCCCTGCACGAAATCACACATTGTGCTTCTTACTTGAAAAGTGCAATCTAAATTTATTATTATAATCATTATATATTCTGTAGCTCCGGCTATTGGTCCTGTTGGTCCATGACAACATTATACTCACAAAACCTGCTAAGATCTGTCCTTGATCATTTATTAATCATTTTTAAAAACATTCGAGCCACACTTTCCATTTCAGCTGTGACAGAATCAACTTTCTAATTTCTTATGTGTAGCAGATCTGCCATCAGGGCATCATGGGTTTTATTTTTTTACTGTTGCTGTTTTCTGTCTGTTTTGACATTTAAATCAAGAAAATAATCAGCAGATTAATCAATTATTAAATAATTATTAGCTGCAGCCCCAGTAATAAACAGAGTAATTGACCTTTGAGCTCGGCAGTATTGCTAAATATCGGCCCGACAGGATACTAAACATGAGCAGTCATATTTTACGTCACAGCACTGATGATGTTCTGAATAAAAATAAACCTGTGTTGTAGTTTTTCTTTAACCCTTACATACTGTTCAGGGTCAAATGTGAGTCATTTTTAACATTTGAGAGCAGTAAAAAAAACAAAAAAACACTCATTTTATCAATCATTTTACTTCTAGTCTGACATCTGATGACCTCTCCTAATGTGACCCAGAATAAACAAAAATGTAAATATTTCAACTCCTTAAAAAACATTACTGTGCAGCTGATACACGTTTTTGTAGAGTTTTTGACCCATAGTCAAACAACACTGTTACATTCTTCACATTTACATGTTTTTAGTGTAAAAACTGAAGAATAAACTCTCTTTGCTCTCTGAAAGCTTAATTATTAATGATGAATCTTGCGGTTTATCTGAGACTAATCATGCGAGGATACTGTGAGTGGTCTGAACAGTGTGTGAAAGTTAAGAAACAGTTTCTAAAACCTTCTCTGAATGAGTCCAGATTAATGTAATTTGGTCTCATAAGAAGAATATCGAGGCTGTTCTGTAGCCTTTTTTCTATTATATTGTGCAGTTTACAGTTATTTTAATTAAAGATAGTTTTACAATGATCAGTGGTTAACAGCTAAAATAACTGACTTAATAGACTTGGATCGATACTTGTAGTCAATCTGTTAAATTATTCAGTTCATGGCAGGCAGGAAGTTCTAGTCCTCTGAAATGAGGCCAACGAGGAAGTAACTTAGAACTGCATTCTATCAAAAGGCCACCAGGGGGCGACCGTTTTGGTGTCAAAAGGACTTCCGTCTCTACACAAGTCAATGGAGAATTCACCAACTTCTCACTTGATTTCTAACCTCAGTAAACGTTTTCAAAATGTGTTTATGGTCTCAATCGCTAGTTTAAAGCCTTCTTCAATGCAGTATGATGTTCATTTGGGACATTTTGGCCTCCCTGATTTTATATTTGATGATAAAGCAGGGTATGCATTAGGGCGTGGCTACGTCCTGATTGACAGGTTGATTGACCAATGTCCTCGAGATCCAGCCCTTGCAACCTATCGCAACCTCCCCATGGCCCCGCCTCATGCCCATATAAGTAGAATCCGTGTTTTTATTTTTCCCAGCATGCACCTGAAATTTTCAAGATGGCGCTGCCCAGATTCGAAACTATTGGCTTCCGAGCAGCAGTCCACAAACCAATGGGTGACGTCACGGATGTTACGTCCATTTCTTTTATACAGTCTATGGTTCATGGATCATAAAATCAGATCTGTTTACCAGTGCACCTCTAGTAAAGATCCTGCCACAGTGTCCTGGTGGCAGATTATTACACTCACCTACACAAGCTTAATAATGAGCGGTCAACTTTTTATATTCTATCATTTTAAAGTGATTCAACACTCAACAAAATGTCTCAAAAACATTTTTGTTGACTTAACATGCTTCTTTAAAAAGAAAGAAAAGAAAAGCTGGTTATGAAAAGTGTGATAGAAACAACAATGATTAGGTGATATTATGACAGTTAGTAGAAGGCAATGATTAGATAACACAATGACGAGTTAGTGGAAACAAAATGCAGTGAATTTAGTTTGTGTTAACACAGTGTAATGGAAGAAAGTGACCGGCACCAATGCACACAGCAACCCACCAAAAAGATCACCAATACTTCAGCTCACAGACTCAAATCATCCAAAAGCCCCAACAGTTAGCCCACTTTTCTTTTCTTTTTTTTACTCCTTACTTTAAGGGTGTTTTCAAACCTGTAGTTCATTTTACTCTGGTCCAAAAATCAGTAAACAATTTGTTAAATTTGGGGCGTTTTTCGTTTGGTTTCTTTTCACACAGAATGAAACTCCCATGTGAACCGAAATGCATCACTTTGCTGATTTTGGTCAGATGTGTTTGGGGCAGGAACAAGAACATAAACACAGGAAAAAGGTCCTCCAGACAAATGTGACCTCGCACAGACCTCCCTTCGTTCTCTGGGTGGCTGCTACAAACTGTTGATTTCACTCCTCTGCATCTCAGCAGCATTGATGTATTAATAGAGATGAGGACACCAGCGCCTCTGAGTTTTACTTCCAAATTTTCCTAGTGGGTACTGGGAGCCCTAAAAAGCATTTTCTCCATAGAAGACTACTATTATTCTTAAAGAGACAGTCGACAGAACACCTCAAAATGCAAATTAGGTTGTGTTTTCACATTATTACTCACTAAAATTTCACACAATCATTAATATCAACGTGCTACTATGAATTTCACTTGCACGATATCACCCTAGTTACTGTTGAGGTGCTTTGAGTCATCTCTTCTCTCTCCTCATCTTTAAAAGAACATCTACATGAAAGGTACTGTTGTAAGAGTGGTGTGGTAACTTGACCAGGCTCAATTAAGCTGGACGGGCCTTTAAGGTGGACAGGCTGTTCTCATTTTACTGTCTATCTTAGCCGTCGCTCATAAACAGAGACAAGTGTGGCTGCTTAGTCTCTTTGGAGTTTTGCAGAAGTTTGAAACTTTCTTTGGCTCCATCTTTGAGTCCATTATACATATCCATCCATATATTATATTCTTATAGTACATATAGACCCAGTATGCAAGTACACCTGGGTGCGGGAGCCATTGAGCTTAAACTGAGGTCAGACCTTGACCTCACCGAACCTAGACCACGTCCTCGAAGGGTCTCAGTCTGGTTGTTCTGGTGTTATGTTCAGATCTGCCCCAAACGAATCGCACCAAGAGGAGGGGGAAAAGAAACCAAACTCTGCTTCAACCAGGCCAAAAACAAAAAAACACACAGGTCTGAAAAACGCCATTAAAATTTGTCCTAATGTTAAATTAAACGTCTCTCGATACGTGGTTATCTCTTCCAGAAAGAGCAAGTCGGAGAGAGACGGCAGCATGCGAGGTGGAAACGTTCAAACTACCTCAAGCATACACAGGAAACTAAAGCCTAGTTTTTTTGACAATGTCTTTAACAAACAAACATGTTTAGTAATAATTAGTACATCATATCATACGAAACGGCCCCAAAACACAAACAAAGATTTTTTCTGCACAGACAGACTGAACCCTGCTCCCATGCAGAGAGTTAGAGAGAAAGTTGTTACGGTCGGATGATTTAATCACTGACAGAGTAAAAGCTGACTAAAAAAAATCACACAGGTCAAACATGAACAGAAAAAAAAAAAATCTGTGAAACTCTAACATCAAATATGAAGGTTAACTGAATGCTTGAGCTGTAAAATGCTGTAAATGCAGGTAATACTGACCCAACTGTACTTCTTACATTAAACTAACCTACATGTTCTTCAGTGAGGAGGGATCAGCATTTGTTCATTTGTACATTTTTACCCTTTAATTTGAACTCATTAACAGCATTGACTCAATTCCAAGGTTTAATTGCTATTTTTTTAGATTGTAAATGCTGTAAATTGTTTTTTAATTGTTCTTTTTGTTATTTATTTAGTTTTTAGCATTGTTAATTATACCTTGTTTTTCCAACACATCCTCACAACTTTTTATAGCATTTTTTTTAGGTAATAAGGTTGACACTAAAAACAAGTGTGTTAATTTTCTCACAGACTTCAAATTACTCTTTAAATCCAACTATTATTCTGGAAAACTACATCTAGTGTTGAATGGAAACACTGGTTAAAAACAGCATCACTCACCCTTCATAATCATGGCGGTTGTGAAGCATCCTCATGACAAAGCAGGCAGCTACAGCGATGAGGACGAGCACGAATAAAGCGCCGCAAACTGCTCCGACTATGATGGCAGTGTTGCTCTGTGGGAGAGATTCTAGACACGAAAAAACAACAATTCATGGTTGGTTGAATTGATTTTTTTCAATTATACATTTAATTAAACAACTGAACAGCCTCTGGACTCTTGTGATGGTTTGTGTTTTCTCTCTGAGGCATTTTGAAGCTCTCACACTGAATTTCTGTCTTTAAAGTTACATTTCTTCATTGATATAATTCAACTTCTAAACACATTAAATAGGTCATAAATGTATTTCTAAATAAGGTGTAAAAAGCATTTCAACCATGTGTTCAGGATTTAGTGGGGGGGGGGTCTGAAAATCATAAACCTGCCCCTGCTGCTATAGAGGTATAAATACATTCAGCGCACACTAGTACTACTACAGTCTACAGTTAGCCAGTTAGCTGAGTTAGCCTCTGAGCTAGCCGCCGAGCTAGCAGCTGAGTTAGCCGCTGAGCTAGCAGCTGAGTTAGCAGCAGAAAGCTCTCAGACGTAGTGTCCATGTTTCTGGTAGAGGTGGTGACTTTGATTGACAGGTGCCACTTGCTAGGGGGCGGGGTTTCAGCAGACTCAGCGGGCACTCCCACAGGGTTTGGTAGCAGAGAAAGAGGCTGATTTTTACACAACTTTGAAGCCTAATTTCATATATTTGGCGATTTTTTTAATCATTCAAATTTGGCAGGGTGGTTAACAACACACTTTTCTGTGGTATGTCAAACTCAGAACACATATTTATTCTTACTTTACACAGACTTTAATTACAGCTGGGACTGCCACAGAAGTTATAAAAGCTTTGTTTGTTTAGGAAAAATAAAACGTCCGTGACAGCTGGGAGAAAACAAGGCACAGTCTAAAAAGAAAGGATGATAAACTCCCACCTGGATCAGTGGGGCTAAAAGATAAAGACAAGCCATCACATGCACACACACATGTGGGCTTCATGTAACTGAAAACAAAAACAACAAGAATGGACCCGAGTCACTTCTGAGTAGGAAAAGCTTTGATGTTTTGAATATATCAGATCTCACAGTGAAGATACAGGCGAGATGTGGAGGCGAAAATGTTAAACTGAAGCTGCAAGTGTCCAGAAACATACGAGGTGAGAGTCAGTTCAAGCTAAGGTTAGATTTTAAAAGGACATGTTCATCACAATTTGGCTTCTCTTTCACCTTGAAGTGTTTTAGTGCTTGTTTCCTTTAGAGGTCCTCTGTTTGCCTTTGTTTTATTCTGTTTTTATAGTTTTTCTTGCTTCTCCCTCATTGATTGTATTGTTTTTATTGCTTTTTGTTTTAATGTTTGCATGTTTTTATGATCTTTTCAAATCTTATTGTTGTGAAGCACTTTGTGAATTTTATTTCTGTGACAGGTGCTATACTAAATAAATGTATAATTATTATTATTATTAGTAGTAGAAGTAGTAGTAATAGTATTCAATTATGTCTTAAAACAACAGTGAGGTGTCAATATGAACCTCCAAATGATTGACAGTGTGCTGAAGCTTATATGAGGCTTCAGCAGTCTGAGTTATATGATATATAAAGTGGATATCTGTCACATTTATAGTGTTTTTAGAAAGAATGTCCTCTTGTGAGACCCGTCCTCTAATCCTAGTTTCGTTAAACTGGTGTTAAAATGTTAAAACAAGAACATGAGTCATTTAAATAAAGTTGAGGTCAGTAAAGGTGACAAAACTTTAAATTAAGTAGTTTTTCAGGGCTGCTAATACCACTGTGTTCTCACATCGATGCAAAATTCTTACTTCTTAGTCTGACACAACTGTCCAGATTTCTCTGTCTGGCACCACTTTGAAAATTCATGTTTAAAAATTAAACCAAGTTATTTGTGTCAGTTTTACTACCACTGTGTTTCAACAGTTTAAATGGAGCAACGTGGATGATGATCTAGGTTTAGAAAAGAGTAAAAAGTCTTAAATAAGATTTAAAAGATAACACTCTTTGAGTTCAAAGTGAGATTTAAAGCTTTGGTGCTGCAGTCATTTTAAGATAATCCAGGTTTTTAAATTAACTCTGGGAGGTTAAAGTGGCCTGCTGTGTCCAAAAATGTCAGTACAGAGTAAAGATGAGAGTGAAGTTGCCTAGAAACGTTAACAGATTGAGCACAATGAGCCAGCCTGCAGGCACAAGACTGATGAATAACAGCAGTCACATTGTCCAATCAGTGAGTGGGTGCACACAACTGGCCAAAGCTGCAGTCCAGCTCATAATATGGACGCGAGTCCATGTAGGAAAAAAAGCATCATTAATGAAGTATTCCTCATTGCTTCCTCATACCTACCTGTCTTTGTTTGAGATTCATTGTAAAATATCTAATTTTCTATTCGTTTGTCTGCTCATTTATTTAATCGCTCCCATTTTTGCCTCTGATTTCTCTAATTCACTTGTCCTTTCATTTTTCATTAGGCTACTTATTTTACATACAGGTCTGAGCCCATTGCCTGTTTATGGGTCATTTACTTTTTTTGTGTCCATGTGGTTTAGTCAAATTTAAAAAAGGGGTTAAAATGTGAAAATAAATGTATGAACTGGTGATGAGACTAAGTACACACAAACAAATTCTGCTTTTAATCCATTTTGAGAGAATATATTAGAGGATTATGGAAAAAATGTGGTATAACCATAAAAACTTTGTACCTAATAATTCAACTTGTTTAAAAACACTGAATTCTCAATAAAACACCATATCAACTAGTTTGGCATGATCTTACATTAAAACTTTTTTATATTTGTTATAATAATTGTTCTAAATATGTGTATAAGTCCACTTAAATACACTGTAGGTGGATAAAATATGTGATATTTAATATAATTCTTCTGGGGTTACACCATTTGACATTTTCAGGAGCATTCAGTCTAACTTTTGGCAAAAAACAAATGTTGCAAATTTAAGATATTTTTGAATTCCTCATGTTGCCGACCTTTATTTGTCACTGACCCCTTTGTCTTGGTGCTATTGTTGAATTTGTTAAAATTAATAAACATAATATAATAATATTTTTTAAAAGTTTCCCTCTACACACACATATATAAAAAGGTATTCAACAATGAGTGGAGGCGTTAATGAACACATCTTCACCTCTCAGAACGACCCTGAGCTCCGTTCGAGCCTGCGTCCCCTGAACATCCGGCGGGTTCTTGACGTCACAGAAGTAGGTGCCGTTGTCGCTGAACTGAGCCGAACTCAGCTGTATAGAAGCGTCCCTCTTGTTGATGTCTCCGACAAACTGCACTCTGTCTTTGAACTCAGCTTGTCCGTGAAATCCCTTCCCGTTGGAAAAGTAGAAAATCTGCAAAAAAAAAAAAAGGGGAAGACACAAAAATACAAATTACAAATTACATACACGCATGTATGTATACAAAAGGTCAATGGTCTCTTTTAAGTTAAAATGGTAGAGCTCGGCCATAAAGGATATTTCTAGTCTTAGATTTACAGAGTGTAGTGTTAAAGTGCTTTGAGTGGTTGAGGAACTAGAAAAGCGCTATATAAGTGCAGTCCATTTACCATTTATAGAGACTGAGGACATTGTGACGCTGAATGTTGAGCATTTTAAACATATATGGCGCTTTTCTACTACATAGTTCCAGCACTACTCGGCTCGACTCGACTCGACACAGTTCCAGGAACGACCTTTTCCATTACAAACAGGTACCTACTCAACGTGGGCGGGGTCGTCATAGCACGGCTCCACGAAACTGCCGTGACTTCGTTTTATACGCGACACAAACACATAAACAATGGAGGACATGGAGGCGATGGTGTACTTGCTGCTGTATGTGTCTTTCTGTCACACACAAAGCAAGAAAACTGAGCCGGTATTTAAAAATGCCGGGTTTGATTCTTGTGTGGGACGTCTCATGACTCTGAAAAAAAACCGAATCGAGTCGAGCCGAGTTGAGTCGTGCTGGAACTGCGTAGTGGAAAAGCGCCATTAGTTTGGTTCTGGTTTAACTTTTACATAATAATTAGGGTCAAATTTGACTAATTTTTACATCTCGGAGCTGTAAAAACACTGTATACACATTTCTTTTAGGTGGACTTGTGAACTATGGACTATGTGACCCAGAATAGGCCTATACAAAATTTTAAGAAAAAATGGAAATGTGCAAAATTTAAATGCCACACTGGACCATAATACAGTGATTATGAACTTCTTTAAAAAAAATAATACACTGTTTGCTCTCTGACAGCTTCATTAAGGTTCAATAAAACCTGTATTAATGAGTGATGGGGAACTTATAAATGTGAACTGGTGATGAGACTAATTATGAGAGTATTGTAAGGTCTATAATTTTACTATGGGTGCTCATCTAGGAAATATTGCCATGATTTACAGTTTAAAAAGACTCCTTATTAATCTTATACTGACTCTTTAAATATGCAGCGCCTCGGTTCATCCTCTATTTGAAACAACACATTTCAGATTTAAATTTAATTGGGTTTCAAGTCTTCTTCTCATTAAATCACTCAAAGTATAAACCTCTTAAATACATGCGTACATGTTGGAGCCTGAATCTGATATGAAATATGCACGTGGGCAACCTGTGGAAGAACCTTAGCAACGACCTTAGCAACCAAGGTTATGGAAAAGATATCACAAACACTTGGAGCAGAAGGAAGCCTTGAGGGTTACATTGTAAGAGTATAAATAACAGAAAGTAAGAAAAACATGTATCTACAGTATTAATATGATGTTGTTGTGTTTCACTCTTGCTCTCAAATGTTTGTATAATTGTTTTAACATGACCTCAATCCTAAAAAACTCCTCAAAAAAAAAAGACATATTAACTGTTAACGCTGCTGTAAGACAACAAAATGTTTAATCAAGTCGAGAAAAACTAGCAAAAATCTGAATTTTGATTGAAAAAATATGAATATTAGGATTTTATTTATTATTATTCTTTTAAAAACCAGTCCAGCACATCATCCTCACACACTTCACTCACATTGCTGACTAAGCAAGCCGTGGGCGGAGGTGAATAAAAAGTAAAAACATGACATTTTAAAACACTAATCTGGTTTTGGTTGATTCATGTTGAGACAGAAGCCAGTTTTTTTTAATGTTGTTTTTTTTTAAATTTTTATGTGGCCCAGCTGTGTAAACAGAGCTCTAACAGAACAGTTTCTATTGTGAAGATTTGTTTCCTGTACTCCGATCATAATTTTTCTCTGTTCTGTTTTGATATCGCTTTCATATTGCAGCAACAGGAAGAATAGAGACAGAGAGGAGAGGAGGAAATGTGTTATCAAAGTGCCTAAAGTGTCTGCGTTGTATTTGAGCTGTGAAATCATGTCAGCATATTAGGCGTAAAATAAATCCCTCCACAATAAATCAGACAGCGATTTAAAAAAGCACTTTAAACACGGCTGAACTAAAGAGTTAAATGCCATCAGATTACAGAAAAAGCTGTATCATCATACTGTGAAATACTTGATACTGTATTATACTATATTTACAATGTATTCTATAACCTGTATTATACAATATGAATGAATTGGTGTAAAGATTAATTATGAGTCAGAATATGAAAAGTATGTAAGAGTCAGGCTGGGGAGTTCTGGTCCTCTGAAATGAGGCCTGATCTTACTGTTTATCATTGACTAATCATTTGGGGATACTGTGAATGGTCTGAACAGTGTGTGAAAGTTAAGAAACAGTTTCTAAAACCTTCTCTGAATGAGTCCAGATTAATGTAATTTGGTCTCATAAGAAGAATATCTAGGCTGCTCTATAGCCTTTTTTTCTATTATATTGTGCAGTTTACAGTTATTTTAATTAAAGATAGTTTTACAATGATCAGTGGTTAACAGCTAAAATAACTGACTTAATAGACTTGGATCGATACTTGTAGTCAATCTGTTAAATTATTCAGTTCATGGCAGGCAGGAAGTTCTAGTCCTCTGAAATGAGGCCAATGCGGAAGTAACTTAGAATTGCATTCTATCAAAAGGCCACCAGGGGGCGACCGTCTCTATACAAGTCAATGGAGAATTCACCAACTTCTCACTTGATTTCTAACCTCAGTAAACGTTTTCAAAATGTGTTTATGGTCTCAATCGCTAGTTTAAAGCCTTCTTCAATGCAGTATGATGTTCATTTGGGACATTTTGGCCTCCCTGATTTTATATTTGACAATAAAGCAGGGTATGCATTTGGGTGTGGCTACGTCGTGATTGACAGGTTGATTGCCCAACGTCCTCGAGATCCAGCCCTCGCAACCTATCGCAACCTCCCCGCTCCGCCCATGACTAATGCCCATATAAGTAGAATCCGTGTTCTTTTTTCCCCCGACATGCACCTGAAATTTTCAAGATGGCGCTGCCCAGATCCGAAACTATTGGCTTCCGAGCAGCAGTCCACAAACCAATGGGTGACTTCACGGATGTTACGTCCATTTCTTTTATACAGTCTATGGTTTCATACAGTATGAATGAATTGGTGTAGAGATTAATTATGAGTCAGAATTTGAACAGTATGTAAGAGTTAATATAATTAATGATTAAATTGATGAGACAATATATCAGTTGATTCACTCAGAGGAGCAAAAAGCTCCCGACGGTCATTAATTAAAGCTTGAACAGTTTAATACGTTTTAAAATCCATCAGCAATGCATGAAAAAAAAAGTCCTCTAACTTTAAGCTCTCTTACTTTCTTTCCTTAGAGAAAAACTGACAGATGAAACCAACAATGGTTAACGTTTCATGTGTCTGAAAAGCGGCTGAATTGTTGACAGCGTGTATCTGTGACTGCTGTGCAAATAAGAAATCCTGCAGCTGTGTCATTTCTGTTTGCAGGAGATCAGAGCGGACAGATCATGAGCCTCCGCCCTGCCTGCCGGGTGTAAACCTGAAAAGGGGAGAAGGTGGATGTGTGGATGTGTGGATGGGATATGATCTGCACTCCTCCCTCTGAATTCAATAGAACAGACTTTGCTTTTTCACTCCCAGTAAACAAACACAGCGATGAAAGTTAAAGTGATCTGTTGTATTCATGTTTTTAATCTGTATTATGCTGCACTTATTCTGTATTAATACTGTACATATAATGTATTAATATGTATTTATACTGTATTTGATACCTTATTATTCTGTATTTACATTTTATTATACACTGTAATTTATACTGTATTTTTTATCCAATTATACTGTATTATATACTGTATTATGCTGTATTTTATACTGTATTATGCTGTATTTATACTGTATTTTTTATCCAATTATACTGTATTATATACTGTATTATGCTGTATTATATACTGCATTATGCTGTATTTATCCTATATTTTTTTACCCTATTATACTGCACTTATAGTGTATTTTATAATGTATTATGCTGTATTTATCCTGTATTTTTTTACCTTATTATACTGTACTGTACTATACTGTATTTTATGGTATTATACTCTGTTTTATACTGCATTTGTAACTGTTACGCTGTATTTTGTACTGTAGTTTATACTATGTTATACTGTATTTATACTCTATTTTTATACTATATTATACTGTAGTTATACTGCATTTTATAATGCATTTGTACTGTATTTACACTGTATTCTATACTGTATTTACGCTGTATTTTGTACTGTATTTTATGTTGTATTTATACTGTATTACGGCTCAGTGTCTCAGATTAGTAGGTTAATAGTATTACAATCATGTCTACAATGAATCATGTTCACAGTAGCCGACTCAGACAGTTTTAGCACCTCGCAGTAAATCTTGCTTGTTTGAAATTGACTTTTGTGGTAATCATCGTCATCATGACTCATGTTTAAACAAGAACACGTCAGCTTAATCATCTCCGCCCGAATATAAACACTGTATGAAAATCCCAGCCCTCAAGCCAAAGTTTACAAAGAGCTTTGTGCTGTAAGAAATAGACAGGAGAATAAAAACAAACCGTAACATCAAAGCAAGATGGATGAACTAAAAAAATCTATAATATAATAATATATGTAAACTATAGCATAAAAACCTCACTCATATAAAAGGAAAGTGATTAAAAGTGCAGGAATGAAAGCAAGTCTACAATTAAAGTGTTTTAAAGATATTTTTTAAAGGAATACTCCATGTAAATAAACATCTAGCATTAGGATCGTAGTGTACTGAGGAGCAGCTGAAGCCTTTTCCTTCAACAATTACAGGAAAACATCCTGGACCTGTGGGAAATCTAACCCCATTAACCCCCTCTACCCCTTCTACCCCCCCCCCCCCTTACAGGAGCGGATACGAGCGGCCAGGACTCACCACGTACGGAGCTTTTGAGAACTGATTGTCGGGCTGATTCGACTGAAAGCTCCAAGTTACTGTAGTCGTGCTGCTGACCACTTCGCTGGACCTGAAGGTGCATCGGAGGATCCCCGAGGTGCCGTTCTCCATCATCACTTCAGGGTCGGCGTGTATGTCGATGGCAGACGTAGGGTTTGAGACTGTTAGAAAAGAAAGAAAGAAAGAAAAAGAGGGAATAAAAATGTACGTTTCCTGGTAAAAAAATAATATGAATATAGCTTTCAGTAATATTACGGAGGAGGAAAAACTAGAACGAAGCGCTAATACTATATTATACTTTATTTTATACCATATTATAATGTATTGTATTATACTGTATTTATACTGTATTTTATTTATTTAACCATAAAATAGAATAAACAGAATAGTCCAAGTACCAAAAATAAATTAAAAGGCAGATTAATAAATAAATAAAGTTCAATTGGGCCCAATTTAGAAAAGGAAGGGCTCCCCCAAAAGAGTGCCAAAGGAGGTTACACTAAATAATGACTTCTGCCTGTAGAAGCAATCTTGTTCTGAAAATGGTGTTGTACAAATCACTAGGGCTGGGCAAAATAAATAAATAAATATTGTCTATAATCTCAGGAACTTCTGTATATCGCACATTTTTATATTGCTGATTTATTTACACAAAGATCCAGTTTACTGTATATAGTATTTTTATTCTATCTTATTTATTGTTGATTTTACTTTCAGTACACTTTACACTCTCATGCTGCTACTTTGTTCCCAGTACTGCTGTGTCCATTTGAATTTCTCCCACGGGGATCAATACAGATACAGCTTATCTTATCTTAGTGTCACTGAAGTACCTGTACACACACATATACACACACATATATATGGCTCAGTGACAAACAAAGGTTGGCCAGATGAGCAATTCAAAAACATCTTTAAAAACTGTCTTAAAAGCAGCACCAGGTTTGTTAAAATGTATATTTCGTATTTTTGTTGGTTTTATGTCACTTGAAATGACATTTTATCCACCTACAGTTTATTTATATTTTTTAACCAAAAGTAAGACTGAATTCTCCTGAAAATGTCAAATGGTGTAACCACAAAATAATGATAATAAATATTAAATATTTTATCCACCTACAGTGTATTTAAGTGTACTTATACACATAATTACTTCAATTTATAAACACCAAATGAAAAGAAAAAGTTTTAGGAGTATTCCTTTATTGAAATTGTAAAGCATTTTGTCAATACTGAGCAGGACAAACCCTAAAAACAATAAGTTTTTCTAAATTAGTTTTGACAAATGATGTAAAGTATGTTACAAACCATAGTGTTTCACTGCTAAAGCCCATTATATGTATTCCACATTTTAGTTCACATTTATTTTCCTGTATATATATATATATATATATATATATATAAAATCAGATTTTTATGGGTTGCATCACGTCATTGACCCATGTATTCATATCCACATTTAGATGAAAATGAGAAGTTACTCTGCACAGATCTGCAGTTTGCATCCTCGCTGCTTCTCGGCCCTCACGTGATCACACGCTGGACATTTTTATAGAAACACAAAGAAACCAGTTTATTCTTACTCCTGACCTGAGTCCTGACTGTAAATGCTATAATATTATTACCCGCTTCAGGCCCTGTCTAAAAATACTGTGCTTTTAGCTTTGATTTCATTGTTAAAAGTTGTTGTTTTTTAAAAGGGTTAGGTCTTCTTCTTATTATTACTATCATAGTTGTTTATTTACAGTTTGCTGTCATTTCTATTTAGTTTTGTTTTGCTGCCTACATATTTTATTATTTGGTTGTTTTGACATGTTTGAAATAAGTCAAATAAACTAACTACAGATACTGAGTATACACATAGTAAACATAAAAAGATATTTACTGAACAATGTCAAAATCTAAACTGTATTTTATATGTTGACTTGTTTTCTTCCATGGGAGTCAGACTGCGGTCGTAAACACTGATACAGAATTTAAAGTATGAAAATGTGTAAAGCCACACAGAGACTGAAACACTGTGTCACTATTAGATAAACTACAAAGCCTGTCACCGCTGATAATAATAATAAATAATAATAATAACAGCTTTCAATGAGGGCATGTCTGACATTATAGTCGTCTCTGAGAGTAAACAAAAAAAAAGGATATTACAGACACGCGAGTTTCACTTCTGCTATCTCAATATTTTAAAAAAGTAAATTAAAATTGAATGGGTGCAAATACAAAAGCACACAACTGTGTGTGTCGACTGTGTTTTTAATGTTTTTTTGGCTTTGATTTGATGGTTAAAAGTTTTTTGTTTGTTTTTTAAGGGAGAAAGCGTGACTAGAAAACTTCCTCATTTCATAGTACGTCCTTTTTTTCAACACTTAATAGTTATTATATCTGTTGTGTATCTACATTTTGCATGGTTTTAATACCCATATATTTTATTTTATTGTTTTAACAGGTTTGAAATAGGTCAAATAAACTACCTACTGTGTTTCCCCACTGTAAGAAATGATTGTGGCAGCTACCGAGTATACACAGATACAATCTTTAGTAATCTTAAGTACCACGCAGACACTGAACACTGTGTAACTATTAGATAGACGAGACTAGAAACAGCTTTCAATGAGGGCATGTTTGACGTTATAGTCGCCTCTGAGAGTAAACAAAAAAAAGATACAGACACGTGACTTTCACTTATTCTCTCTCCATATATAAAAAAGGATCTACTTGCAAATACAAAAGCACCCATCTCTCTCTCTCTCTCTTTATCTCTCTCTAAAATGCACAGTGGCACAGATTCATACTCCAGAGAATAACGTGACAGACACGGACTGCAGCGAGTCAGCAGTCCGTTGAAGATAACTCCCCAACGTTAAGTGGAAGGATATGCGTTTGTCATCCATTTCCTGTTGTCAGCTGTAATTATTTTGAGATTTCAAAGCTGAAATCTCACAAGTGGTCCATTTCTCCACACTTTACGACACTGACTGCTGCTGCTGCTGCCGCTGCTAGTATCCAATATTTCCAATGACTACATTTTTGTAGTGACTCAGCAATAACTTTAAGAGGTTGTGCAGTTTTTAAATAAACAATTAAAACAATATAAACTATTAATTAATGCTTTTAAGTGTCCAGTAACAATAAGAATATTAAGTTAATAATCAACTGGTGGATATTTTTGACATCTTTCCTCAACTACCAGCCATTTCTCTGAGCTGTTGAGCTATTTTTACAGTAGCTGGATAAATACTGATCAGTATTGTGAATATAAAAATGTGTTAAAGTAGTTTCTTTTTCTTTTTTATTAAGCATCAATGATACAAAGTATGTACATAAGCATAAAATATAGGAAAAATCCTCAGAACAATGCACACACATTATTATCATTATTATTTTCTTCCTATATTTTCTCTGTTATATATACATAAGTAGTTTTTTAAGTAGTCAGGTGTCCGTATTAACAGTGAAAGTGGTTTACCTCGCTGTAATCATTACTCCTGTTCATACTGACTATTAAAAGATCTCCTTGGGTGATTTCAGGTGAAGTGATGGTGACCAAAACCCACAGTATGTCATTCCAAAGTTTATCTGAAGCTTATATGAGGGTTCAGCAGTCTGAGTTAGTCATATCAAGTGGTTATCTGACACATTTACATCTTTACGTCTTTTTAACATCAAATTCCCTCTTTGTGTTTCTGTGGTGGAAGAATAGTAACAAAAAGAGGAACTTTCACACTATAAAGACTGTAACGTTGAAAGATATCTACTTAGATTGACTCATTTGGACGGCTGAAGCTTCATATTAACTTTAGATAAATATTTTTAGTAAACAGGAATAAAACTAAAAATGGAGTCACTTCTTTACCAGTTAGAGGATGTAACATATACTCCATGCATTTACTCATAACACATATTTACTGATGATAAAACTGATCTTTTGTAAATATAAATCTTATCATACTTTCATACCTCAACTTCTTCATCTGAAGCTTATATAAGTCTTTTTAGCATCAAATTCCCTCTTTGTGGGATTGTGGATTGTATCCCTCATCACTTGTTTGTTAAGAGTATTATAAAGGGGATCTTCTGAAGGTCAGTATGAACAGGAAGGGATGACTACAGCAAGAAAAACAGGTTTATTTCAGCCCCTAACTGTTGTTTTAAGACAGATTTGGGTAAAAACTGTGCAACCTAACATTTAACCATTAGCCATAAGGTAAATGTTAGTGCTTACTCTCCTTGTGTATAAATGTGAAATCTGTGTTATATAAACACTAACTCTACACACAAAATCGTGCGCATACAGTCGTGTCACATTATGTTCAGGATGATATATGAAGGCTGGCAAGGCAACTTACTGGCTCAGGGAAGAGGAAACAAAGATCAGCAGGAAATAAGATGTTATCTAAGGGGTTTTTGTTGTTTTACATGCTATGCTATAAGCTGGTGAAGGTGGAGGAGTGGAGACTACCTGCAGAGCTGATGCGTGGCACTGTGTGGTTCATAAAAACACAAGTATCTAGCTATTTCACATGAAGAATATAGATCAATATTAACTGTAAATTGTGGTAAATGCATGCCTTGGATAGCATAGTGATTGACAAACCTTAAAGGACACACCTAACCGACCTAATCAATCAGAGAAATCTCACTTTTTATATGGCTTTGTTTATCGGGTTAAATAACCTGCACTGATAACACACATTTTTAGATATTTCTCTTTCCTTCCCTTTGTGCAAAATACTCTTAAAATTCAGAACAACTCTTCCACGTGCTGTATGTCTTATTTCAGATCATTGTGATGATGTTAGCCTCTTTTATTTAGGGTTTAAATCTCACTATCATCGCGACACTGCACTAAAGGGCGGTAGCCACCAAAATCTGGGCAAATCTTACTCACATTTTAGTGGAGAAAAAAACACATAAATAAATATATATATCTGCACTGTTTCCGTTTGGTTCAATCAAGTAAAAGAAGCTATGTGTTCAGACGTGTTGTTAAATGTCGTCTATAGCTGAGAGAAAGAGAGAGGGAGCATCCATTAGCAGGGTTGTGACTAAAAGCTAACCTAAAAATACTGAAGCCCCCTTAAAAATCACACATTTCCAAATCGAAATTCAACCCCACCCCAGCTTCAACACTTACCTAATAGCATACATAGTGTAAATCCAGTCAGTAAAATACACTTGCAGGTGGTATTTGGTCGTTTTATCTCCATTATCTTCTTGTAAACAGGAGTATCGTTACTTCTTTTTTTTTTCACCCCTCTGTCGTCCAAAACGTTTCTTCTTCTTCGTTGTCTGTAACTGCGGCGCTGTACACAGATCATAGCGCGTCTGCTGCCCCCTGCTGGTAGTGCTGTGGTTACTGCAGGTACTACAGGTAGGGTGGATTAGGGTGATGTTCACCATATCTAAAAACTTTTGATTATCATAATTATCACATATAACTAGTATATACACACTGTGTCAGTTATATTGTGTAATATTACACATCTGAACAAACAGGCTACTATGTTTTTAACCTTTCTGATGAGAAAGAAAACAAAAACATATGCAGGCAGAAAGTTCAGAATCAGAAAGTTTTGGCAGCTAAGGCTCCTTTGTATAAATCAAAGTATTTCTAAACCTAAAAAATAGTGTCCCAGATTACAAAATCTACAAATTCTGTAACGATTTGACACAAGGAACATTAATACATGTGCCATTTTCCTTGTCAGCACAATATCTAAAAACTGTCTTCTCATTAAACGCGGAAACATCTCAGGGATTTTATAATGATATTAGGTGTTGATATAATATATTGGATTCATATTTAAAAATGGTGAACAAGTCAGAACTGCAAAAAGTGTCCCACATTACCCTAATCCACATATCCAGTGAAATTAGTAGTTTAGCAGGGGTTTGAACACCAGACCATTGTATGTCTTTCTTACTTTTACTTGAGTAAAGGAGTTGAATCAGCACTTCTACTTTTACCAAAGTCTGTACTTCTACTTAAGTACAGAATGTGAGTACTTCAAGTACTTCTGGAAGTTCCTGAGATCATATACATGTGAATGTATGAGATCCTGAGATTTACATATATAAATATACCCTCATGCAGATAAATATAAATAAATACATGTGCAATATACATAAAATAAAAAAGAGATAAACGTACAATGTTCCTGGGATTTACATAGTAAGGTACTTAAAACGTGCAGCATCAGTCTTTTCAGTACTTCAGCTGCCTGTCACATTGTAGCAGTGGTGGGAAAGTACTCCATTTATTTTGTATGTAGAACAGCTGACGATGTCTCTTGACTTTTTATTTATTTTGTTTTGTTTGTTTTTTGTGCTGCTGTGTGTTTGTTTGTGCATTGTTATCTCTGTTTTGTTTTATCATATCCTATCTTTGGGATTTGTTTATGTCTGTGTTTAAAAGCTCAATAAAAATACATTGATCAAAAAAACATTGCTTGGAACCATGTCCAAATCTACCATACGGGCAATCTGGGCAAGCGCCCAAGAGCATTTGAGTAGAAAGATGCCCTCAAAGATGTGAGAGAAAAAATGTTTGCACTTTTTTATTATCAGGCTCCACAGCAAAATGACACAAAGATTCACCCTCTCTTTTGATGTTGATAATTATTGTTGCTTGCTAATATGTCTAAAACGAAATATGGAGTTGAAAGGTTTCCACCTGACACCAAGTCATCAAATCTGAATAAAATAAAAACTGTAGCCTGAGCTTTGGCAGTGCTCAGGGGCCCCTTGCAATATTAATCCAGTCTTGCTTGGAACAGTAGTACATAATAATACACTTTTAATTAATTGTGAAACTCAAAGTGCTTTAGTCTTTGCTGCCCTGGTGATAGTTAGAAATACTGTTCTACAAGTGTGGTGCAGATCTTAGTAGTGGAGGCCCACAGGAACAAGCAGTTGGTAGATCTGAGGGTGCAGATGGAGGATTGTGGTATGTTCAGTTCCTGTAGCAGGGAGGCACATGTGCATTGATGGATTTGTATGTAGGTTTTGCCCCTGAAAAGTGACTTTTTTAAGCAACGGTACAGATGTAACTAGATAGTGATTTCCAAACTTAGAGCTTGAATGTGATTGGCGCCTTGTAACCTTGTGATGCTAACCTTGCAAACTGATGGAGGCTCAGGAGCCAGAGGTTTGTGCTTTAATGAGTTTATAGTTGATATTTCCACATACTTTCTTTGAGGAAGGAAGGTGATAGGAAGCAGATTCAGACTTGAAAAACTACAAAAAGTATTCAGATCCAAGTATCTCCAAAAATATGAAATGAACAACAAACAAATCAAACATGCCTTCATTTGATGTGATTCTGCTCTCCCTCCTCAAACCAACAACTCTTTCTTTAAATAGACCTGATAATCTTTCAGGCAGATCCATATTACTCTCAAGGGAGGTTTCAGTGTTCTCCTATTTCAGGTAAATGGCAACATTAATGGTATCAGCTGACATTGTTTACACACATTAACCAAACAATACATGCTCACCATAAACCAAGAAACTGTGTACAAATCACCCAAATACTAAACAAAACATTTCATTAAATACAATAAATACCCTCCCATACTCCAACTCATGGCATCATAAGTGATGTCAGCAAGAGCATAAAAGCTGGAAGTGGTTGGGTCCCTTCCCCTTTTAACTCTTGGAAAGTTGGTGAGTATAGTGAGTAAAAAGCAAGCTAATCCATAACTCAAGACTAAGGCTGAAATCACACCGCCACCGCCGCTGCCATAGCAGCATGTCATATGATGCCTCGAGCACTAAGAGGAAGTGTTGTGCTGCAGTGCGTCAATACAGCAGTCACCTGGATGTGTTTCCAGTTCTATGAATACAATGCAGGACAAGAAAATGCCATGGGTGAGTCACCTGTTGTAGTTGTCTATTTTTGATTAATAAATTGGAGAAAAAAATGTTTTGAAAGCAAGTAGATCAACCTATAATTCAATGTTTGTCTTATAGATACAGGCACAAGTGAAATAGTTAAAAATACAATGAAAATCAAGCAGCAAATTAGTAAATAACGTCTGTAGTTGGGCCAACATTGTATGGAAGTACAAAACAGCTTTTTCTCCAGAGGAAACACCCCCCTCCCCCTTCCCCCTCCCCATTGTTTTCAGGGGTAGCAATGCTGAAAATAGGATAGTGGCATGACGTGCATAGAAAATAGCATGGGGCTGTTTTGGCCTTAATTAAATATTTGTCCGTCTAACTAAACCATGCACACAGATGTGGACGTAATGAGACAATGCTAAACAACAACAGACTATGATGGAATGCAAAAGCAATGCTGCAAACACAGCTGTTATAGTGGCTAAACAAATTATAGGTATGGTCAGAAATATAGCAAAGTTTTTATTAAAAACTGTACAGACTGCCTCTTAATGCCATTTCAACTCCATGCTTATCCTTTTCTCATATCCTCCACCCAACAGGGCCGCTCTCCCGAGGCAGTGGATTGGCTACGTGTCAGTCAGCCATATCACCATTTGATTTATACATGATCAGCTCCTAATTGTATCGCTGCAGGTATACATGTAATTTAGAATAGAGTGTGAATTCACAGGCAGGTTTGGCAGGCAGAGAAATTGTGTTCCTCTGGTAATGAAGGGGAAACTTTAATGTGGTTGGCTCCTGAGCTGCTACCCCTGCACACTGACGGAGACTCAGGAGTCAAGACTTTTGTTCATTTTTGACAGCTCACATGAACTGAAAGTAGCATCAATGCAAGGTGTCATTTCATCAACCCAAATTAACAGCTCAGTCAGCCAACTCCTGTGGAGTAGATGTTATTAAAAGTAGGGTATACACAGTCTTAGTGTTTGGTGTCTAGGTTTCTAATATCATCGCTCCCCACAAGGAAACACTGATCTCACAGGGAGCGACGAAATGAATCTGAATCACTTTGCAAGTCAGTTATCTCAAGTTGGACGTCCACTGGAAGATCAGAAGCTTTAACTGTGAACGGCGAGTGAAAATAAGTGAGAAAAGACATGTGTTTTATTGAAAATCTGGAATTACTTTTCTGCAATTTTCATACTTCATACTTGACACCCCTAATTTAAACATTTAACCTTTGTGTCGTCCTCCCGGGTCAAATTGACCCTGTCTGTTTTGACTGTTCCTTCTTTCTTTCCTCCCTCCTTCTCTCTTTCTTTCCTCCCCCCTACTTACCTACCTACCTTCCTTCCTTCCTCCCTCCCTCCATCCTTCTCTCTATTCTCTTCCTCTTTTCCTTTCTCCCTCCCTCCTACCTTCCTTCTTTCCTCCGTCCTTCCTTCCTTCTTCCTCCCGTCCTTCCTTCCTTTCCTGCCTTCCTTCTTCCTCCCTTTCTTCCTTGACTTGAGGACAACAGGAGGGTTGAACACAAGCTTAAAATGTTGTATTTACTTAGAATACTTACTTAGTCAAGTTTTATTTAGGTCAATATTCTCAATTATTTGCTTAAATTATAATTCTCTCTCTGTTGTGGTCATTGTAATTGAGCTGTGACGACATAAGATGAATCACAATCACAGCAATTACCTGGCATCTTGTCAACACAAATATGCATCATGCTGTCTCTATTTCTCTCATTTAACTCATAGACTGTATAAAAGAAAAGAAAAGATTTAACTACAGTAGCAGCACGTTAGCTAATTTAGCCACACTGCTAACACTCACACACTGAATATCAAAGGTAGCGGCAGCGCCACTCGCGGTTAGCGTTAGCATGGTGCTAATTTAAGCTAGCGACCTTTTTAGAGTCAGTTTACACTGTTCACGATGATACAGGTAGTACCATAGTGGGTTCAAACATTAGGAAACATTCCCATAACTCCTACTGGTTTAAGTAAAGTATCTCAATCACACAACAAGCTACATCAACAAGCTAACAACGAGGCTTAGCATAGCCAGCGTCTCGGGTCAAAGTGAGAGCGGAACGGGTCAGGGTCAACCTGAATGCCTTGTCCTCCCCTGACCCCCACCACGAGTATTTACTATCATTTCTAGAGGGGTGCCAACGTTTAGCTCCAGGAGCCTGTCTCCAAACCAGACAAAAGACAGCAGAAACACAAATAGAAGTTCATGCTGTGGAAAAAGACCGCTACATTAACATCTTACAAATCCTAGATGGATGTTGTGGTGCTATAAACTCGAGGGGGTAAGACGACAAAGACACAAATTCAGTGGGCAGAACTTTATAGTAAATATTGTTTGAATTTCATTGTATTCATCATTCAGCGTGCTGCTCATGCCTCTCTAAAATTACATTTCCAGTAAACATTTCACTGTTTGTTTTGTTTTTTGTAGGACAGTATGAATTTGTAACAAGTGGTTTCACAAGAACACACACTAGGATTGGACCGATATGGGGTTTCTAGCATTTCTCATGTGCTGAGTCTGACATTGGAATTTGACCATTTTTGTGGCATAAAATGACCCAAAATTATGAGTATTCAAGCCCTCAAAATGTCATTATTGTCAGGGGTAAAACAAGCATTTACATCTCAGCTGAAACTCACAATTATTTTAGGTTTTACACTGATGGTCTGACTTCTCCTTCAACTGCTTTATTATTATTATAAGTTAAAGTCTTAAAAAGGTAGAAACTCCATCAAACTGAAAGCAGCTTGATTTTTTTTTTGCTAAATGTCACCACCGTCAGCAAACTGTGAATATCGGCCTAACCCTAGTACAGGTCAAATATAAAACATGTAAGATAACAATGCTTTGATTCATCATGTATAAAAGCTGCCTCTGAAAGCTCAAACTGTGCACTCCTGAGTCAGATTTAAGGAGTAACAAATTAATTAAATTAAAGTGCAAAAACAAAACAAAAAACTCAAAAAAGGAATCAATCAATCAATATTACCAGTTCTTGTCGATTCTTTTCACTATTTATTGTCAATGCTTATGATGCAACGACTGACAGGTTACAGCTTAACATGTTGTATATTCTGAGGTTGTGAGAGTTCAGTTCATATTTGTGTAAAAACTGTAGTGATTCAGTTATTCTGGGCTAAGAAAGTGTTTTAAAAAGCACATTTCCAACAAGTCAAATGCTTGAAGAAAAAAAAAATCAATACAACTAATATTTCAATTGAACAAACATTTTGAGTTGTGAGTTTATTTATGGAGAATTTGTTAGTACACAGTGTGAGCTTTCAGATCATTCATCTCTAATTGTTGGGGGATTTTAACGTTGAATTATTTTTGCAAGTAATCCAGCAATGTTAGACGTGTGTAGATAAGATTATTCAATAAAAACTCTCATGACATGACAACAACAAATTAGTGACTGTCTGTGATGCCATAAGTAAAGGGTTTGTTACTGTAATAGACTGACGTTAAAGGATAAGTTCACAATTTAAAAAAAAAAGTTTTTCTTATAATAGTCAGGTGACCCGATTGAAACAGGTTTTGCTCCTCTTGTCCATAATGGCGTTTAGAAGCCCCCCCTCCCCCCAATGTAAGTGATGGGGGATAAAATCCACAATTCTCATTTTGAGCATCAATGAATTTAAGAGCTTATTTGAGGGTGTTCAGCAATCTGAGTTAATCAAATAAAGTGGATAGCTTCAACAGTTAGTCTTTTTAGTAAAAAATTCTCAGTTTTTTCTAGTGGAAGTATAGTAACAAAAAGTGAAATTGGCACTAAAAAGACTCAAACGTTGAACTATATCTACTTGATTTGACTCTTTTGGACGAATCTGAAACGTTATATTAGCTTCAGATAAACTAAAGGGGTGATACACTCCTTCAGATGCCTCCTCCCCCCACATCTTTCTAACATTGGACTAGAGAAGGGGCTGTACACGGCCATTTCTGTAACTATACATCATGGATCAGCTAAAAAAATGGACTACAGCAAGAGGAAGTTTGGGCCCACATTTGGACATATGATTTTTGTTTTAAGAAAGACTTCAAAAAAATGGTGAACCTATCCTTTACATTACAGGTACATGAAATTAAAAACACACCAAGCCAATGCAATAAGGCCTTTTTAAAGAACATTATGTCCTGAATTCCACAGTAAAAGGACTGTAATGGTCAGTCTGTAAAATTTCTACTTTTAAAGTTCGCCAGTTCTCAGTCTGTAGCCCAACACATTAACAACAACAACAACCGATCAGCGCACAATCACACAAGCCAAAGACATACAGGTTTTCTTGTCAGTGCAACTTCAGGCTGGCTTGCCCACACATCCACACACTTATCTCATAACACATTGCATGAATCTATCATAAATATCAACTCAAGATATCTACAGTATAGACATATGCAACAGAGGGAAACAACGCAAAACATGCAAGTCAAAAACAAAACAAACAAAACAGTGATCAACATGTCTTTAAAACATACAATGCTGCTGTATGTATGTGTATGTATGTAATAATATATTTATATATAAGTATATTGTGTACTGTTTAAAATCACAATGCAAAGAGAAGCCCTCCATCCGTGGAATATTTGAGCTCATATGATCCATGAAACCACATGTGCAGCTTTGCGTATCCGAACATCTCAATTGGTGAGTCACACCTTTACTAAAGAAGACCTTAACTGCAGGTTCATCTTGTTAAAGGGGATGTTTCATGCATATTTCAAAGTCTATGTTTTTAATCTGGGGCTCACCTGGAATATTTTTTGCATGTTTTACACTTTAAAATACTATTATTTATCTGTTACTGGCCCTTTAATGCAGCCCCTCAGTTTAGCCTCTGTCTGAAACAAGCCGTTTTAGCTCCTGTCTTTCGTAGGATTTCACTTCTTTTTCTCGTTCTTTACTCACGATGTCAACTTCTTAAAACACATCTGTACGTGTTCAAGTTGAGATCGGATCCGAAATGTTGCCAGTGGATACGGTGAACAACCCATATGGATCAACCTTAGCGGCAAAGACTACAGAACAAACGGCCATTTGTGGGCAGCAATCTCACATTAGTTCAAGGAGGAAGTAAGAGGTAAAATTACAAAATAAAAGCGCCAGATTCTAAACGCTAAGTTTACCTTGAGTTTTGTAGCTCAGACCACGTTTAACATAGACATCTGACATCACAACAGTATAGAAATGACAGAAAATGACCACACAAAAAAAGCATGTTATGTGCCCTTTAAATTATTAGAACATGTGATGACAGAAATATCGTAACTACTCAGCGGGGTTCTTCACATCTTGTATTTTCACTGTCTGATTGTGACTACTGGATGGCATGTTAATTTAATAAAGTTCCAATTTCTCTATTATTATTTGTTAAGCAATAATGACAACCATTCACTGTTTGTACCTTTTTAGATTTGATGATTTTCTGATAGAAAATTTAATATTTTTTGGTTTTAGTCTTTTGATTGATTACAAAATAAAATGTTAATACATAATCTTGGATTTTTGGGGAATTATAATGCACTTTTTTTTCATTCATAACATTTATGTAAACATTTTGTTGACAAGATAATCAGTATATTAACTGATAATTAAAATAATTGTTAGTTGCAGCCCTACAACTTCAAAATTTCTCCGTCAGTTAGCATGTCAGTTGTCCAAAATAATGGTCTTTCATGGCTTCCAGTAAATTAGCCAAAACTTAGACAAGTTGCAAAGTCTTCCAGTTTAACCGTTTAGTTATTCCTTTTTTCACAACATATCAAATACATTATATTTTTGCTAACCAAATGACATCCTTTAAAGAGGGAAACACCAGCAATTTCACGCATCAGTTTACAGATGTTGGAGAATATTAAATGTTGGAGGAGGAGGAGAAAAAAAAAGAAAAAAGTATAAAGTCTTTTTGGGGTGTGGAGTAATAAAGAAGTGAGGTTACCAGACCTCTGTAGCAGCTCCAGGCTACATTAGCCACTATTAGCATAACACACATTACTGAATCTATGACTCTTGTAGCATTGTGGGTAATGTAGGCGCAAGATTTTCACAAAAAGGAAGGAAGTGTGGAATTAAAAAAAAAAAAAAAAAGACAATATCTCTATTCTGCTGCATTGATTTTGATCCTTTTTTATTGTTATTATTTAAATTAAACTGTTATCGTGAGTCTGAAATTGTTTTTTTTTTAAAAAGAGTGCAATGCAAATTTGGTGGAGTAGTTCCAACCGCCACTACAGTGTTAAACAACGCATGTCTGTACAGGGCTAATCTTAATAATTGAATTCTTCTTTTTTCTTGTAGTGATGAATAAACTGTTTCACACTTAAGTCCTTTAGCTTCTAACAACTGCTGAATTTTGCAGTAAGACAGGGAGGAAAATTTGGGAAAGTCACTCTGGCCTCGTCAGGTACAGAGGCTAGTTTTTAGTTTCAGGTTTAAACCTCCTATGTGTGACTCTGACCTCTGATCTCTCTGTGAACGCTCAAAAAAAACAATAAATCTTGTGTCCAGTGTTACAAAAGTGTGCTCTTTATAGGTTATAATTTAAAAGCCGCCCACTGTAATTTAAGAGCTTTAAGAGAGAATCATGTTAAGAAAAGTCAAATCAAAAAAAGTTATCAATAAAAGGAATAAAGTGTTGAATGATGAGACCTAGGTATTAAAACCTCGTCTTGGACTGGGATTAGCTAGTGTTTCGAGGGATTTCTTGACAATCTCGACAAATAAAACCCCAACAACTTTGACTATGAGTAATGTTTCTTCACTGTGTTTCAGCAGCTTTAAAAAAAAAAAAAAAAAAAGCCTCTGTCAAGACGTTAAGAGCGAGAACCAGAAAGCCAGAAAAAAAGTGGAGGATATTTAAAGAAATGGAGGGTATTGCTTGCATTGTGTTATGTTCCTTTTTTCTTTTTCTTTTTTTTTATATCCCAGTAAGTTATGTGCAAGTATTTTCCATGAATTTTCCTTCATCGTGACTTTGTCATATGTGGAAACGTGGGTGAAATGACTCGAACAAGGTGGAAAATGTCACAGAAAAAAAATAGCCAGAGAGGGTGGGAGAGAAAAAAAACAAAACAGGAAAAAACTCCACAAAACACACGGAAAGAACATGGGAGTGGAACGAGGAAGCGATTATCAACCACTTTGGGAACAGAAGGAGAAAAAAACTATGCATCCAAATTGTTGTCTGTTTACCTGTTTCAGATGGAAAGTGCTTTAAAGAAGATGACAAACCTTTTTTTTTTTTTGGTTGAGCTAATACAGACAGTCATATCTACAGTAGAAACAAGACATAAACAGACCCACAGGAAGGTGGACTTCCGTTCCCTCCGTCCATAGACAGACATTTAGTTATTTACAATTTCTTTTTTTCTTTCTTTTTTTTTTTTTTTAGTAGTGTTCTTCTTCATTATTCTATCCACGGTGTGTTCAAAGACTCTTAAAATGTACACAAAAAAAGGCCATTTCTGTCCTTGTCCCTCCAAACTTCTTCCACAGTGGTTATGGGGAGGAGGAGGGGCTTGGGGGGTTAGGGTCAATAACGTTATCGGGCCAGTGATAGAGAAAAGAGGGAGGAGGGGGGAGGGGGTGGAAGGGGGAGGGTGGGATGAAACTGTGAAGGCAGTTTTCATTCAAGTGGCATCATCATGTCTCTGGAAGCTGGTTGATGTCAGTCAAGTTGGTGTCATTGAGGATTACTTTGATTCGATCCAAGGAGTCCGCCTGTCGTATTCGCTCCAGCTGTACCTGGAGACACAGACGGAGATCAAGTGATTAATTGAAATAATCTTGTTAGGAGAGTTTAACCCTTGTGCCTCACTTCACTTTCAATTAATTATTTGTTTTAACCGACATCAGTCCTGATGATAAATATCAAATATTGATTTATTTTCTCTTTAAATACCAGTTTGTTTACATGTAACACCAGTTTTGAATTATTTTCCATATACTAAATGAAAGTGAATAATTTTTGTTGGGGGGAGGGGGGGGCGGTTATCAGAGTCTGGGATATGTCAATGATTAGCAACAACATTGATTTTGATGCATTATTATTTATTATTTATTTCCCAGTATACAGGAATGTAAGAAAGAGTCATTTTCTTTGCAGGAGTGTGAAAAAGTTTGAATGGATTTAAATGTGTGTATTTGTGTCCCTAAGGATCCCAAAGGAACAATTTAGTTTATAAAGTGTATTATAGACCTATTAAAAGTGATTGAAATGATAAAAATATATATTAAACAGAATATCCTTGGAGAATCTGATCCTCTATGCATGAACACAGCTCAAAGGATCAAGAAAATAAAAAACGAAAAGCGAAAAATGTCCTTAGTGAGGCACAAGCAGGCAGCTCGTCTACACAGGAGTCTCTATAATGACTAAGTGGATAAAGGCAGATAATAAAACAGTTGGTTAATTTATTTGAATTCAATTAGCTTAACAGTTCGCTATAACCAGAGTTACTCTTTTCAGATGCACATTAACCACTTTGCTTTCTTTAAACTTTAAGCATAATATTATCTGTAAACTTCCTTCTTACCTGAAGAGTCTGAGAAAGTTTGACGAAGTCCTTCTGAACCTGTTCGCTGACATCCAGCTCCGTCTGCAGCCGCTGGGATTTGTCTTTCTCCTCGAACACCTGACCCTCTAGTGCACTCTGCCGCAAAAAAACAGACACACACTCGATTAGAAATGCTAAACCGAGCAATAGAAATTCAAAAAACATAAATATTTCACAGAAGCACAGCTGATGAATAATTTAATATGAATGGTTCAGTGTCTTCAACAGTTCTCCGTTCAATAGAGAGAACCTACTTTTATTTAACCCTCCTGTTGTCCTCGAGTCAAGGAAGGAAGTTAGGAAGAAGAAGAAGAAAGGAAAGGAGGGAGGAAAGGAGGAAGAAGGAAAGGAGGGAGGAGGAAGGAAGGAAGAAAGGAGGAAGGAAGGAAGGAAGGAAAGGAGGGAGGGAGGGTGGGAAGGAAGGATGGTAGGTGGAAGGAAGGATGGTAGGTGGGAGGGAGGAAAGAAGGAGGGAGGGTGGGAAGGAAGGAGGGAGGGAGGAAAGAAGGACAGAAGAAAGGATGAAAGGAAGGAGGGAAGAAAAGAAGGACAGAAGAAAGGAAGGAAAGAAGAACAGAAGGAAGGAAAGAAGGAAGGGAGGGAGGAAGGGAAGAAAGAAGGAACAGTCAAAACAGATGGGGTCAATTTGACCCAGGAGGACGACACGAAGGTTAAATGGAGAAAATACACTATACTGTAATATAAAATACAAATAAAACATCCACGTTGTTATGTTGATAAACAGAAGGTTGAAATATGTTGGTGGATTACATGTTGTATATTCTGATAGATCCTGACAAGAAAAGAGTGATGTCTTAAGAGTTAAGAGTATTAAAGGTAGGATTTATGTGGGATCTGCGAGGCTCTGACTTCAGTATTTTGAGTAAAGTTTGGTGCGGCAGGTCCTACCTTTGCCGTGGTGAGCTCTTTAAGCTGCTGCTCCAGGTTGATCCTCAGGGCTTGGATGCTTTCCAGTGTCTCAGTCTTCTCTGCTAGAGTTCTCTGCAGCTATATAAACAAAGTAAAAGACATATAAATACACAAAGACACAGCAAATAAATTGTTGTTACAATTAGGGAAACAACTTAACCCTTACATACTGCTCATATTCTGGCATTTCACAATCTCCCCTCATATCTCTCTCTCTCTCGGTGCCCTGTGTACTTGCATTATACGGATATACGCAGTGCAACACTGGAGCTAATTTCGTCCAAACGATTCCAAATGACACCAAAGTTGTCAGGGTGAGTAAATGATCGTATTTTATGCTAGAAATAAGGTCCAGGTTGTAAAAAACTGTAATTATCCTTTAAATCTGAATTAAAGAGGTGTGATTTGTAACATCACGAATCTTGGTCCAGTATGCTACTTACAAAAGTGTAACGTGGAAACTTGAAGCCTCTTGTGCAAATACACTGAGAATGGACTTTTTATTGAAGTACATATATTGAATATGTTGAATTTTAACCATGTGGAGAAGAGCTGTGAGTCACATGATATCACAGAGAGAGACAGTACCTGCTCCTTCTCAGCTTTTATTCGCTCCAGCTCCGTCTTCAAACTGGAGAACGACGCTGTGGGAAGAAAACATCATGAGAGGATCCATCCCAATCTCAAAAGTCCAAATATTCTCTCTGTAACTATGACGTCGAACCCCTTGAAGGTAATTTGGCAATTCATGCTGCACTTCAAAAGCTGCACCTTTAATGAGGGAAACGCTGCTGTGTGTGTGTGTGTGTGTGTGTGTGTGAATGTGTGTGCAGCAAACCCTGAAAGCTATTAGACGCTCCGAGCTTTGATACTGGAGTTGAACTAAAAGACAAAAACAACACTAAAGAACATAAAAACATTTAATTGACTTTTTTCTTTTTTTTTTGTTTGTTTTTAGGAACTTGGCTCACTGGTCACTTTAAAAGAGAACTCATAGGGGTGTGAATGCTCAGTTTAAGGGTCCAAATTATGAAGACAATCATTTTAGTGATCCAAACAGTATGTTATTCATTTAACAAATGAATAACATACTGTTTGGATCACTAAAATGATCATTGAATCATTTGTTAAATGAATAACAACTTATTTGCACTTTTTATGTTCACAATTAACCTATGGCTAAGTCCCGCCTTCAAACGCGATGAGCCAATCACAGTGCGTATAGCCATTCCCATACACTCGGACATTCTTTGCCTGCACATCCATTGAAATGCATTGCTGAGAGTCAGTTTTCGTTCGGTTTTATGAAGTTTTTCTGAGATTTGAAGTTTAAAAATGGTCAAACTGTGTTCATGGGGTACATGCAACTCTGACACAAGGTATCCTGAGAGGCTGGGTGACGGGGTGTATTTTCTACCTTATCTTTAACATCTCTAACGTTAGCTAAAGTTAGCCTAACGTTACATGTTTGTCCGAGCGAGTGGAAGGGGGCGGGGCTTAGCCATAGTTCAATTGTTCAGAAAACGAAATGTTCCACCATAAAAAGTTCCAAAAAGACCAATTTCACTTACAAAAAGGTGAATATTTTGAATATTTATTTTTTAAAGATCTCATTTATTGAAGTATCTCATTTCCGCATTGTGACGTATTTCCGGGTGAAACAGTATAAGTAGGCGTGTTGTCATGAACCTTCAGCTGTTTGCTGCTAAAAGTTTAAGATTGATTGATAAGTGGATGTCATGATATTATTGGTTGAAATTGGCAGGTATAGATATAAGAATACAAATAAATCAATATTTTGGTATATATTATTAAACAAGTGTACAATGGGACTGCTGATGTGATAGTAAAGGGTCACTTCATCTTGACATTAAAGGTATAAACTAAACCTGACAAAATGTGTCAATTAATCAGTTGTCAATGGAAATAAGTCATTAAGTATTATCCTTATCGATCTCTGACAATATGCTGTACTTTCTAATATGTTGAGGGTCTTGTCAATGAACAGAATGAACAGAAGTAAGATTTGTAAATTCATATTTGATAAAATTGTAAAATGGCAAATGTGAAGATGATCTGTTTGTCCATGTTTTATATAACTTGAGGTCAAATATCTTTGGGGTTTTGGACTGTTTCATTTAAAATAAATCTTCTCATGTTGGAAAAGATGACCAGTAAACTAAAGCTCCAGTGTAGTAGAAGTGACTGTATTTCTTTCAGTAAACATTAAAACATTCATTAGGTTTAGGTTGTGAGTGCACACAAACCATCGGTGTTACAAACAAACATTTTTAATATCTGATATTAAAACTTCCATGTGCTCTCACCAATCTGTGGAGGAGGAAAACATACAATACAGTGAATTATCTATCATGCTAATGCGCGTTAGCTATTATAGGTTTTAAAAAAGTGTGAGGAAAAGCACTACGCCTCAAGGTCACTACGGTTATTAGTCTGACAGCTTTGCCATTAACACGCACGCACACATACAGGCAAGTTAAAGTGAGCTTGTTCAAAGTGTTCGTCATACCTTCCAAGATGTCTGAATGAAGAAACAAAAGCAGAAACAGAAGAGAATGTAAAAAGATGTAGAGAAAACAAAAAATATTGGTAACACTGTATTTTACATCAATTTATCCTTATGTCATGGAAATTCTCAGGTATTTCCCAGTTTTTTAAGACATTTTACAGAAAAAGGTGAAATTTGGTACAAATCATAAGAAAAATGGGGAAATTCAACCCTATTTGGTATATGTTGACACACTGTCAGCCTCTATGATGAACGGGTTGTAGTTTTACAAGCTTCTGTCTACCTTGCCTCTCATTGTTATTATTTATCTTTTATATTTTTTTTTTTCCCTCTCTCTCAATTTGTTGGTGGGTGGGTTGGAGAGGGGTTTGGAGTTCTGTGTTTGTGTTTTCATGTATATCTTGAAAAATACTGAAAATAAAATACTCTTAAAAAAAAAAGAAAAATGGGAAAATTCATAGTGAAGTATTCTAATATGCAAATATCAATACAAATTAAGTATTTTCTGTTTGTTAAAGAAATGTTAAGAATTTAATTTGTCAAGGATTTAATTAATTAATTATTAATTAAACAACTAGGAACCAAAATATAAGTGGGAGTTTTACACTTTTTTTCTTATAATTTGTACCAAAACCACCAGCCGTTTAAGTAAAATGTCCTAAAAATTAACCTTTAAATACCTGAACATTACTTTGAAAATCTCCAGGAAATTGGTCCACGATTAAAGGACATGTAAAATAAATCGTTACCAAAGATGTATACTGGAAACGTCCCCACAGAGATTTGACAAGCTTGTTTACTTTCACTAAAAAATGATTGATTATCTACATTATAATGATTGGATATTATCTGCAGTAATAGTTGATCAATGAGTTAGTAAGTCTCACCTATCTCCTCCTTACAACCCTCGATCTCCAGCTGCAGCGTGTCCTCCAGGTTCTCCTTCAGACACTGCTCTGCCTGGATGTGCTCCTTCAGAAACAGGATCTCCGCTTTCAGCTTCTCCTCCATGTGATCAGCCGCCGTCCGTACCGACACCATGTCCTCGCGAAGCAGCACCACCATGCCTTGTAGTTCCTGAGGAAGAATCAAGCTACATTACAAGGGGCATCTAATCTAATTGGGGGAATCATCATCATCATCATCATCATCATCATCTTCATCATCATAGAGCAAAGTTTGGTTGAATACAGCTCAACAAAAAGGAAGGAATTTCTGTTAAATGTCCAAATAAAAGCGTAGTCGGAAATATGTGATACTATATGCTGATGATACATTCCTCTATATCAGGGTTATTATAGGGAGGGAAGGAGGAAGGAAGGATGGAAGGGAGGAAGAAAGAAGGAAAGGAGGAAGGAAGGAAAGCTGGAAGGATGGATGGAATATGCCCTAGCTGAGGACGAGTGATTGAATGCACAACTGGACCCCCCACCCCAAGTCCTTCCCCTCCTGTCTTTGTTGTCCCTTCCTGTATGTTTGTATCTGTCCTTTTGCCCCCCCCCCTTTTTTTTGTTTGTTTGTTTATTTTACTTTTATTTCATTTTTCCTTTTTTTTCTCTATTTATTTCATATGGTTATTTTATTTAACTTGCATTGTTTTGGTATGATTTGATTCTGTATGATCTTGGCATTGTTTTTACTTTGATATTTACAGATTTATTTATCTTATTTATTTATGTTTTGAAATGTTGAAATGAATCCCTGGTGCCCTGACATTTGCTGTTGAAATGCATCCAAGGAAAACTCAATAAAAAGAATGTTGAAAGAAATTTTTTGACTGAGTTTTTCCTCACAATAAAAACACACTTTTAAGAACCGAGTGTATAATGTCTTGCTATACCTGCAGTATTTTGATGATAAATGCTCAGAGGGTTACACTGCACCGGTACATATAAATTTGTTATCTTACAGACACACACACACACACACACACACACACACACACACACGATTCAGTGTGAGGAGGTCTGGCTATAATACAGATCAGATTTAAATGTTACGTGTGCAGCTCGTTTAACCACCAACAAGTCTAAAATGTCACAGGATCATCAGTTACTCCGCCTCCACTAAAGCACAAGCCCACTCCTTTTTTTTCTTTTTCTTTTTTTTTTTCTCACATATACCGCAAAATTCAGAAAGAGGCAGTGAGTAAGAGTGTGGGAGGAGATGTGTGTGTTTAAAGAGGGAACCTGCTGAACAGAGAGGAGAGTACAGAGTCGTTAAAAAAAGGACTCTCACCTTGTCAGATACCTTCAAACCAGTAATGATGCCATTAATCACTGGAAATGAGCCGGTGGAGCCTCGAAGGTGTTATCACTGAAGCAATTAGTCTCTGATCGCTACTCTGCTGGGTTTATTTTTCTTTAATTTGGTGTCAGTTTCCACTTTCTTTATGTGGCATGCATGGTCACACCACTGCTCATACTGTGACAGCTTATAAATGGAGAGTAGCGCTTGATTAAGGTTCAGTAATATGAAGCTATATTATTCTTTAATAACTATAAAAGTGGACCAGTATTTATTGTCTATGATGATTTATGTCATTTATATAGTTGTATTTTTTCATCATTTTTGAGTCTGTCCATCTTTTGTGCAGATTATAATGATAAATTATTATTCTTGGCTTTTTACTTGAGGAGCTTTCATTGCACTTAGACTAACGTGATAAGTGATAAGTTATGTTAACAGTATGCTGCATGCTTCTTGTTATAGACATGGTTTTATATGATGTCACCTTTTTATTTAGTTATTTTTAGATATGTTTAATGTTTTTTTTAATCTTTAATTGTCCTTTTGTCAACTCTCTACTGTGTTTTTGGGTCTTTTGTCTTCACTTTATCGTAATTTTGTCTTGCTAAAGAGTCTTCTTCTTCTTCTTCTTCTTCTTCTTCTTCTTCTTCTTCTTCTTCTTCTTCTTCTTCTTCTTCTTCTTCTTCTTCTTCTTCTTCTTCTTCTTCTTCTTCTTCTTCTTCTTCAAATCTTTCAGGTAACCCTAAACTACACTTTCTTTACTCCAACACTACAAACTCCTCTCACCACTCCTTTTCTCCATCTCTGTCATGACCGAATATTCGGCTGATTTCGACAACAACTGAACTCTCATGAGATTTCAGAACGAGGCTTCTCCTTGAGGGAGACACGATCAAACAGACCTGCTCAAGCTTAATGTAAAGAAAAAACTTTTATTGGTCTGTGAGGTCATATCCATAATGCTTTCAGACACCAATTTCAAAAACTGTCGTCCCCATTAGTCACTTAGACACAAAATAATGGAACAATAGGATGAAATAGGTTGAAAAATACCCTCTATGGTCTGAATTCAAAGCTTTTTAAGACTTTTCAAAAAGTGTGGATATCCCGTTTGAGCTTCGATACTGATGCAAAGTTTGAAAGATGTGAGTTAGGTTTCACATACTTGCACAGTGTTGGGCATCTGGAAGTCTTCTTGTTGCTGCAGCTCTACATACAGCCTGTGTTTTCCCTGTAGGCTGTCGTTGTCTCTCTGTAGTCGGCTTAGTTCGTCTGCCACCTGCTCCCTCGACTGCACCAGTACCACCTTAAAAAAACCAAACAACAAACAGACCAAATAAAACATCTCAGTCCATCTCATCGTGTATCACCATGTTTTCCTTTCTTTTAGCAGCACGTCCCCACATGGTGAAGACTGACTCACTGGGCAACGTCTGTTTTTTGGAGCCACAGTCCATCTAATTCTCCCTGAATTTACACCAGTGTCAAGACTCATCATCCATCTTTAGATTAAAGCCACATGCAGCGAAAAAAAAAAGAAAGGCAGATCTCATTCCTCTGGCTGACAAGTTTGCCTGCAAAGACTTTAGAGGCACATTGATGCATGTGCCACGATTCAACTTGCAGTACATTCATTACTGAGGAATGTTTCTGTCTCACATCTTTCCTCTTGTTTTTCCTTTCGCAATTTTGGACATTCATCTTTATATACTAAGTGAAAAAATGTCCCATGTTGTGAAATATCTGTGGTAGTGAGGAACATTGACGTCACTACTGCATGGGCCAAAAAAGTAAACCCAAACAGGCATTATCCATAATTCAGTTTGGCTGCATTAAGCAGAGCCGATAACAGAGCCAGAGCCCGTTGTCAAACCAATATATTAATATGCTTATTTGAGAGAGCGAAGTCTTCTTGCCATCATTAGCAGGCTCCATAACATCAAACGCAACCGGCGATACAGCAGTGCTTAAAACAGAATATGTTGCTCACCATCTGCTCCTGTGTGTTCCTCTTGGCTTCACTGAAGGCCTGTTGTAGTGTGCTGAGCAGCGTTTCTGACTCCTGGACTCTCTGCACGAGGGCTGACACCTACAACACAGGAAAGAGAATATAAATGATGCATACTGTACTATATAATATACATAAAAGGCATATAAGACAATACACTTCTATGCCCACAAAGATCATAAACTCACAATGATTCATACAGCTGCACGGATGTTTATTGCTGACTAAAGTCTGTAAAGAGGCATTAAAGGACAATTACAACCTAACCGTGAAGCTGGAGAAACAGTTTATTACCACAAAGTAGAAATTAAAAGGCAGTAATCCACTTTAAGAACTACAACTACTACAATACTCTACAGCAGCAGTCTGAAGTTGAAAGGACGGCTGACCACACGAGGTTTCAAACAGCAAGTTCAGTAGGTGAGAGGCCAAAATGTCTCCGCACCACAGTGTTGACATGTGTCTAAAATGAGCCTGAGGTTTGTGAGCTGACAGAAGTTCTCACACATTTAAAAAAGGTCTGTGGTCAATGTGACAATTCCTGTAATGCAAACAAGCCCATTTTTCATGTTGTGACCTTTGAGTTATCATACGTTAATCAAATATGAGATTTTAAAGATATGACACATTTCCTTTACTACTACTTGGGGGGGATTTCTACACATCTGCTTTCACACTGTGTGGGCTTGATAAAAAAAATCCTCTAAAAACAATAAAAGAAATTTAAAATATTAACAATCATGGCCGATGACATCAGCTCCTTTCATCTCATTTAAAAGCAGTCTTTTCCTCAACATGACACACTGACAATTTGGTAATAAAGTAGATTCTATAAAAGCTTTTTTTCTCTCAGAAGAAACAACAGTAATAAACTCTGAAGAGGACACGCAGAGTTGTAAATGTAAATATATAACAGCGCAAATCTGCCAATTCTCACAATACTTTGACTTCTTAAGTGTTACTGAAAGTCTAGCAGTCATTTTATTTGCCATACATGACTTTTTTTTCTCCTACATTTGCAGATATAAACAGCACTGTAGTTCAGTAAATGACATAAAAGCAGCATTTTAAAAGACTTGTCATTCATTGAGGTTGCGTTCAATCGACAGAAAATAAATGTGCACTTATTTTAATAATCACAAACAAAGAAAAATGTCTTCTCTGGTTTAAGCTTCTTAAAAAGGACTGTTTGAAGTCTTATGAGTCTTTTTACAGTTGTCTGATATTTTACAGCTCAAACTATAAATCTATCAATAGAGGAAAATTGAAGTGCAGCTCTAGTGTGTTTACAATAACATTAATGCCACTAGGGCTGCAACTGATGACTATTGACTATTAACTGACTACATCAATTATTCATTTGATCTATAAAACATCAGAAATCAGTATCAAATCACTATCACTACAATATCCTAGAGCATGAGGTGGCATCATTAGATGTCTTGTTTTGTTCAATATACACTCCAAAACGTGCACATATCCAAAAAAGACCATGAAAATCAGCAAATTCACACATTTAAGAACCTGGATCCATCAATTTTTTGGCATTTTTGCTTTTAAACAATGACTTTAACTATTCACTGATTAGCAAATGAGTTGGTGGTTAATTGTCTTTTGCTCAGCTCATCATTAGCTCAGCTCTAAAAGTCACTACTGCCAAACTAGGAACAAAAACTAAAAGTGTCTGTGAGGCATGGCACTGCTTGCATTACATAACAGTAACAGTGTTGCTCTATAATCTTGTTAATAGTCACCAAATAATTCTACATCTTCTAAATGTTGTTTCTGGTCAACGCCGCGTGAAATGGAAGCAACACGATTATTATATGAACAGTCATGATTCTGCCCGTCATCGCACCCACAGGGCTGCCTGTTGAATAAAAGATGCAATGCTGCAGGCAACAGCTTTGTCAGACACTGTTTTGAAAAGATGATGATGATGATGACGATGATGATGGTGGTGCAGGCGGCTGTTGCCCTGGTAACCTGCTGTTGTTGGATGGAGTAGAGAGGACAGACGGGTCGTCCTCTCTACGAGCGATGTATAGAGGAGACAAAACTATGAATCGTGATGTGATTTTTTTCCCATTTTTTATGAAAGTGCTTGAATTGTGATGAATCCAAAAGGAGATCTGAGTCACTCCTGATGAATTACTACAAGTCTGGTGCTATTTGTTCAAGATTGAATCTATGTAACCATGTCTGGCACACATTGCTTTAGATAGAGAGATAGATTAGATCGATTGATAGATGAATAGATGAATAGATAGTCACTTTAATGTTCTCAATGGGAAATTCAGGTTCCAGCAGCTCAATATAAGCATGAAAGTAGTAGTTGTAGCAACAAACAGCAGACAATAAAAAGAAATATAATATATAAGGACACTAAAATCTGTTATTAAAACACATGACCTAATAAAGTACAACTTAAAAAATAAATACCATTATACTGGTTAAAGTTTAAAGAGACTTTAAAGAGAGCTTTAAGATATATAAGAAGGTTATAAGCTGTACTTTACTGTAACTGTAGAGCTGAAGTCCTTTCTCTGATTTTAGCTTCTCAAATGTGAAGAATTGCTGCTTTTCGTTGTCATAAATGATCATAAACTGTTTATCTTTATGTTTCAGACTCTTGGTCGGACAAAAGAAGCTATTTGAATGTGGCACCTTGAGCTCTGGGAAATGATGGCAGGACATTTTTTTTAAACTAACAATACAGTAAAGAAACCAGCATAGACAAGCAAGGTTGAAAACCAACAATCAAGGCTGTATTTTTGTTAATATTAATTTTTTCTGCTTCACAAACAAAGTGATATGATTGCTTTAGCAGGACTTTCTCACACATAGAAATGAGTTAATCTGTAGTGAAGGCAATTTACAGTTAACTACCGGCATGTAACGCTGCGCCATGTCAAAATAAAACATTTTCCGCCCAACTGGTTAATAAATTAACGTTATCTGAATGTTGGCCGGAGATTAATGTGTTTTTTTCCCGCCAGTGGAGACAGTTATAATCCAGAGAGGAGAAGTGTGTGCAGGCGAGTCGTGGAGGAAGGTTGCAGCTTTTTATCTGCTGTCACAATGAGGTCATGTTTCCACAATGCAGCAGTATTCTTCGAATCATTTGGGATTTTAAAGCAGCCCCCCCCCCCCCCCCGTTTTGCAAGTTTTTTTTATTTTTATTTCATTTCATCCATTACTGACCGCTAGCTCGCCAGACTAATGCATCGGCTGCACTGTTGTTTATCGCCCCCCCTTTCCCGGCTTCTCAGAGGACGCCGGGTATCAACTTGCAACACATGTCGCCCATCAACGCAGACGATTAGCAGAGAGTCGACGAGAGGAAAAGAGAGAGAGAGATAATTTTCTCATTAAATAATATTTGAAAATGCTGCAACCCTGACTCGAAAAAAAAAAAACAGACAATGTGTCAGGATGCTGAACTCCAATTTGGTTTTAGTCACACTAGACAAAAAAAACATGTCTGATATGATAGACAGAAATAGGCTTAGTGAACAAAGACTGAGCATTATCCCTCCTGTTGTTCTCGAGGCACATTTGACTGGGAGGACAACAGGCTTTAACTCAAAAATGAGGTATTATTTCATTTAAATGAGGCCTATTGACCATAATTTGGCTAAAAGGGTCTAACACAGAATTGGGTGATAATTTATACTTTATGCTTTAAATCCAGGTTAAAAACACTTCTCTTCTCCTGTGCTTATGATTGAGCTCTTTTAAAGCACTTTACATTTTAATCTTTCATTTGCACCCTATGTCCTTTTAATGATTTTAAAGCTAATCATTATTTTATGCTGCAATCTTATATTTAATGCTCTATTCTAGTATTTTATTTCTCTCTTTTATGTTTTAATGTTTCTCAAATTACATGTTTTTCTGTTTTATGTAAAGCACATTGAGTTACCATTGTGTATGAAATGCGCTATATAAATAAAACTGCCTTGCCTTGCCTTATGCTTTATAATATATATGGTTGACGATAAGACAATGGGAGAGTTATTTTGAAAAGAAAGTTTCATGACCTTATACTGTATGGTGGGAATCTCTTTGCAACACCAGTATTTAATTATCTCTTTGATTACATACGATCTCCTCTGTTGTAAGAGTTGTGGAGTTGAATAATGCCCTGAAAAGCATTTTTGCAGAACATTATATCACTATGAAGTTAACCTTTAAAACCTTTTGTATATAAAATGTCATCACTTCATCATCAGTTTATCCCATTAGACATTTCTGTGAAACTTTGTCACATGGATATAAATTCTTGAGTTATGGCCAAACAACATATTTAGCGATGTCACAGTGACTTTTAAACTTTGACCTTTTCTAAATCAGTTCACCCTCGAGTCCAAATGGACGTTTATGCCAGATGTGATGAAATTCCCTCCAGACATTCCCGAGATGTTGCCTTCACGAGAATGAGACACACATTGAGTCAGATGGACGGATGATCGCCGGCACTGAGCCGTAATAAAAAATGCAGATTGACTCAGTTCTCGTTCTGCCTTAACGCCTTCCTGCACAGCTTGACCCCGCGAGACGGAGAATAAACACATACTGTAGAAATCAACACCATTAATAAACCAGTTCACGCTGCCATGACCTCATTTCCCTTCTGCAATCATTCTTGCAACTTCACTTTCAGAATCACACACTGAGGCTGAAATTTCTACATGTACTCGTCCACATTTGCACATCAAACACTTCACATCTGAGGAGGAGGGGGGGCGAGGAGGGGGGGGGGGGGGGGGGGGGGGTGTTCAATATATTTTTTAAGTTATTAGTGCATTCACTGTGTCCATACCTTAGCAGCAGTTTCCTCATTGCCTGCTTTGACTGAATCTTCCAAACTCTGTTTCTCAGTCATCGTCCTCTCCAGCTGATCGTTGGCCTGACGAAGCATCACCTGCAGCTTCTTCACCTGGAAAAAGGAGCGGGACACAGAACGGTTAAATATTCCTCGAGTCCACACAATGCCACACATCTGTAAGTTTGATGTTAGCAAAAAATTCCTGCAGTAAAAAAAAAAAAAAAAAAACGTTACTGGAGTGACAGTAAAAACTAAGAACCTGGTCTCGTGTCTCAGCCTCTTGTCCTTGGATGGCCTGCAGCTGCTTCTCGTAGTTGGAGCACATATCGCAACGTCGGCCGAGCTTCCTGCCAGCATTCTTCACCTGGCGACAGACCAAGACATTTACAACACTTCTGTAACATTTTAAAGAGAGACGATTTAAAGACAAACATTTGGCATATTCATTAACAGCATTTTAACTTCAAAACCATTTATGAAACCTCTGGATTTGCTTTTTCGACAATTAAGTTTATCAATTAAATGTAGAGATCTTATCCTCTAGAACTGACATCCTGTTATTTTCTGTGAATTCTCAGCAAAATCTGGACCCATTTCCTGCCTGAAGGAAGTCACAATGAAGTCATCTCCATACCTCAAGGAACTGCTGAAGTCTGAACTTAAATCACAGTGCAGTAACATGACTCTGCAGCAGTTTCATCCACTTACTTTTCATAGTTTGGCTTAATAAGACAAACAAATCAGAGCAGTATGATCTATTGCAAAGCAGCATTGATGCATTGATTTGTTGAATAGCTGAATGAAGATCTAAAGTTATGCATCAGTGACTCTAACTACAAAATGAACATGCAGAATGACCACTGCATGTATAAATAATCTCAGATCACACCTATAAAACATGTTACAAATAGCACCACTCACACTTCAAAATGTACTGAGGCTCAAATTATTCTGTATGGTCAGCCTGATTAATCATTTGCTGTTCTATCTTTAAAAACTAAAGTCATTTTTTTGGCAAGAAATCCCTCGAAATAGTTGGAAAATATTGGTACATTCACCCGTAAGTGAGCTTTAAAAAAAAACAAAAAACTTAAACCCCCTACTAAGACCTTAAACCCCCTACTAAGACTGTTATGGTGGATGGTTATTATTTTGTTGTTTATCTGCAGTTTGCTTCCATTTCCTGTTTTAAATAAATAAATAAATAAAATAAATAAACTGTTGAAATTAAATGTTTAGGACCACATTTAAGTATTCCAGCTATTAAAACTTCTTGATAAGCAGATTTAAATACTCATCTCCCATTTCAGTTTCACACTTTATTCTCAGTACATGTTGATTTTCTGATGAATATATGTTCTGTATTTTGATATCAGCTTGTAAAAAAAGTGCTCACGAGATGCTGGCTGCTTCCTGAACCTCCCACAATACAAAAATGGATAGATATAGTAAATTATATTCATGTCATGTAAAGGATTACTTTCTCTCTCCATCTCAAGAAAACTGTGTTTATTAAGTTTTGGAATAAGTGGGTCAAATATGTAAAGCCCTTGCAACCAGATTATGTGGACGCGTCAAGAGAATGATCATGTAATGCTCCTGTATCCCTGCCCCTTTATTTTTATATAGATATGCATGTTTAACCTTTTTTTCCCCTATGTGTACACTTAATCTCTCCCAAACTGTTTATGAAGTTTATGAATCTTGGAAATCTGTCGACAGCAAAAGAGATGAAGAGATGATACTGCCTCCGTTTGTTATTTGCTTGTATTTCAATCTGCCGTCCAAAAAAATAAAAAAATATCTAAAATCTTTCTTAAAAATCTTGTCGGTGATGCACCTCTTGCTGCAGCAGGTTCCACTCGCTGTCACTGACGAGTCGGTAGCCTACAGGCGGTAAGTATGCGGTGTCGGGCGCGTGAGAGATGCTGGACAGCAGCGACGCCGTCTCCTCCTGCTCAGGTGTCATGGCTTTAATGGCCTTCTCCTGATCTTTAGTCAGCAGGAAGTGGCTCGCCGTCAGCTTTATAGAGCTGATGGACGAGGTCTCACCGAAACTACTGTCTGTGGCCCCACAGTCGGCCCCCACTAAGGGCCCAAAGTCCGATTCGTCCAAGTGGCTGGCTGACTTGGCTTTGTGGTTTTGGCCGCCGAGGCCCTGCTGAGTAGACAGCGAGGATCCAAGGCTGTCTGTCGACTGGACTCTCCGCAGGTTTTCCTTGTAGGGGTCCATGGGGCCCCCCGCAACCACATCAGTGTCTAAAGAGTGCATAGAGCCATGGGCGCTGTGGTTGGCATGCGGCTGAGAAAAAAGACAAAAGGCAAAAAAGTGTCCTGTGAAATATGTAAATAAAGAGTTTCTATAATGTCAGAAAAAAGAGAAAACTATAAGAAAATGTGTTTTTCATGAGTGCTGACAAAGAGATGGAGAAAAAGCACATTTTTTTAAAAGTAGGGCAGACACATCCTGATAAATCCACATGTAAGGACACGGGATCTTATTCAAACAAGACTAGCACTTTCTCAACAATGCCGACTAAAGAGAAAGGCAGCATTCATTTGTGCAATTTTACTTTGAAAGGAAAAAAGAAAGGAAGAAAGATAAGAAAAATATCAAGCTGCAAGTGTTTGGGGATATTAAGAGATTACAGAAGCCTCAACAAAAAAAGAGTAAAATACTAATAATATTAAAACTAACTAACTACAGTTCTTAACGGAGCAGCACAAACTTCGAGAAAGCTGACTGAGATTATCCGACAGCCAGATTATTGATTATGACACCCTCCAAACTAAACATCAAAAGTTTTAATGGATGTAACATGTTAAAAATCAGGCTTAATCCATGCAGTGTTTGTCTGGCATTACTTTTGTACATAACGTTACGATTACTTTATTATATTTCTTTTTTTTTTACTATTGTTTAATTGTTTTGTGCTTATTATTTACTGTTGTTTATTCTTCTATTTTTACCATCCACTTTGCTGCTGTAATACTGCACATTTCCCCATTGTGGGACTAATAAAGGAATAGGTTATCTTATCTGATCTTATCTTGACATCAATGCAACTCAAACACACAATTATGACATCCATTAGTAGAAAGTAATAATGTGGGTTAAGTCTTGGTGAAAATATACTTCATGAGCATCTTCCTGAATTATTCAGTAATGAGATAAAAAAATCATTCATCACATTTAATTTGGCTTAAAAAACCAAACTCAGCTTCCACTGAGAAAAAAAGTCATTCAGCTTTTTTACAATGAAGAAGAATTTGAATGAAGCTTTAAATATTTAAGGTGAAACAATAACTGGAGCTCATTTTATGACCGCTAGAAACACAAAACGGTGAAGGTGCCATGTTGCCTGTTTAAAGATCGTATTACTCAAAGGGGGGAATATGATAAGATGATAATAGCTTGCTCTGTTCTCTCTGAGGGACGCATCGGATTACAGTAGCGATGCTCATACCTCCTCGACGCTCAGCCCCAGGAATAAGTCCTCCAAAGGCTCCGTGTTGTCTCCTCCGTCCTCCTCGTGCAGCTCCTTCACTTGGCTCAGCCGCTCTTTTTCATCCTCCTCCTTGAAAGAGGGAAAAAGGTTTAATCATAAAGTCATAATTTGTCACATAAATTATCCCATTTATTAAATATACTCATAAGGATAAAACCAAAATTTGAAAAACCACAAAAACAAATGCAAATTAATCTCCCCCAGACGCATTAACTCATCAACATCTCGTCTTTCAGTCGATAATCTGATAAGCTTTTACAGTCGATGTCTGGCTGGTCCATTAATTGATCCCAGTTTAAGATTCTGTCTCTATCCAACTCTAACTGGGATGCTAGGAGCAAAGATTTACCCTTTAAACCAAGACTGCAACGAAGGATTACTTTCATTATTGACTCATCTTTCTGTCTATAAAATGTCATAAAAGTTAAATGTTTTATTTGATCAGTAGTCCAAGATCCAAAGATAATCAGCGAACTATCATCAATGACACAGAAATCCTTGTATTTAAGAAGCTGCAACTAGCGATTATTTTGCATTTGCAAAAAAGATTTAAACGATGCATCTATTATCAAAACAACCGCAGATTCATTTAATGTTGCTACTTTAAAACTCACAGAACAATGAGTCACACACAGAGTTCATTTCACATCAAATCTAGTTTACAAATTCAATTTCATGCTGCTACTAACGGGTCATTAAAGATGATTCAGAGAGACGGAAAGAGCTCCGATCGGATTTCGGCTCAAAATCGTGTGTGTGTGGGGATGTATCTGAGAAGTTGACGTTTTGAGTAAAGAACGAGAAGAAGTGATATTCTGCTACTAGAGTTTGTTGTGCGGTTTGTTGACGTAGCTTCGGGGACTGCAGGAAGTCTGCAGACGGGAAGCTAATCAGTAGAAAGAGAGGGGGGGGTGGCGGCCTTAAAGAGACAGGAGCTAAAAACGGCCTGTTTCAGACAGAGGCTGAACTGAGGCGGCTGCAATGTATTCAAGTGAAGCCCCGAGGATGAAAATGTCCATGATACGTCCTCTTTAAGAGTTCTAACCATTTCTAAGAAGATCAAATTTCTCAGCTGGAAAGATCTGCTAACCACAAACTGTGCAAAGCTGATCCTGTATCACTCGAAACATAGTGAGCTAAAGTGTTATAAGCAGTGTTGGCGGTAATGTGTTAGAGTACTTGGATTACTTTTTTGATGTAGCAAGTAATCCAATGCGTAAGGTCCACAATTTAAGTACTCAGTGGTTTATTTACATTTACAAAAAGGTAATCCATTATTTTTAACAGACTACTCCTGTAACTTTTGCCACAAGAAAAAAGAAAATCTGCCACAAATTTGCACCATTACTACTTTTCTGGCAGGCAGGCACTTGGCTACGTGCTCCGGTTGTATCACTGCTGCATGTGTACGGCAGCTCAGAAGGGACAGCATTCATTTTGTGGAAATATTCACATTATTTTGAATTTATGGGAGGAAATAAGAACAAGGACATTACAGTAACATGCAAGTTCGTGCCTGTTGCCCTGTTGCAGTGATCTTAGAAGGTAATGCTGTAATGTAATTAGTTATTTTTTAATGTAACGTTCCCCAACACTGGTTATAAGTGTGTTTCTCTTCTCTGTGTGTGTATACCTGGTCTTTCTTCTTCATCTCCTCCACCTGGCGGAGCTGCTCAGAGGACAGCACGCTCTCTATCCTCTGCATGTCCCTCATGAGGAGACGCTGAGACTCCAGGAACTGATCGTTGGCTCTCTGCCATGTGTGTTTGAGCTGATTGTGCTGCTGCCGCTCCAACTCCAGCTTGTGACAGACTACAACAACAAATAACAAGACAGAGAGAGAGAGAGAGGGATGAAAGAGTGAGAGAGGGGGAGAGAGAGAGAGGGAGAGGTGAAAGAGAGAGAGGTGAGAGATACAGACAGAGAGAGACAGAGAGAAAAAGAGAAAGATGAAAGAGTGAGAGCAAGAGAGAGAGCAAGTGTGAGAGGGAGAGGTGAGGGAGGGAGAGAGAGACAGGGGGAGAGAGATGAAAGAGAGAAAGAGAGAGTGAGACAGAGGGAGATGAAAGAGAGAAAGAGAAAGATGAAAGATGAAAGAGTGACAGAGATGAAACAGAGAGATGAAACAGAGAGAAAGAGAGAGTGAGACAGAGGGGGATGAAAGAGAGAGAGAAAAAGAGAAAGATGAAAGAGTGAGAGCGAGAGAGAGAGACAGAGAGAGAGAGCAAGTGTGAGAGGGAGAGAAAGAGAGGGAGATGTGAGGGAGGGAGAGAGAGAGAGAGACAGAGGGAGATGAAAGAGAGAAAAAAGAGAAGGATGAAAGAGTGAGAGAGAGAGACAGAGATGAAAGAGTGAGAGCGAGAGAGAGAGAGCAAGAGAGAAATAGAGAAAGATTAAAGAGTGAGAGAGAGAGATGAAACAGAGAGAGAGATAAAGAGAGAGAGAGATGAAAGAGTGGGAGAGAGACAGAGAGTGATAGAGAGAGAAACACAGAGCAAAGGGAGCAAAGGTTAACGTTATTGTATACTCACAGTCAGACAATGGGTCGACACTTCAAAGTGACATTGATGTTTGTTCTATTCACACTTTTAAACTCTTTTATCTCAAATAAAAAAGGAGCTCAGAGCTGAACAGCAGGACACGCATGTGAATGTGTGCACGTCTGTAACCTTATTTTTGGAAGCGTGACTTACTGACTTTAACTGTACAGGTGAGAAAAGATACAGTTTTCTGTTTTCCAGTGGTTTTGGGCGGAGCACACAGACCACATAGTAAGTCAGACAGAGAGTGTGAAGCTGTCATAAAGTGTCAGTCAACAGTCAAATGTTGAGAAGTAGAAACCACATCACTTGTAATTCGACTTTTTTGAGTTATTTTAAAAAGTACGATGCGGCAACACTCCTTCATTCAGCCGCCTCACCGTCTTTCATAACGTGCACATGAACTCGTAAAAAGCCATATCTGTATTTTAGAAAGCGTTATGATTAGATACCTTCATGAAGCTCTTTCCGTAGCTTCTCTGCGTCTTCCTGCAGGACAGACTTCTGAGTGTTCAACACGGCCACGTACATCTCCAGGTCGGTGCGACACGACTTCTCCGCCTCAAGAACATGATTGAGCTCCTTGACCTGAAAAAAAAAATAAAGAAGATAGTAAGAAACGTGCAACTTAATGTTTGTATAAAGAAGTTTGGTTGGTGTGGCAAAAATCTAAATCATGATTAATTGAACTTTTAAGCTTGATTACTATTAATGAACGATTATCTCCACCCTTGATGAACAATGATGTATTTTCACAGTTTCTTTTGTTTTGTATTTTACACTGCTGCCCTTCGTGTCGTCCTCCCGGGTTAAATTGACCCCATCTGTTTTGACTGTTCCTTCCTTCCTTCCTTCCTTCCTTCCTTCCTTCCTTCCCTCTCTCCTTCCTTTCTTCCTGCCTTCCCTCCTTTCCTCACTTCCTTCCCTCCCTCCCTCCCTCCTTTCCTTCCTCCCTCCCTTCTTCCTTTCATCACTTCCTTCCCTCCCTCCCTCCTTCCTTCCTCCCCCCTTTCCGTCCTTCCTTCCTCCTTCCTTTCCTCACTTCCTTCCTTCTTCCTCCCTTTCTCCCTTGACTCGAGGACAACAGGAGGGTAAAGGTGTGACGCTGTGGTTAATGTCTAGTTTACTTGATTAGAACTATGTAAAGATCATGGTTTAGATTAAAATGATCACTGGAGACAAATTTTCAAATTCCTTAAAGATATGCAACCTTTGCTGTCATGGCAACAGTGAACAGCACGATTAATTGACAGTTTCTAATTGTCAGTTTCGATTATTTTTCAATTAATTGTTAGAGACAGCAAAACAATTCAACTCAACACTAACAAATTCACTTCTGAAATGGAGCGTCATTTTTCTGGCCATACAACAAATATAAGGTTTTAGCTCTTTAGCTTAATAATAAGTCCTCGATCATATTCACCAGCTAGTAGCTAACTTTGCTCGTCTCTGTGGTGTCCAGCTCCGTATCAACCAAAACGCTGAGCTGAGAACTTAGGACATAAAAAACACTTTAGGTGCAATATAATTTAATTTCCTTTTTTCCTATGCTTCTACAGATATAAAACATATTTCTTATGAGTGTACACATCATCAGCAATACTAATACTTAATTAAATTAAGCCTTTCACAGGGTTTCTGCTGAGTTTTAAGACCATTTTATCACCCAGCACAACTAAATTTAATACAATCATAGCAATCTTAGTATAAAAGATATAAAGAAAAACAATTAGGAGAAATTAGACCTATAAATATCTATTCAGTACATGAATTTACTAATATAAATGTCAACCTTTTGTCAGCACTTCCCAGCTGTATGTGATAATTTCTAATACATAATTCAACATATTGCTACAAAGCCTGCAACAGAATACTGAATTAATTAAACATTATGTATAGTTTATGAATTTTACAGGTGAGAGGTCCAGATTAATGCCAGGGTTACGGTGATATCTCATAAAAATACATTTCTTAATAACATCAAAGGTCTTTTTTTTAAGGCAACAAAATTAAATAGTTTTTAGGACCTGCAGTCTCCCTACTTTCAGATCAATGAAGCAGAAAAAATAATTCTAATTAAAAAAAAAGGAGCCTATTGGTTTTACATAAGATCATGTGTCTTATGTAAAAAGGTACATTATGTTCTGAATGTTTCTCCATAATGACCCTATATCATAACAACAAGTAATTAAGTGCGGTTACATAATGTCCTGTGTGTCATGCATCGAGGTCGACCATACATGAAGGCAAAATGCAGAAGATACTCAACACTGAGCTGGAAAAAAAACCGAGCGCATATAAATTAGGTAAATAACATAAATAGCTCATGTATAAATAGCCCGTTAGAGCGATTTAATCAATGCTAAAGATGAGCAAACGACTGGAGGGGGGTTGAGGCTTAGTGTTCGATGGCTGTCTGCTATCAGCTCCAACCCTAAAGGGAAGATACATAAAAATCTAGAAAAAGTAGAAAGGCCGTCTACTTGTATTATTAAGGCTGGGTATCGTTTACAAAACTTACGATACCAGCACCAATCCAAGTACTCTTAAAGTGATACTGATACCAACTGAGTAGTTCATTTGATACCCATTACACATTTAGGTCTCTGTCTTTTATCCAGTGTAACCAGGCGGGGAGTTCTAGTCCTCTGAAATGAGGCCAACGCGGAAGTAACTTAGAACTGCATTCTATCAAAAAGCCACCAGGGGGCTACCGCTTTGGTGTCAAGAGGACTTCCATCACAATACAAGTCAATGGAGAATTCACCAACTTCTCACTTGATTTCTAACCTCAGTAAACGTTTTCAAATTGTGTTTGTGGTCTCAATCACTAGTTTAAAGCCTTCTTCAATGCAGTATGATGTTCATTTGGGACATTTTGGCCTCCCTGATTTTATATTTGACGATAAAGCAGGGTATGCATTAGGGCGTGGCTACGTCCTGATTGACAGGTTGATGGTTGCGAGGTTGAGCCCTCGCAACCATAGCAACCTCCCCGCTCCGCTGTTGGCTCCGCCTCATGGCCCCGCCTCATGCCCATATAAGTAGAATCCATGTTTTTATTTTTCCCGGCATGCACCTGAAATTTTCAAGATGGCGCTGCCTAGATTCGAAACTATTGGCTTCCGAGCAGCAGTCCACAAACCAATGGGTGACGTCACGTCCATTTCTTTTATACAGTCTATGGTTGTAACAGGCAAGTAGTGGAGTCACACAGTAGAGCGTTTAGGTGGCATCTCGGCTGCTGAACTGCTAAGCGCGCTAACTCAATTTCACCACGATTTCACCAACACAGACGGGTCGTAGCTGCTGTGGCAGTGAGCCAATCACATGTTGCATTAAATCGAAGAAAGCTGGCGTAGATTGGCTGTGAGCAAGTCCGTGCAAATGGTCATATTTTCTAGCTCTGGATGCAAAAAGGACTGATTGTAGGTATCATTTGATGGTAATTTCGGTCGATACCTTGAATGCATTGAGTGACAACACCCAGCCTTGTGTACTATAATGTAACATTTAAGAAATAGTGGTTGTCATGCCTGATCAATGTCCATCATCTTAACTAGGTGTGTTTTCCTCTCTCTGAATCATCGGCTCATTACTGACTAACCTTAGAGGCCTCCAGTTCCTTCACGCGGTCCTCAGCTGTTGTCAGTTTGGCTTTTAGGGCTGCGATCTCCTTCTCCATGGGCATCACCACTGAACGCAGCTTCTCCGCATCCTCCTGCGCCTTTAAAAAAAAAAAAAAAAAAAAAAAAAACAGTTTCAATTATAACTTTGCTTCAATTGAATGATAAACAAAATATGCACATGAAACATTTATTATTATATAAATTATATTTATTATATTATTTAATATTTAAGTATATAGTTTGTGCACCCGTTATAGATGCTTCATAGGAGAAAATATAACTAATACATTAATATAAAACACTTAAAAATGTCAACATATCTGCTCACATTATAGTGTGTTGTGAAAGATTACAAGTTTATATACGGCTTATTAATGTTAAATCAGGACAGAGATTTTGATTTGGTCTTTAGTTAAAAGCACCTCAATTCTTGCTTTAAATAACAACAACATGCTTTCATTCATAGTAGTAGTAGTAGTAGCAGCAGTAACCTTTATTTATACCCGAGAGATCTTTGAAGGTGACTCTTTACAAAGACATCGAGACAATTACACAGACAGAAAAGTAATCATCTTAAAATAAAGATAGATTAGAAAGACAGACCGAGGCTGAACTGAGGAGCTGCATAAAGAGCCAGCCTAAGATAAATTATTACATCATGAAAAATATCCAAAATAAAAGTATAGACCAAGAAATGTACATGATATTTCCCGAGTATTTTTATGGCTCAGTATCAGTTTGTCTAATTTAAATACGACAACAGATGACACAACGTTTCAGCTATCAGCAGCTTTAATCTTAAAAAACTACAAAGTGAATATTGGCAGTGAATAACCAAAAAGTTTAATATCGTTCAGTCCAGCTGGCTCGAGCATCTTGTTCTCTGGCGTTCAGCTCGGGTTTTTTTTTTTTCTCCATGAGGAAATTCTTGGGGAAACACTAGAAACTTGGGATTTCATATCAGCGTGAAATATCAACTTCTTTTCAGCTTCACTGCTAAAAGCTCTGCCACGCCGTAGAAAATTCATTATCTCTACTAGTGCGATACTGGAGAGCAGTTATAGCATCAAAACGTAACACACACACACACAACTACACACAACCACACACACACACACACACACACACACACACACACACACACACACACACACACACACACACACACACACACACACACACACACACACACACACACACACACACACACACACACACACACACACACACACACACACACATTCCCACGCAGAGATGTAAAAGAAAAGGAAGCCTACTTTTTTCATTTCGTCCTCCAGGTTCTCCTCCTCCTGGCCTTCGGTGAGGCGGCGTCTCAGCTCTCCCAGTTCCCTCTCCACTGCCTCGCGATACTGGTTCCACTGGGCTCGCTCCTGCTCCAGACGCTGGTGGAACTGGACCTCATACTCACAAACTGTGTCTGGAGGAGGTGAGAAAAAAGGAGCTAATAATGTATATGTAATAAATGAATTCAGGCTTTATTCACATCACAGTAGCTGTCTAGCTTCATTGCTCCTGAAATGTCAAATGGTGTAACCACATTTTTTCTAATGCAGTAGTAGTTGGATCTGAGCCTGTTTCCAGGGTAAAACTCAGGGGAACATCCTTCGTCCTTCACGCCTGACGATGTAACATCACCTACAGTACACCTTGACCTGCTCCCATTTACGTCCTCTTCTACACTCAATGTCAAAGCTCTCCTCCTTTTACTCCTGTCACAGTTCAGCTCCGCATGAATATGACTACCAAGTACTGACACTGCTAAAATGTAGGTTCTCTTCTTCTTTTTACTCCTTTTTTGTGAATGAATCTGCCAACAAATGAGGAGTAGAACAGATGTGTGGTGTTGATTACACTAATGATGCTAAAATCCAGTTAACCTTTGTGTCGTCCTCCCGGGTCAAATTGACCCCGTCTGTTTTGACTGTTCTTTGTTTCCTCCCTCCCTTCCTTCCTTCCTTCTGTCCTTCTTCCCTCCCTCCTTCTTTCCTTCCCTCCTTCCTTCCTCCCTTCCTCCTTCTCTTTTTCTTTCCTCCCCTACCTTTCTCCCTTCCTTCTTTCCTTTGTCCTTCTTCCCTCCTTTCCTCCCTCCCTCCTTCCTTTGTTCCTCCATCCATCCACCCATCCTTCTTTCCTTCCCTTCTTTCCTCCCCTCCTCTTTTCCTTTCTCCCCCTCCCTCCCTCCATCCTTCTTTCCTTCCTTCCTTCCTTCTTCCTCCCTTCCTTCCTTCTATCTCCCTCCTTTCCTTCCTTCCTTCCTCCCTCCCTGCTTCCTTCCTCCCTCCCTCCCTCCTTCCTTCCTTCCTCCATCCTTCTTTCCTTCCTTCCTTCCCTCCTCTTTTCCTTTCTCCCCCTCCCTCCCTCTTTCTTTCCTTCCTTCCTTCCTTCTTCCTCCCTTCCTCCCTCCTTTCATTCCTTCTTCCTCCCTTCCTTCCTTCTACCTCCCTCCTTTCCTTCCTTCCTGCCTTCCATCCTTCCTCCCTTGACTCGAGGACAACAGGAGGGTTAAAACAAGTTTAGTATGCAGATGTCTATGTAAAGCTTTTGGTTTCCTGCCCCTTAAATTTTAGTTTATGTAGATAGATATGTTGAATCCCCTTCTTTTCTTTTATCTTTTAAATATGTATTTTGTTAATTAATCTTTTCTAACCTCTCCTGGACTTACCCATCACTCCTTTTATTGCTCTTATGCACACACTTAATCTCCTCCAAACTGTATAAAGTTCATAAATCATAGCAGAAGAGACGACTACTACCAGTTTGATGAATGTATGTATTAAAATCTTTAGTCCAAAAATAAAGAAAACAAGCTTGGTGAATCACAGAAAAGAGAAAGAGAGGTTTTAGGATAATAATAAATACTCCAGCAATATATTTATAATGTCTCCTTTTGACGTTTATTTCTCTCTACAATCAGCTGCTACTTCTCTTCTCTCTTCACACCGTGTGAAATAGCTATCACAAGTTTTCTCTCTCTTCTCCTTCCTCCTGTCTCAGTCTCTGCCTTCCTCGCTCACCCAAATGAAATACAGACCGGCTTCTCCTGTCTACTTTAATTTAGATAGATCGATAGATAGATAGATTTTTTTAAAAAGGCAACATAGCACTTTTTCCTTTTAAATTTCACAGCAGTAAAACACAGCTTGCAACCAAACAGTCAGCTCTTTGTAACATTTATATGTAAATTATCAAATTAACTGAGAATCGCTTCATTAATAATCAGAGAATCTGACTATAATTATATAATATATACCAGAAAACTGACTTTATCCTATATTTGGGATACTTTTTTGTTCACTGCATATGTAAATTAACTGTTGATCACTTTATTAATAATCTGAGAACTCATAAGAATCTGGATAAAATAACTTATTTATACCAGAAAACAGACTTTTACTGTATATTTGGGAAAGTTTTAAGTATGCTCTTTATTTAATAACAGCATAAGATGAGAAATGTTTTTTTTTTACTGCACTTCACATTCAAAAGGCAGCTGTTTCTACCTTTCATGATGGCCTGCAGCGAAGCCACCTCCTCCTGCCACTGGCTGCGGACCTGATCGATGGCTTCCTGCTTGGTGTTTTCCGACACGGTGGCCACGGCTTTGATGGTCTCTATCTCGGCCCGGGCCTGAGACAGCTGGGCCTGGATGGAGCTCAGCTCGGTCTGGGCGCCCTCCAGCGCTGCCGTCTGCCTCTTTAGCTCCTCTGGAGAAGGAAAACGACGGAAAAGAAGGCGGAGGAGGAGGAGGAGGAGGAGGAAAATGGAGAATGGAGCCAAAAGAACATAGCATAGTGAGGGACAGATAAAAATCAAGAGCCTACATTTCCATATGAATTATGACTATTTCAGATATAACATTATGACCTTATTCACCACTATCTTTGCTATCCTGCCTGTCAATGATTTATCCAGCAACGTGAGCTACAGTATGTAAAAACACAGGTGAGCTTACGTACCTTCCTTGGACAGGTAGAGCTCTTTAAACTTGGCTCTCTTCTGGTTGAACTCGGCCTCCAGCTGCTGCTTGAGTTTGATGAACTCGGCCCGCTCCTGCTCCAGAGCCGCCACTCGCTGCTGGAGCACCTCTGGAATAATGAATGAATGAATAATTTAATTATAAAAATGACAATGAATCAACTGTTGATTACATCTCATTAAAAACAGAGCTGTCAAATGAACAAGAAGTGAGATAATGACACTAAATGATTAAAAATGTTGGAGAATTGAGTTTTAATTGAAATACAAATTCAGTCGGGAGGAGACTAATTTGGTAGTAATTGGTTAAAATAGCATAAAAAGGAGAAATGTGTTTCTGTCAGTCTCATATCATATATTGATACTCAGATTATACAAGATTAAATATTATCCTGGATTTTATTCATCATAATACTGTGATATAGCTTCAATTGAGTCTTTTTCCTGTTCTTAAAAGGCTCTATCACAGTTTCATACTTTATTTCTGAAGCATAAATCTATTTTTCATGCACTATTTTTTGAGCTATTACTATGAAATCTCACTTCTTATGTGCACTGTATCGTGTATAATCTGAATGACAAATAAAATCTATCTTATCTTAAATACTTCATTATCAGTTATTGATAAAAAAGAACTTTAATTAGGGTTAATCTACTCCCACAGTGGGGAACTGTGCACATTTTCTATCGTTATCTCTTAATTAACTATTTTAAATTGTATTTAAATGTATTTTAATGTTGTCTTGATGTCTCTAATGTTTTATTGTGAAGCCATTTGTCTTCTCTTATTGTCTGAATGTGATATACAAATAAACTCGCCTTGCTTTTAAACGTGTGAGTCACTACTCCTTTATTTGTTCCTCTCATTCTTATAAAAGCTAAAATAAACTAATATATAAATCACACTTAATCTCTCAATCTAATCTAATCAAACATCTAGCTAGTTTACACAACACAGTGGACATCATTAGTCATGAACAAAAGCAGCATCAAGTGATTTATTAGTCATCCCAAACTAAACACTTCACATTCAGACAGAAATAAAATCACTTGGAATAAAGCAGGATATATTTATTTGTATTAATTCCTCTATAAATCTAAAGCTTAAGCTGATGAATACAGTTTTTTTCCTTACATCTAATCTGTGTCTTTTTATTATTCAACCCCGAGGTGAAAGAGAGTGGATGATATTCTCAAACGCAGGCACATGAATGGAAATATTTAGTGGCACAAAAAGCAGCAGGGCGAAGGTTCAATCCACCACGATCATGTGACGGCTGAACAAACTCCTAAAGCAGAAATTCCAGCAGCAACACATATAACACATAAAACTGAGGTCGAGAAGCTCTTAAAAGTAACTCAGAACGCTGGTGCATTCATGGTTTTTCAAAATAAAAGCCGCTAAAAATTCATTTGTCACACTTTTTGCCCTCATATAGATCACATGCAGCAATTAACCCACTTAAAGTTTAATTTCCATTTCACCACGGATGTAAATATGGACAGAAGCTCAGTCAGTATCGCACCATTTTCCACACTGAAGTGTACTGAACTTGAACGCACCACGTGGACGCAGACTGGATGACAGATATATAATTAAAAGAAGAGGCTTCAGAGATAAATTAGGGATGTTATAAGTGCAGTTAAGAAAACAGGCTCATCTTAAATCACACCTTTAATCGTCATAGTTACTTATATTAAACTATATTATAATAATAATATTCCCAATATTGATAAAAGTGGCCAAAAATCGATCATTTTTATATACTAGTAAGAGCTGTTCCAAATTTTACTCAGAGGTCGGAGTTTCCCCAATTAGGATATTTCAACAATGAAGTGTACTGAACTTGAACGCACCACGTGGACGCAGACTGGATGACAGGAATACATCTGTCTGCCTACAACACCCACATGTTTGTTTGAATCCGAGAGCTAATGATTCAAGATTCAAAAAACTTTATTGTCCATCACATCCTGACAGGACTCAAAACTAACTGTCGGATTCAAACAAACATGTCGGTGGTGTGGTACTTCTTCAGAGTAAATGAGACCGATAAAACACAAGCCATCTGCAATCTATGCAACGGGAGCATCTGCAAAAAGTTTCAACATGACGTCATTGATCGGATCGGCGAATTAAGACATTACAGCCGATCTCACTAATTGCATAAAATGCTAAATATCGGCCGATCCGATATAGCCGATCAGATCGGCGTAAAGCCTAATGTCAAAAAAAGGGCCAAATACCAATATTTGATAAATATATATTGGTGCATCCCTAGTTTATTATGCACAAATCAAAAAATAATAATCCACCCATTTTCCAAACTGCTTATCGCACATAAGTTCACAGGGGTCACCAGTTCATCACAGGGCCAACATATAGTAGACAGACAGACCATTCACACTCACATTCACACTTATGGACAACTCAGATTGACCAATTAACCAAAGCTGCATGTTTCTGGTCTGTGGGAGGAAGCTGGAGAACCCCGAGAAAACCCACAAAGGCCTGAAGAGAACATGCAAACTCCTCACAGACGGGCTGCAGCCGGCTAGCGGGTCAATTTAAAAATAAGAAGAAGAAGAAGAAGAAGAAGAAGAAGAATGATTAAAGAATCTATAGAGCAGTTTTCATACAAGGGATGTAGCTGAAATTGTCAGATTTGGAGAGTCAGAAAAAAACAAAAAGAAGAAGAAGAAGAAGAAGGAGAAGAAGAAGAAGAAGAGTGATTAAAGAATCTATAGAGCAGTTTTCATACAAGGGATGTCGCTCAAATTGTCAGATTTGGAGAGGCAGAAAACCTGATTAGCTTAATTTTAGAAGCCTCCACCTTAAAAAAATGTAAAAATTTCACCATGTAACATAAAATAAAATGACAGCAAACTAAACAATATAGGAAAGAGCTACAACTTCTTGAGTGAGCTGCTGAGTAATAACACTATGGAATAAAGCTCCTCCTAAAAGGTCAAACTGGAAGATTATAAATGAATGTTCTCCAACGGCTGACACAAACAGAGAGTGATCGGTGCTTCGGGTGCTTAATAACAGCAAGAATTAGTCAATTAGTTAACGGACAGATGATCCATTGCCAACTCTTATGATAATTTGACACTCAATTTATCATTTTAGTCATTTTTTAAAAGAACAAAATACCCCAAATTCCAGCTTTTAAAATGTGAATATTTTAAGTCCTCTGTGACAGAAAACTGAATATCTTCCAGAGGGACTGCCGGTCAGGATAAAAACCAAATGATTTTAAGTTGTATCTTGGATTTGTCACCATTCCCTGACATTTTATAGACCAAAAAAAACTAACCGATTAATGGCGATTAGTCATGGAAAACCCCACTGATAAATCAAGTTATTTTGGGGGGTTTGTCATGTTTCCATAGTAGTGATATTACAGGGTGGAAATAGGATTCATGAAAGAGGTTTTCCTCGCTGTAATCGTTCCTCCTCTTCATACTGACTGACATACTGACATTTGAATTTCCTTTAAATGTGTTTCAATGTTAAGTGATGGAGGCCAGAATCCACAGTGAGTCCACACAGTCATTTAAAAAGTAGATGTGAAGCTTATATGAGGCTTCAGCAGTCTGAGTTAGTCACATTTACAGTCTTTTTAGCATCAAATTCCCTTTTTGTGCTTCCCTGTAAAGTATAGTAACACAAAGAGGGACTTTGACACTAAAAACACTGCAACATTGACAAATATCGACTTGATTTAAAGCTTCATATTTGCTTCAAATCAACTTTTTAATGTATCATTGCACAGAAGGAGGACTGTAGATTTTGGCCTCCATCACTTACAATGTAAATGCATTATGAAAGTATCTTTTAATGGTCAGTATGAACAGGAGGAATGATTACAGCAAGAAAAACAAGCACTTAATTTAAGATATTTGTAACTATAGACTGTAACAATGGATAGTAGTCATGCATGATTGACCCCCAAATTTCCACATCAGCTAATAACAAACACATTTTGAGTGAAACTGGAGCAGAAACATGATTAAACTGAACTTATTATCAGACTATCTCTGTCTGCAGTGACCCCAGACTGGTCCACGAATCCATGTTTGACAAGCAGAGAGAGATAGAGAGAGAAAGCTCCTGCAGGATGAATCAACCTCCTGTATTTATGGGTCCAGTGTGGCAGATAAGACCCATATGATCCTTCACATTCACTTCAAATCAACTTTTTAATGTGTTATTGCACAGAAGGAGGACTGTAGATTCTGTCATCCATCACTTACAATGTAAATGCATTATGAAGGTATATTTTAAATGGCCAGTATGAACAGGAGGAACACTTAATTTAAGATATTTGTAGTTATAGACTATAACAATGGATAGTAGTCATGCATGATTGACCCCCAAAACTTCCACATATGCTAATAACAAACACATTTTGAGTGCAAACTGGAGCAGAAACATGATTAAACTGAACTTATTATCAGACTATATCTGTCTGTAGTGACCCCAGACTGGTCCACGAACCCATGTTTGACAAGCAGAGAGAGAGAGAGAGAGAGAGAGAGAGAGATACTGTTAAGATGGATAATAGTCATGCATGATTGACCCCCAAAACACCAACACAGACTTCTTATTATCTAGTAGCTGTCAGACTCTCTCTGCAGTGACCCCAAGCTGGTCCACGAACCTATGTTTGACAAGCAGAGAGAGCGAGAGAGAGCGAAAGAGAGAGAGAGAGAGAAACATCCTGCAGGATGAATCAACCTCCTGTATTTATGGGTCCAGCCCCCCTCCACTCCCCCCTGAGTGTGTAGGCCAAACACAGCACATTGTAATGGGGCTGATAAGACCCATATGATCCAGGTTAAACACTAACTGGGCCAGGCTCACACACAGAGAGGCCAGTGCCGACCTTTAGATATAATTTATTCTGTAGTAGCAGCAATAACACGCTCATATGCATTAATACACAGCTTAAATAACCTCCTAGTTATTAGTTAGAGTCGGTATTAGTGAAGGCAGCCGCTGCACAGTGATATAAAACGCACAGTATGAGGCAGTGACACGTCGCCCTGATGATGCTAACAGGCTAATGTTGTGAAGGATGCAGAGGCCGCCCCTACGAAACACACATAAAAACAACACACCACCACCTCTACAAAAACAGTGAAGACATTTACCGTCATGTTGGGACGACGGAGAGGATCCCGAGGCCTGCTCGGCCATGGTTTCCCGAAAGGGGGGGTCCAGACAATCACCAGAGCAGTAAGGGGATAAGAGCTAGCAGTGCCCAAGAAGAAGAAAACAAGCTAACATCACAACTATGGTTAAGCTAGAGAAGGGGACGGGGGAGGGTGACTTCCGGCGGGACCTTCAAAATAAGATCCATAAGCTTTATAAGTGGTGGAAGATCCTTTAATGCAGTAAAAGTACCAAAACTGCAATGTATAAATACTCTGTTATAAGTATAAATCTTGCAGGAAAAGTACTACCACTACTATTACTACTATTATCACTATTAATACTTCTACTACTACTACTACTACTGCTACTACTACTGCTGCTACATGGAAAATACCCTGGTGGAAGAAGTATTCAAATCATTTAGTAAAAGTAGTTGCAGTATTACAGTAAAAGTACATAAGTATTATGAGCTTTATGTAGTTAAAGTATTACAGTAAAAATACATAAGTATGTTGAGTGTTGTAGTTAAAGTATTACAGTAAAAGTACTGCAGTATTATGAGTGATGTAGTTAAAGTATTACAGTGAAAGTAGTGGTTTGGTCCCTCTGACTGATATATTATTAAATATGCATCAGTGTTAGAGCAGCATGTTACTGTTGTAGCCGCTGGAGGTGGAGCTAGTTTATACTACTTTATATACAGTTAGCTAGTTTACACTACTTTATATACAGTTAGCTAGTTTACACTACTTTATATACAGTTAGCTAGTTTATACTACTTTATATACAGTTAACTAGTTTACACTACTTTATATACAGTTAGCTAGTTTATACTACTTTATATACAGTTAACTAGTTTACACTACTTTATATACAGTTAGCTAGTTTATACTACTTTATATACAGTTAGCTAGTTTACACTACTTTATATACAGTTAGCTAGTTTATACTACTTTATATACAGTTAGCTAGTTTATACTACTTTATATACAGTTAGCTAGTTTACACTACTTTATATACAGTTAGCTAGTTTAGTCCAGTGGTTCCCAACCTAGGGGTGGGGCCCCTCCAAAGGGTCAGCAGATAAATGTGAGGGGTGGTGAGATGATTAATGGGAGTGGAAAGAAGAAACTTTTTTTCTAATTTTTATTTTTGCTGAAATATTGGATCATTTGAACATTTATTGAAATGAAACCACGTGAGAAGTTTAGAGGGAAAATCACTATTTGGTGGAGCTGTAAATCTGAAATGTTACCTCAATATTACCCTGTGAAATGTAGTGAAGAGGAAGTATAGAGTAACATAAAATGGAAATACAAAGATTATTACTGTGAACAGCTTATAAACACACATGCTAATATTTTACAGACCAACCACCTATTTCCTGTTTATTGTGCACTAAATTTAACAAGCTTGAATGTGCCACAAATAATTTACATTGATTTTTTTTCTCCAGAGGAATAGAAAGTATCAAGTTCTTCATTCAAATTAAACTTCCCTCTTTTTTTGACATTTGCCAGCCAGTTACTGTCACCATGATTTACATATTTATAAATATGAGGCATTTACTGTAGAGCTTCTCAAAGATTTTCACATTGGGACCCCTAAACTGACACAAATTAAACCCCCTATCTGATGATATTTTGATGTTGATGTTTGTTGAAGTGTATGAAACCCATGACCAACATAGTCATATATTAAGTTATTGTGTTACTTATGGATCGAAACATAGTGAAAATAAATGATTTCCTTTTTTGTTTGGGAGTCGTTGAGGGGTCAAGTTAAAGTATTACAGTAAACCACTGAGATTTATTCTATAAAAACTGAACAATTAAAAATCACTTCTTTAAAATCTCTCTATGACAGAGTGTGGTGGTGTTTGCTGTATTCTTCACCTGCCTGTTTACTTTTGGAGGTGGGAACACGCTCAGGTGTTCCCATGTTGTTTTAGTCCGGGTTGCAGCACAGCTCTCTCTCTCTCTGTCTCTCTCTCTCTCTCTCTCTCTCGCTATCTCTCTCTCTCTCTTTCTCTCTCTCTCTCTCTCTGTCTGTCTGTCTCTCTCTTTCTCTGTCTCTCTCTGTCTGTCTCTCTCTCTCTCTCTCTCTCTCTCTCTCTCTCTCTCTATCTCTGTGTGTCTCTGTCTCTCCCGCCCTTTCTCTCCCTCTTTCTCTCTGTCGCTCTGTCTGTCTCTCTCTGTCTGTCTGTCTGTCTGTCTGTCTGTCTGTCTGTCTGTCTGTCTGTCTGTCTGTCTGTCTGTCTGTCTCTCTCTCTCTCTCTCTCTCTCTGTCTGTCTGTCTGTCTGTCTGTCTCTCTCTCTATCTCTCTGACTCGGACACCCTCTACTTTCTTGGTTTGGTTCATGCTGTTAAAGTTCATCCTTATGTTTCATTTTGCACCCTACAACACCCACACACACACACACACACACACACACACCCTGCACTCATGCATCATCACACACAACTGACACCTGTGATTCACACAGTCTCTGTTATGACTATTTGTAGTCTAATTTGGTTAATTTGTATTAATAAACTCATCTTCTGTTAAAACTAAAGGATGATGTGTGTCCTATTGTATTATAACCAGAGAGATAGATCATAACAGTGGTTAAAAAAAATACAAAACAATGTAATGTGCAAACATAAGAGGAACTGAAACTAAACAACGATAACCAGAATTGAAATATAGCTTTGACAACATCAGTCACAAAACATGAACTATATTCCTTTATTGCACAACATCTTCACCTTCCTCCAAAACACCATCACAAAATCTCACCCAGATGTTTACACTAGGTATGTCTCTTTCACTCTCCTAGACACACAAAGAAGCACACGCCCTCTTTCTGAGGTCACTGGAGCATGGCAGAGGGTGGGGATAGTACAGTCTCAGCCTCCCTACTTCTTTATTGTACTATACTAAAATTCGAAACTGTCATGCAAATACAGGACATGGTGATTCCTGTCACATCTCGCCATCCGCTCTCATCATCTGTTTACTGAGCAGTGAAGCCGTGAGCTGTTCTCTCGGAAAAGGTGAGGCCTGATTTTGCAGTATTTTGGAAGAATTAAAAAAAATGTGCTTAGAAGAATCCTAAACAAGCAGATCGATGGATTGGATTGATTTATTATAAATATCATTAATTTAATAGAAATGAATAGAAATAAAGACTGAAACAACAACTTCAAATATGGATATACATGAATTCAAGCCACTTTTATTATCACTTCCTTTTGAATCAGCAGCAGTTCAAAGTTTTCTCATCCCTCTGTCTTTCTGTTGGAAGTCAGCAGGAAGCTGTTGCATTGAGAGGATATGGGCTCTGCAGATAAACTGTGAAAAAAAAAGAGTGTTTATATCATTGTGTTCACAGAGATATGGGAGTGTCAACACGTCTTTGTCGCTGGCATGAACAATTAGTACAATAGCTGCCTTCCCCTTTCAAGTCTTGTGTCAAGTTAACAGGCCCAGATGCATTAACTGAGTATCTGTAAAAGTCTCAGCTCATGTCTCTTTTTTAAAATTGCAACAGAAACTAGACTTCTTTATGAGAAAAAAAAAGTCCCTGTGTATTGTCAGGAGGATTGTTTGATTCGCAGAATGCTAGTCTGTATACCAAAATAACCTTAAGACTTAGTCAACTCTCAAAAAGAGGAAGTGGTGAATGGTCTTCTTTCCGATCCACAGCGCTAGTATACTAAAAAGCAGTGGCTCAGATGTTTTATTGGTGTGCGTTAGAAGTTTTAAAAGCCCTAATGTGATTTTTTTCTTTTCTATTCAATCGCCTGTGGTGTCGAGCAGAATGGTCATGATGAGTTTTTTGCGTCAGTATCTCTGGTTATGGGTGATACTCGGGATCATTTTCGTGAGTGTGATGATCAGCCTCATCTTCGTCCTCATCAACAAGTGGATAAACGAACAAGGTAGGTTGAAGCTCAAAACATCTGTCGGTGGCATCATGGTTTGATTCTTTTTGCTGCAATCACACATACTGCTTTATGTCAATAGAAACAAACATTATGTAATGAATGTCTAATGATTGCATTGCTTGACTGAGTGCTGACTTGCTTTGACACTTGTACAAACTGTGATTAACATCTCACAGCCAGTCAGCCACTTCACTGACACAGCATGATGTAGTGAAAATTAAACATGCTAAAAACTGGAAGTCATTTATTGAGTGGAACTGTGCACTGTGTTAAATTAATTAGTTACCATTTGATGTGCTTTATGATAACCCTAACCCTAACCTTATAGCTACTTTCCATTGGCAATCACTTCAGTAGGTCAATATTGTAACATATAACAGCACAATAACTACAGTAACAATACAAAGCAAAAAAAAAGCACATCACATACAATGTAGAGTCTGTGGTTACAGACAATGCACTGACTCAGTGGTTACCGTGCCAGGAAGCTATTAGCAGACATTTTAATTTGGTTTTAAATGTGCTGATGATGGACCTGCAGCTCCTTATAACATAAATATGATGTTAAAAAATAGGTCTTAGGGAGCTGAATTGGTACAGTAGTCTGAAAAACCTGGCTATACAGTCCTGCACCTCAGTACAGTTTTTGATGTGCATTCATAGTTTTCCATAACTGTATCCAGGAGAAAAAGTGCTTCAGCGAGGTATTTAACACAGTCTTTGGCAGCTTTTTGATCCAATTTAGAAGTGATTAGATCAGATATGACAGATAGATAACCCTAACCCTAACGCAGAACAAGTCAGAAAGTGTTACGTGTATTATTTCACATGCAGATCACAGGATGTACAGTGAGGTGTTAATGACAAGCAACAAAAGACAACAAAACCTATCTATTGTGCAATAGAAATAATATATAACCACAAAAAATGCAATATTGAGACACTCATTTTCTTAACTGCTTATCCTCTAGAGGGGCACTGGAGCCAATCCCAGCTGACTTTGGGTGTGAAGCTGTAATATTAAAGACAATAGGCGCTAAAAACTAACAATTTACATAAGCAGAAGTATTAAGGTTAACTAAGGTTAAGGTTTATTATATTTACTGACCTCACAATTGCTATAAAAACTGAAGACTAGGCAGAAATTCATCCTGACACTATGCTTATTAATTGAGTACTTGTGCATGTGTCATGAAATTATTGACTTCCTGTAAAACAACTAGAGAAAGTTGAAGAATGCTAAGTTGTTGGGGAGGCATTTATTCTTATTCAGATCACGGGTGCGACTATAAAAGGTGTTGTGTAGATTGTAAAAAAAAAGAAACCTTTGAGGCAATTTTGTTGAATTATATAAATATATTTGACCCTGTTATTTTGTATTTTGGATCATCCAAAGATGTTTTTCATCTTTTGGTAAAAAAGAAAAGTGAAAACAATGAAAACCCATGTGGCATTAGATTGAAGTCATAACTTTTCAGAAGTAAAGTGACATTGTTTTATTTCAAGTTGCGCTTTCCTCCATCGCAACTGTCACATGTTGCAAAGTGTGCACAGACGTTTTTTCAGTCATTTGAAGATGTGACTTGTGAGAAAAGTGCATCTTAAGTTTAACTTAACTTGCTTGTCCTCATATGACCTGCAAAATAGCTGTTCTCATATTTTGTGGTCAGCTTGTGCCATTTAATTATATGCTGACATAAGCACTACTACTGCTATCTACTTCGCTGTTTCCTGTTTTTCAAATAGTGTCTTAGTCATATTGTATCAGCATTATTAGAAGTTATTAAAATATATGTATGCTGTTACTAACTAGTAGGTTTACTGGTACTCTTATTGCTATGACTACAACTATATATATGCTGTTTAACTGGGAGATACCACTGTCCAGCAGCATACAGGTGGGGTGTTACCATTGATTTAGTATCATATGTTGATTCTTACTGGTATGCCCCTTTGTCTAGCCGTAGTGTCGCTCCTCTGCGGCCGACACAGGACACGATGCTCACTCCTTTTCCAGTGCCACACAAAACTCCCCAGTGGCTTACAACAATTCATACTGGTGTATGCTGCTGCTGCTTAATCCTCCTGTTGTCCTCGAGTCAAGGAAGGAAGGGAGGAAGGATGGAAGGGAAGAAGGAAGGAAGGATGGAAGGGAGGTAGAAGGGAGGAAGGATGGAAGAGAGGAAGGAAGGAAAGGAAGGTAGGTAGGAAGGAAAGGAAGGAAGGAAAGGAAGGAAGGAAAGGAAGGAAGGTAGGAAGGAAAGGAAGGAAGGGAGGAAGAAGGGAGGAAGGATGGAAGTGAGGAAGGAAAGGAACGAAGAGAGGAAGAAGGAAGGATTTTATTATTTACCATATTGTCAATAAATCTCATGCAATCTTATTCACAAGTATTTTGTGTGCTTGATGCAGGCTATCTTACTCCTCTGTGCCCTTAGAGCTCCTTTATTGTGAAAAACCCATTAAAGGCACATCATTGAGCCACACTGCTGCACTGGGTGACTTTTTCATTCACCACAAAGAGTTTGGGCAAGTTGAGATCTTGAGATAGAAATGGCCCCAAGGAACTAATAAATTGAGTCAGCTGTCAGCAAGCCAAACCTACAATACAGAGTTTGACAATCAACTCTCGCTATGCTGCAGGGTATAATGTGAAAATGTTATTTATTTATTTATTTAATTTAAGAAAAGGTGTTTGGGCATGGTAGTTTAGACATGGCTCCAAAGACTAATAGCAGCGATTCCATTTTCAGTCTCTGGAGAGTAGTTCAGTGTAAAGCAGATGCCACTGAGCATGTGCGGGAATGCAGTCATGATTACAGAGCTTCACTAGCTTGTTGTGCTACATACAGTATCACAATCTCTTGACTTTGTTATAAGAAAAACTTCAGTATAAAGTTGTGGTGGTGTCTGCCTTACTGGGGATTTCCACCGGGTCCATCAGCGGCGCGGAACAGCTGCGCCACGGTTTAGCTCCGTCCTCTGCCCGGTGTCAACTCACACCGGGGGCGTTACAACAGCGGAGCTCTGGGAGAGAAATCTGCCTTTTAAAATGAAGTTGCACTGTTAATACAGTAATTACGGCAGCCCAATCAAATCTGAACGAGTGCCTTTAGTCTACCGTAATTACTGTAGTAGCAGCACAACCAAACGGCCCGATTTTTGTAGCTATAACGCACCGCTGACGGACCCGTTGGAGATTGGGCTTTACACTGAACTACTCTCCAGAGACTGAAAACAGGATCACTGCTATTAGTCTTTGGAGCCATGTCTAAACTAACATGCCCAAACTCTTTGTGATAAGAAAATTATAGAAAAATGGGCAAATCCTTTAAATGACACCTCTTCTTACATTAAATAAATAAATAAATTACAATTTTCAAATTACATCCTGTAGTATAGCAAGAGTTGATGATCAAACTCTGTCTTGTAGGTTTGGCTTGCTTGCAGCTGACTACATTTCATTTCTTTACCCGGCATAATGTTTAGTTATCAATTTTATTAGTTTTCAATTAACAGCATCTGCAAGTAATAAGTGTCACGAAATTTGTTATACTGAAACCAGAAGTGACATACTTAATCTCAGCGGTAGCATTTTCGAGGAAAGAATTACCATAAACTTGTTGGAAAAACAGTGAAATACAGTTTAAGGGTAATAGGGAAGTTAGAGAGCAGCAACATACCATGAATTGACGACGAAGCAGACCACAAAGAATCTAGCTTCATCTTCCTTTTTTTTTTTAACATAACACATCCAGTACTTAGATATTGTGCAGCAAGAACACGCAAATACACAACTTGTGAAAAGTTTTAAAATGAAATGAAATTAACTGATGATGTCTATTTTTTATATTTTGTTTTCTCTCAAATATATAAATATGTTTTTTATACATTATGTGCTGATCGGTGGACTCATCTATTCATTTAGTGTGTTTCTTATAGTCTTATTTTGTATTTTGCTAAATGATATTATATTTATTAGTTTGATAGTATGTGATTTCTTAACCTCTCCAGTAACATCTGTTTATTTTCTATTATCTAGTATGCTGATATTTGTTTTTAAATTAATTAAAATAAAAAAAGGTTATTAAGTTGTTTTCATGCATTTTTAATTTCATCAAATCATGATATAGACATAATAAAACAAATACATAACAGCTTTTTAACCCTTTCATGCATGAATTATGATAACCTCAACCTCCTATTTTTAAAATTTCTCTTTAAGCTCAAAAAAACATATTTGAATAGATGAAATCGTAGTGTATGAGATGCTGTATAGTGCCATTAAAAGCCATGCATATTTAAAAGTAAACAGCTTTTGAATTGCTCCACTGTGACCACTATGCATGAAAGGGTTAGTAAGTAAGTTGATTGAAAAAAGGGAGGGTAAAAGTAGATTTAATACTACATACATTTATCCTCATGTACATATATAGTGATTAGCTACATCATTGGTATGACACACCATACACCAGTAGACAGTGGTATCTCCCAGTAAATCAGGGGTGACAAGCCGTTTATAATTTGGTCACAGCTGCAGCGTCTCATGATAATAAAAGGTGTTTTATCAGTAAAAATTTGTATCTGTCATTAGCAGTAGATCGGTACACTACTCAGAGTCGGCATATGCCACCATCAGTCTCTTTTTCATCTCAACATTTACTTTACTTGGCCTTCATGTTGCATTCCTGCTTCATTTCAAGTTAAAGGCAAACTTACAGTGAAAGGAAGTGAGCAGTAGCTATACTTTCATTTTCTAACTGTAACTACCTGTTTTGTAGTGCCATGAAAAACCAATAAACTGCACATTTTTACCGCATAAAAAAGCCAACACAGGAAAGGGAACTAGACTGACTGCCATTGTCATTGTGAAAGTATTAAAGAGCTCATTGCAAAGCAGAAGAAAAACTATTATAATTGTATGAATGGCTATTAATAGGAGTACCCTCTGGATTTGATTAGCTTAGATGAAACTTTAATGATCCCAGCAGGGAAACTGAGCTGCAGCAGAAAGCAGAAAGTGGGGCTTAGTGTTGGTTTAGGTTATAGATAAACAACAAGCAGATAAAGAGAACACAACTAATAAACAAAAGTAATAGCACATGTGGATATAAACCAGATAGCATACATCAAAACATGATGAATACTGTATGTACTGTATGTATTTGATCAAGTTAATATGCTCAATTTACAGCTTATTAACTTCACTGAATATATATAATTGAAGCCATTGTCCAAATGTGCTAATTTTTAGGATTTGTCATGATGTAATTACAGCTGGAAATATATAAAGTACCTTATTATATGGTCTTTCCTGGTCTATATCTATTTATGTCTTAATTTGCAAAAACATAATCCAGGCCTGCTCCTGCTGAACTGCTAACGAACTCACCAATGTGATGGTCCTTTAGTGTTTTTAAAATGGTCAAGAGCTGTGTAATGTCATTAATAAGGTTTATTTTTCATGTCTTAAATTTAACTGGATGTTTTCTCTTGTTTTTCCACAGGCAAACTCCAAATCTTACAACTTGACAGAGCAGCAGCTACCTTCAACGTCGAGTAATATATTTTTCACATGTAATAGATAGATAGATAGATAGATAGATAGATGGATAGAGTAGAGATGAGAAAATTGATACTAACTGTAATAAATATTATCTAAAAGTGAAACTACAGCCAGGAGATGGTTAGCTTAGCTTAGCTTAGCAATAATATCAAGACTGGAATCAGGGGGGAAACAGCAAGTACAAAAAAAGACAAAAATCACTTTCCAGCACCTTGAAAAGTTAATATTTTATTACCCAGCATGTTAAAGTGTTGGTTAAATGTGGCTACATAGTTTTAACCCCCATGAAACCCCAAACATCAAACATGTTCATGAAGAGCTGTAGGTGCTGATTGCCAGATTTATTTTACCATCGGAAAGAACAAGGCTGTTTCAACCTGTTTCCAGTCAGCTATAGTATAGTAGGATCTGCCACATGTGTATTTAAATAATCTGTTTACAAATAGTCCCAAATATAATGCATTCATGTTCTCTTTTCTTCTCGCCCTCTCAGGAGCAACAAATATGAGCATAAAAACCCTGATGGGGAGACACCAGTTCTACCTCCTCGGACACAGTTTCTCAAAGCAGGCAAGACTATATTGGATCATATGATATGGTCATATGATATGACAATACTCACATACCCCCACCCTCCCTCCGCCCCTCCAAACCACACACCCTCCATTTCCTTCCACCACATTATCACAAAAACTCATCTTCTATCTGCCATTTTGACAATAACACAAAATCTATGGGGCAAAGAAAGGATTATATTTATGGTGTCACATCAGTTTCACTTGACAAACCAAACAAGCGACCACTGATGACAGTAAAATTACACAATATAAATGGCAGTGAAAACTTACCCTCTGTATTTTTACATATAATGGCAGGGGGGTGACTTCTTTTGTTATTGTTGCAAGACCTCAAGGACCAGGCTCAGATCCAAGAGAGAACCGCATATTCCAGTCCAAGCTAAGGTTTCTGAACCAAAGTTCTTCATTGTCAAATCGCACTGTGACAAAAGTGTGTAGATGATATCAGACTAAAAAACTGAGAGCGACAAAGATAAAGACTCAAATGCCCATTTTGAACCGCATTCGAAGTGAAACTTTCTATGCCAGTAAAATAAATCAGCACAAAGAGGAACAAAGCCCAAAAGTGCTTTCACAAATCAGACCATAAACAATGATGCTTACAGTATGTAGAGGAAATGTAACACAAGCTGTGAAGGGATACACATAGATGATTTAAAAAGAAGGAGTAACCTGTTTTTTCCGGCAATTTCTTACAATTTTCTTACAGTCAGTAACGTGTGCAGAGCCAAACCAAAATTAAAATGATCTCCTTAGAAGTATTGCATGTGCATCCAAAGGCTAGGTATCGTATTCTTCTGTTTCATAGAGCTGCTTTGTTGTCCAAAACACTATTAAAAACTCGGCAATAAGCACCACTGTTGCCCTGGGCGACACGTTCCTTCTCCACAAAGGTTTAGGTCACATTAGCTTGTTTGGACTAATAACAGCAATTACGTTTTCAGTCTCCTGAGAGTAGTTCTGTGTAAGGAATAATTTTCATTTAGAGAGCTTCTTTAGTTGTACTACATATCACAAACAGAAATGTTGACTTGAAAACCTCAGTACAAAGTCAAGAGGTGCTCTGCATATGTTGAGTGGTGTCTTCGTTACACAGAACTACTCTCGGGAGACTGAAAATTTGATCGCTGTCTTTGGAAATATGACCGCAATCTTTTAATCTTTTAATCTTTTAATCTCTTAATCATAATCAACAACAGAGGTTTATGGCACAGAGGAATAAGATATGTCAGGCTCTGGATACACATGCAATGCTTGTAAGTAGTCAAGTCATTGTTGGTTTGGCTGTTGACGATAAGAATAATATAAAAAATTGCCAGTCATATCCTTTAGGTTTTAAAAATGTAATGTCTGAAAGAACACTAGAAAAAATGTGCAAGGTCTGGCTGGACCACTGGACTTTAGTCTAGTCCAGGAGAGAGTACTAACATAAATTGGGTTTTCACAAAAATCATACAATGACTGCAATATTTGATGATCTAGCTATTGTATCTGGAATTGCCACATCCTATAATATCCCCCTACCACTTCTACTAATGACAATCACCATATATATCAGCATGTACTGATATATCAGAAAACCACAATTTTAGTAACACCCTTAAATATCATAATGCTTATTTTTATAGCGGCCCAGAGCTATGAGAACCTGGCAGAGGAGACCACAGAAGATGAGCACGACTACGAGGACGCCGATAACAACGTGCACAACCACGAGCAGAACGCAGATAGTGATCACGACTACGAGGATGCCACGAACAACGTGCACAACTATGAGCAGAACGTAGCTGTCGATCACGACTACGAGCAGAATATAGATGACGAGCACGACTACGAGCAGAACATAGATGACGAGCACGACTATGAGGAAAATGTTGATGGGGTGCATGACTACGAGCAGGACATTAACGGCATGCACAGCGATGCTCAAAGCCTTGATGACTATGTGAAGGTGGAGGGTGAAGAGATGATTCTCCTTCCTCCTCCTCCATACGAGGATCCCAATCCAGCAGACAGCATCTCCATGGCCAGCTATGATGACATCGGAGGTGTAGATGATGATGATGATGATGGAGAGGACTACGACGATGTGGCCTAAGACCACCAGTGAAGAGAAAGGAGATGAATCTAAAAGACACTTTTGACTTTCCTATTTGGATCCTGCTGAGCAGAGAGATCAGAGGGAATTTAAATCACCACAGATCTTCTTTTTTTTTTAAACCCCATTTGTTACTGTCATTATTGTGAAACATACTAAATAATCTGTATTATACGTGCAGGATTTAGGGAGAAAAGCAAAGAGAACAGTTCTAAAGACGTTGAAAATATTAGTCGTATTTAGGAAAAGAAATGTTATTCTACTCATATCTACTGTATATACTGTACATATACAATTCAATCATTTTTTTATGCATAAATATGATTTTAACCAACATTTTTTACATCCAACAAACTGTTTATTTATACTTATTCAAGCAGCTGTATTTCACAGTCAACTACAATAGCAGGTAGTCCATATATCAATGACAAACCATAAGAAACATTTGGACTATCACAGAATAAGAATTTAACCTGAACATTATACAAGTATTTAGATTTTTATTTAATTGAAAAGGAGTTTGTTACCTTATTTCCTTTGGCAATCCAGTTGAATCCTCTTTTAAGCTATACAACAATGTGTGCATTGCTTGAAAGAAAAAGTGTCACAGTTTTATCTCTTTACATGATTTGAAGCTCCCAATATCACTGTGAAAACATGCTTATTTTGTAACAGGAGGGCATTCAAAAAGGAACAGCAACATAAAGGTAACAGTTTAATGGCCTCTATAAGTAGCATTGTTACTGTAAAGCTGTATTATATTACATTACATTTAATAAATGGTTCATATTGTAGTTATAGGAAGATATAAGGATATTTGAGTGTTTATCAATCTACAGTATTTGTCAAAATTTAAACTCCTATTGATGCATATCTAATATTAAAGCTGTTTAGAGTCCAGGAGGAGTTATAATGCTGTTGTGATAATGCTGCATTCATAAATGTCATTTCAGAGTTATCTTAATTACTGGATTCAAACTTGAAAATAGCGTTTATGTCTTAATCACAACTGGGAAGTACTATCTATTTTCAAATGCAGAATTACTTGAAATTAAAAAGCAAATAAGGAGGCTTCACGTCAGCCAAAGTCTGTCATTCATGGTGAATAAACCCAGATCTAATCAATACAGTATTACATGTGGTCAGTGCACAATATTTTTAACCATAACTCAACCAACTCTGTAATCATAATCACCGTCATCTTAGGTTGTCTGATGACGTGAATGCTCTTTCCTCTCAATCCAATATGACATGAACACTGCGTAAACACTCATATCTGCTTATGAACATATTATAGTTTTTTAGAAACCATTTTATTTATTTAACATTTCAGGTTTGTGCATCTGAAAAAACTGAGTAGAGGTTTCTGGCACAACTTTATCTACTTCCAAGGTGCAAGAAGAAGGGAAAATAGTCTCAGAACTAAAGCAGCACTTGTAGCATAGAACAACTTTATTATCAGACCAATACATTTTATCATGAAAACACATTACAAGCAGTATTTAAATAGGATAATTTAAAAGGAGAACATTTTCAAAAAGTACAAAAATTATTAAATTATTTGCATCCAGACACATGTCAACTAATAGTGTATCTACCACGATGGGTTGGATTATGGTCATGTGACTTCAGGCCAATCATTATCCACAGGCAGGGAAGCAAGGGGAGTATCCAATAAACGACATGGGTAACATCATATTTGGACCATGAACCAGAAAATATTAGTATGGAAGGTACAAGGAAATAAACTATTGTTGATTTTGATATTTTCATCCAGGAGAAAAAAACCTTCCAACACCTTTTTGCTGATGATACAGTGCGTTTTAGTGTAAAATCTCAGTTTTCAAAATTAAATATTAAATTCAAGGAAGGAAGGAAAGAAGGAAGGAAAGGAGTAAGGACGAAAAGAGGATGGAAGGAGGAATGGAGGAAGGAAAGGAGGAAGGAAGGAAAGGAGTAAGGAGGGTGGAAGGAAGGAAGGAAGGAAAGGAGTAAGGACAAAAAGAGGAAGGAATTTAAGAGAAAAGGAAGGAAGGAAGGAAGGAAGGAAGGAAGGAAAGGAGTAAGGATGAAAAGATGAAGGAAGGAGGAATGGAGGAAGGGAAGGAGGAAGGAGGAAGGAAAGGAGTAAGGATGAAAAGAGGAAGGAAGGAGGAGGGGTCAATTTGACCCGGGAGGACGACACAAGGGTTAAGTGACTGAGTTGTATTCATCGTCATTTTTAGATTTAATCCCAACCATTGCTTTTTTCAGATCAGTGGGTGAAGCTTTTGTGCATCATGAGTCAGAGCAACATGGCATGACGAAGTAGTACTGTTTTTAAAGAGAGGGAAGTTTTGTAATATTGGTTTTATGACTGAGCTGTGCACCTAATTCATTTCATTCAATTTATTTATAAGGATACGACCAACAGTTTTCTGTACATGTGTCAGTGTTAAAGGGACATGTCATGCTTTTTGGGGATTGTCTTTGATCTTTCAAACTCTTATTCACAACCTAACCTCTACTTCCCACTTGTGATGATGTCAGATTACTCACACATGCCCACAAATGGCTCTCAGTTCTGCAGTTTTTGTAGCTGAGGATTTTTCCATGTTGTCCATGTTGTCCACTCACATATTTCAGATCTGATTAAGGCTTAAACTTTCAAATCTAACCAATCAGAGTAAGGGGGGGGGGGGCTTAAAGAGACAGGAGCTAAAACGGCTTGTTTCAGACAGAGGCTGAACTGAGAGGCTGCATAAAGAGCCAGAATAAGATGAATCAGTGTATAAATGAATAAATGTAAATCATGTAAAGATATTCCAGTAGATCCACAGAATGTAAATATGAACATGTAATTATCTCCCTGAAGAGAAAAGACTGGTATATAATTTAGGTTAGACTAAATGTAAAATCGATTTCATGTTTCATTGTTCATTATATTGTGATTTTAACCCTCCTGTTGTCCTCAGGTCAATGAAGGACAGAAGGAAGGACAGAAGGAAGGACAGGATGAAGGAAGGAAGGAAGGAAGGAAGGAAGGAAGGACAGAAGGAAGGACAGGATGAAGGAAGGAAGGAAGGAAGGAAGGAAGGAAGGAAGGAAGGAAGGAAGGAAGGAAGGAAGGAAGGACAGAAGGAAGGACAGGAGGAAGGACAGGAGGAAGGAAGGAAGGAAGGAAGGAAGGAAGGAATGAATGAAGGAATTAAGGACAGAAGGAAGGACAGGAGGAAGGAAGGAAAGGAGTAAGGAGGGAAGAAGGAAGGAAGGAAAGGAGTAAGGACAAAAAGAGGAAGGAATGTAGGAGAGAAGGAAGGGA